>NC_137873.1:19631598-19711598 GCF_963924005.1 Protomyctophum bolini | reverse complement strand
CGAAGTGCTGCAGTGTTGTACTAAAGTTTAATTTGATAAGAAAATAGTTACAGTATATTGTTTAGGTGGCTGTGGCTCAGGAGGTAGAGCAGGTCGTCCAATGATCTGGCGGTTCGAATCCCAGCACAAGGGCAAGACACTGAACCCTACATTGCCTCCAATGAGTCGGTGTGAGCTTGCCACCATTTGTATGTGAATGTGGGAAGTGAGGACACTGGCGTCGACTGTTCGGCGCTTCACCTCCCAATGTATGAATGAATGAACTATTGAAAAGCGCTTTGAGCACTTGGAAAAGCGCTACAAAAATGCCATTAATTATATAGGCTAGTGTATACAATGTACCTTATTTAGGCATTTAGCAGTCACACTTATTCAGAGTGACTTACACAAAGTGCAAGATCAGAGAAAATATCATGAACCCTACCATAGTCAACAAACGATACGGTATACGGTAAATAATCAAGTAAAATAAATCAATGACATACTACCAAGTACAGGGGGGGGGGGGGGTGCACTGCTGAGCATACTGGAGACGTCGTGGGGTTAAATCACAGAGTATTAAAAGGATAGAGACTGATCTGGCGCATAATTGTCATGCTTATTCATTGAACCTAAGTGTCAGCACTGGAGCAAGTTTGTGCACTCTGTTACTAATACAACCACAGACCTGTAAGCGTCATTTGGTTCCATTTATACACTCAAGAGTATTTGGATGTTTGAAACAGCAATATAAGACTGTGCTAAATTCAGGACACATGCACAAACTGCAGCAGCACCTAAAAAGGGGTGTTGTTAGTCATGCATGGTGATGGTTTGTATTGTGTGTGACATCAGCCCTGAACTCTGCCTATATAAAGTGTGAAAACTTCATTTGAAAACAAGTTTTTTAAAGATTTTGTAGGAGTCAAGAAGAACTTTCAAAGAGTGAGTGAGTGAGGATCTGTGTAACCATGTCAGACCTCGATGCTGAATTCTCCAGTGCAGATTCTGGAGCCTCCTCCACCTTTCCCATGCAATGCTCCTCGCTGAGGAAGAATGGCCATGTCATGCTGAAGGGACACCCCTGCAAGATTGTTGACATGACCACCTCCAAGACTGGGAAGCATGGACATGCCAAGGTTCACATGGTTGGGATTGACATCTTTACTGGGAAGAAGTATGAAGATATCTGTCCCTCCACTCACAACATGGAGGTTCCTAATATCAGGAGGAAAGAGTACCAGCTCCTAGGTATCAATGACGGTTACCTCAGCCTGATGGATGACATTGGAACACAGAAGGATGACCTGAAGGTGCCAGAGGGTGACTTGGGAAAGGAGATAGAGAAGAAGTGTGCTGCTGGTGACATATTAATGGTCTCAGTGCTCATTGCCTTGGATGAGGAATGTGCAATTTCTGCCAAGATTATGCCCATGTAACCAGGAGACGTCTGGACACTCCCACGCCTGTTGGTTCTGAAGCCTCACCAAAGCTAATAACCTTCACCCCACATTTTCACCAGTATCCCTGCTGACCACCTGAAGTCAGGAAACCGTCAGTGCGCATGCGTCGCCAAAATCCATTATGCGCTGTCAATCAAGCACCGGGAAGCGCTTCTGCGTAACAAACGCAGAATACTAGTAAATTCTGTGGCGAGAGCATTTCCCACTGAAAGCCACTCAAAGTAGCTACTACTGGCCAATCACAGCACGTCTTGCACAAGTGCACTGGCCATTGTGGCTAATCACAGCACGTCCTTACTCAAACGAGGGAGGATTCCATGCAGCTGCTGGAAGGAGGGTGGTTGACAGGAGGAGAGGAGTTTACTACTGAGAACCTGACACAAATGGTTCGGCTTCTCCATTTCAGATGTGGAGCGAACTAAAAAGTAAAAGTTGTAAAAGGGCATGCTTTGGATGCTTTGCACTCTTCCCATTCGCTGCTGTGCTTGTGTTTGTTTTCCGGGTGCTGGAGCAAGTTGCTCGTGTGCGATGCCGTGTCTCACAGCCTAGGCACCGGCCACTGACTTTACGGGAACAGGTTTTGGGAGGAGTGCAAAGCATTGCGGACTGGCACTGCTGCTGCACAACATGAAGCTTATCAACATGACAACAGCGTGTCCCGACATACTGCCCCTTATCGTAAAGTCGGGTAGTGTACACTGTTTATTTTGCACCGAGGAGCCATGTGTGTCTGACTGTCTGACTCTGTGTTGACTGTGTACATCGCCTCGGCTAAAAACAAAAGGGAAGCCTGACGTATGCTTCGCCGTATGACGTGTCGCATGTTAAACAAATAGCTGATCTGCAAGCTCACAACGTGTCGCCTCCGCAACACGTTGTGAGCTAGTAGATCGGCTATTTAAATAAAATAATAAAAAAGGTATCTAAATATTGCTTTGATGCTCATATTATCCTTATATTCTTATCCTTATAATATCCTATATCCTTATAATACTTCCTTATATTAGGAAGTATTAAGAAGTTTGTATTAGAATATGCATATAGGGCTGGAATACACATGGACCTATAGCTGCAATTTGCAACTCTAGATTTTTTAAAATAATGGGATGAATCTAGAGTTGCAATACTCTCCATTGACTCCCCAGTCCCCACTTATCCAATAAATATAGTTTTGCTATAAGTTATTCATGCATCCCTCTTTTATCCATCCGGCGAGACGGGTCGCCGCATTTTAGGAGCACCAAGTAACTCCTCCAGGTGCTCCTCTGAGTACTAGACCAAAAAAGTTGTGTGCAGCCCTGAGTATGACCTCTGTACCTGGGCTCCAGGTCATATTGGTCCCAGTGTTGCAGCCAAGTAGAAGCTCCTGGTCTGAAAAATGAAGCCATTGTGGAGGTGAATTAAACATGCAGCCTCTCCTCATGGCCAGCAGTAGGCGACTCCACTGGTAGAAAAAATAGGTCTGATTGTACAGAAGTCAGAGAAAATGACCCTACTTCTCACTTGATTTTTTTTACCATTCTCCTAACTAGTTCATGTTCGGAATAGCTAGTTTTAAGCCGATGTTCATTTGGAGTAAACTAGGCGCAGGGTATGCTTTAAGGCGTGGCTACTGGCTATTGTGAATGACAAATAGATGGGACAGTGATCACCATAGAAGCGTATCAGTGCGTATCCCCATCTCTGCACTCTCAAAATAGTCACCTCTGGTTGCAGAAATCCAAGATGGCGATGGTCTTCAAAATGTGACTTCACAAACCAATTGGTGATGTCACGGTCATTACGTCCATTATGTTTTTAACAATCTAAGGCTGCAGCAAAGGTTGGCTTCCTCTAGCTTCTGCCCTCAGCCATTCTGCAGGATGAATGGGACCCTTTTACTTTTCACATGAGGCCTTTCTGACAGAAGATGTAAAGAAAATTAATATTGGAAAAAAGGAGCACATTATTATTATTTTTTAAGTTGTGTGTTGGGAAATAAGATTTTATTGCCGTTTATTGTTTTGTTATAGGTCAATAATTGGAATGCTCAATACCACTTACTGATATATGACTATAGACACTGCAAAAATGACTGTGCAACAGCAGCTACAGCATGTCAACCCCTAACTCCTGTATTATGGAGCCTATAGCTTAGCTTGGTTTTACCTTGGGGTTCATGCATGGCTCATTAGACCTGACTGATGGGAGGCCAACTAAAGCTACAACTATAATGGTTTATAGCTGCCTCTTGGTCACAAACTCTATAAATACAGAATAGAGTTCAAAATTCTTCTCATCACCTACAAAGCTCTCAATGGTCAGGCACCACAATATCTCAAAGAACTCATCGATCCCCATTCCCTACAAACCAAATAGAATACCAGTGCGTTCACAGTATGCAAAAATGCTTACTGTCCCAACAATATCAAAAGTTACAATAGGAGGCAGGACGTTTAGGTCCCAGGCACCTCAGCTGTGGAACCTTCTCCCGGCTTTGGTCCGTGGGGCTGACACGCTCTGCACATTCAAGACTAGGTTGAAAACCTTTCTCTACGACAAAGGCTATAGCTAGACTTGTCTCCAGTACTCGCTCACCCGAGAAAGTCATAAGGGTGGGAACTGAGTAAGAGGAACCTCCTGCCAAAACCTGCACCTGTGTTGTGTGTCTGCTAAATACCATAGTAGTCGTACATTGTTGTGTGGGTTTGTCTCCCAGCAGTACTTGTAATATACACTATATAGGCTTCAGTAAGGCCTGCCACTAATCCAACATCCGGGGAACCTCTCCCCGGAGTCTCTTTTTGTCCTCCCTGTCGCAGTTCTGTGGACCTCTAATATTAACCCCCAATTGACTGCCGAGTGCGACCGTGGACCAGGCCACTTCATGGAGCCCACCAGAAGTGTGACCATGGACCCGGCCTCACAGAGCACAACCTGGACCAGATGTGGACCAGACCCCTGTCTATCTCTCTTCTATTCTTTCTTCCTATTCCCCCTCAAATCTTGATTCTGTAGCACTGCTTTAAGCACCCATCCCTCCCTGTAAGCACTATATGTTCTTTTTAATTTTATTGAGACAGACGTGGTCTATAGGGTGTTCCAAGTGTATTATTTACTTGCAAGTTACCGTATTTTTTTTTACCCTTCCAAAACTTTAATTTATACAATATTTTACATGATTTCGTCTAAATTAGTCTAAAGCGGCCTTGTGCCTCAAAATATGGACAGTATGAGGGTTTCATTGATACAAATCGTCTGACAAGTACAGTATGTGCATGTGGCAGTTTTTCCTCTACTTTCTAAAGCATGTTGTCAAAGTCCACCATACTCTCAAGCTCTTATAAAGGCCCTGACACACCAGGCTGATTTGCAGGAATTAACAGCGATTTATCAGATCAATTTACTTGCCTCATGTCTTATGTAAAACTCTGAAACACACCGCAAAGTCTACAGCTGAAGCTGATGGCCAACTTCCACTCTTTATCTGCCGTTAGATTGCTGCTCACTTTCTCTTGTGCTTTGGTTTGCTCAGGCTGAACTGCTAAACGGAAAACACTCCTTACTGAATCCCTCCGATGCTAATTCAACATGCTCAGTCAATTGAATGGATACCGTTGTTTATTGTGTGCCTACATGCAACGGCACAGGAGACGCAAACAAACAACCCACAAAAACCCTGGCAATTTGCGGCCATAGATCAAGTATAACGTTATGGCTGATTTTGGCTTAGTGTGTCATGGCCTTAAGACTTGAGGCTGTGGTGCCTTCCATGAGGCACTTCCACTTCACTGGAGAAAAACCCTACCACTGTAAACAGTGTAACAACAGTTTCAGTCAGTTCAATAATTTGAAAATACACCTGTGTATCCACACAGGAGAAAGACCTTTCCACTGTAAACAGTGTGACAAGAGTTTCAATCGTCTAGATAATTTGAAAATACACCAGCGTATCCACACGGGAGAAAGACCATACCACTGTAAACAGTGTGACAAGAGTTTCAGTCAGTTATGTGACTTGAAGATACACCAGCGTATCCACACAAGAGAAAGACCTTACTACTGTAAACAGTGTGACAACAGTTTCAGTCAGTCAGGTGCCTTGAAGACACACCAGCATATCCACACGGGAGAAAAACCTTTCTAATGTAAACAGTGTGACAAGAGTTTCAATCAGTTAACTCGTCTGCAGATACACTAACGTCTCCACAACGTTACCACTGTAAACCCTGCTAATTAGTGGACAATATTAAAATGAAAAGGCAATTTTGGAAATTAAAATTAAATAAGAGACAATGTTGTTTTTTAAAGATTTGTATTAGGCTTTTCTGCCTGGATTGATAGTTTCAAGTGAAGATTGACAGGAAAGCGGGAGAGAGATATCCAGCAAAGGTTGTCATGAACAGGACTCAGACACGCAACGTGCTGTCAGGCCAGAGCCTATATGTGGCATGCACCTGGACCACTAGGTCACCGGGTGCCAGAGACACCCTTTTTAATCTTCAGATAATTAACACATTTTTTAGACAAAAGTGAATATATAATGCAATAGCGTTTACATGCTTCCATACTGGCCAAATCTCCAAGGCCAAGGAATGCTGGCCAGGGTGTTGTAGGGAAGGGAAGGGAAGGACTAATGTGCTGTGCTAGGTGATGTACTGGAAGTGTGCAAGATCATGTCCTGAAGGTAAGGGGGTGCCTTGTAGACCATCACCAGCGTTTTTGAGTATAGAATGTGGACAACCTTCTTTTAGGGAGGTTGAAGACCTACATTCACCTGCATACAGATGCAACATTCTGGCATCAGTTACAGAGGTTTGAGTGAGCTACTGGTTGTTAGATAATTATGTCTCATCTGTTTACAAACTAATGCTCAGTGGTCAATGTCCCATATCCTCCTGAACTTTGGCCCATGTCATATACTGTACTGTAGGTCATTCATATTGTCACCTTATTCTCCCATATCATCATTTTACCCTTATGGCCAAAATATGTTTTCATCTGTCCCATTAAATATCTTATTCAGTCTCCATGTTGTCTGTCCCCAGTCAAATTAACTCGCAATGAGAGGTCTACTACATGTACTTGACCTTGGCCTAGTGAGAAAAGAGATAGCGGCTCACTGGGAGTCAGGGAGTGTTTTTCTCTGCCGAAAGTTCACAGTGCAGGGAAAGTTATCAACAAGTTGCCTGGCAACGCCTGCCTAGGTGCTTTCCAGGCTCCAAGCGGCATCAATGTGTGGGACAGAGGAGATGAATTCTACGTCTCATCATCCATGTGCTGGTCCAATGGGCGCTCGACAACCAGCACCACCGTGGGATATTACGGAAATTAACCATTTACCAGTCAATGAACTTTATATCAACAAATCTGACGTGATCTGCACTATTAATGCCTGGGACATACTGTGAAGAGCTGTTCAGTTCAGTTCGGATCCATTTCGGAACCATTTGAATACTCTAAATTATATATGATGTAAATTGTACTATCATCTGAACCATGTAGCACATTCTCTATGTAAATTGACTTTATACCAACTAAAAATAATTGTTAAACCTTAAACTTTTCTGAGAACTTTATTTCATCTGCCTCCAAATAATTTTTTAAGGTATCTTTCCATTTTTTGGTACAATGACTGTCATTTAAAATTTAAAGGGCTACTCACTCATTTTTAAGGTAAATACAGCACGGTATTTGGTCTGCTGGGTTATTTGAAGGTATATTTATTTACAGTCCTTTCTAAATTATCCATCTCAAATTATCTATTAATTATACAGTATGATGCCATATACCTGTATCAAGACAAGTAATATTTCTGTTTATACTATTAGAGAAAAGGAAGATGACCGACAGAGACATTTACATTCCTCTCTGAGAATCCATTTTAGCGGCAGTGTTTTCTCTGCAGACATCGAGCTGACAGATAAATGAGCCGCAGCTTAGGGTGCGTGACACCGCTATTGACAAATGCACAACTCAGAGCGTAGGCAGAGCGGAGTAATTTGTGAAAATTCTTCCTTCGGGGGTCCATTTTATATTCCTTGGCATCTGGAGTCTCGTGGGTGTCAGAACCCCTTCACCCCCCCCCCCCGTGTGTGTTTTGGTGTTAATCTTTCAACGAAAGCGAGGCGTTTCCTTCGCCAACTGTCGGAGCTGGTTAGGCGACAGTGTGGAACCTCTGGACGACTTTATCTACACGCTCTACGGAGCAACGACCTACGCCCGCCAAAAAGAAGACAGGCACAGAAGACAGGAAATGAATGTATATGCATGTGTGCAAGAAAGAGAGAGCGATAAAGATAGGAGTAGAGCCGGATTCTCGGGTCCGATATGCCAAAAAGGGCAAAATGTTCTAGTCAATTTGAAACGGTATGCGAGAAGTTGAGAACATTTTTAGTTAACCCATGGATATTCTTAAAAAATAGCAGATCTACAAGCTATTTAAACCTTGGAAAATGTTCGCCTACAATGACCTTCCCAAAATAGGGACACAAGGTATTTTGTGATATATTGGCCCCCCACTGGTCCAGGGGGAGGGGGGGGGGGTGCACTGTTGACTGCTAATTACAATATGGAGCGTGCATGAGAGATGGAGAGAGAGAGAGTAGAGAGAATGTTGTCTGCTAATTCCCCCACACAGTAACTCTGTAATTTCTCGACCTTTCGGACACGGGGAGGCTCGCTGGCACCCTGGGCGCGTTCCTGTGGGTCTGGAAGTTCCGGGGACCCCCACACGGAGTTGCACCACTCAGTTCACACGGGTTTGATTACTTTTCTTCTTCCCCCTTCATGGGCCCCTCGGGGGACTGGGCCCTGGTGCATTAAGTGGTGCAACCACTTCATTAAGTAGCTTTGTGTGTGTGTGCCTGCCTGGCGGCCTGGCTGGCTGGCTACCTATATCTGAGCACGAAAATAGCATTTGGTTGGTTTTCAAAACCAAGTGTCACTGTTGCCCTAACACACACATGCATATTAACTGTAGGCCTATATGATGATTTCAGGTGTATCAGTAGTACAGTACAGTACAGTACAGTACAGTACAGTACAGTACAGTACAGTACAGTACAGTACAGTACAGTACAGTACAGTACAGTACAGTACAGTACAGGGACCCCCACATGGTAACTCTGTCATTTATCAACCGTTTCAGACGTGGGGCGGCTCGCCGGAACCGGCCTACACCCTGGGCGGGTCTGGAAGTTCTGGGGACCCACCGGGGTCCCCAAACGGAGTTGCACCACTTACTTCACACGGGTGTGACTTTTTTGCATTACTATTAGTATTATTGTTTGTAAAGTGTTTCATTGCAGAAGTTACTGGTCTTCTCGTTGGTGTTGTTATGCTTACTGTTGTTTGTTGACATGTTTGATGTAATGTTTTGTGTGTGTTGTGCCCGAGGACACGAGATGATGCATCTCAAGAGGCTTATCCTTTCAATAAAATTTCAATATATAGGTCCTAAGTTTAAGTCTAATTGTTAAAGCAGTGATTCTCAGCCTGATACAGCCGAGTTTAATGTATGCATTGGGCCACAGACCCCCATTTGATTCTCTGGGATCCCAATTTACACTGTAAAATCCTCTGTGTAAATTTAACTTTCAGAGTTATAGGTCTGTAAGGATCCACTATCTATTTAAATGAGGACTCCCTGGAACCCCCTCAAAGACCCCTGGAGGTCCCCGGACCCCATGTTACGAACCACTGTGCAGCATCGGTATGTGACACTAGAACAGCAAAGGTGCATCAAGGGTTAGCAATGACAGCTTGATGCAATTAGCATGTCATTACGCCGCGCCTTGTTAAGCCACTCCACTGACAATAACACATCAGATTATACTATACGTACAGTATGTAGATATAGTATAAGTAGTTTGTTAAATATTTCAAAAATACAGAACATTATGTGAACATAAATTTGTGGAATATTATTAGCCTAGTGACAGTGTTCATAAGAAATGTGGATAGACACTAAACAGCCACACAGACACTCTTAGATGGCGACATCTTTCAGAGCCACACAAAACTAATGAGATGCATAGTCAACTAGCAGATACCGTAGGCTACCGTATATGTGCACATGCCTGCAGTGTAGGACTCAGGAGCCCAATGTTAAGAACGCTAAAAGGCTAGAAAGATACTGTAGATACAGCAAGTGCGAGAGATGAGGGGGACATACTGCTGTGATTAGAAAGCAATACTACAGTATGTGAACTATTGACAGTCCTATCTGGCTGCCTGTGTAGACGGGCCATCTGCACACAGAGGCACTGAATCCATTTTAAATTCAGGGCTATTGCACTGTTTCTTAAATCCTTCAGAACCGTGTGGGCTTTGCACCCTGCGGACAGGCTTCATAGAGCCTGTCTGCTGTGGCTGAGAATACAAAGCAACAAATAGCACACAGATATGCGCGCACACACACACACACACACACACACACACACACACACACACACACACACTACAGGCCTTTCTCAAGGGTATATTCCCCTTCTCCAAGTGTATCTTTCTACTTTGTCTTTGTGTAAATGCATTAATATTTAGGTGGTTGGACTACCTTTCCGGAGGCCGTTTAGCATGAAGCATTTCAAGTTAAGATTTCCCTTAATGGGCTTAAGGTGACCTTGGAAGCAATTTCTAGCAATAATCAACATAACCTTTAGTAAAATGTTAAGCAGAAAAACTAGGTTTGTGCAACCGACCAAAGGTCTAGATATACAACCAGAAATATTTCCAGACAGTCTTTAACTGTAACTCCAACTAATAGGTCTGCATCATGCTGTTCAGGGCATGGTGAGATATTTGTTGACATAAATCTTCAAGCAATAACATTTTTGCAATGTGCTTGGTGTAGAAACATCCATGTACATTCAGAAGAGATCATTGTTACAGCAGTGATCTTTGTTTTTACAATGGTAGATTTGTCTCATTTCTAGGCTAGACCCCTAGGGGTCCTTGAAGGGTGGTTCCCAGGAAATTCAGAGTTTGAATACTTAAACTCTATTTCAGTCTATTACAGCTTTCAGCTATTAAAGAAATAGCAGCCCCCCCCCCCCCCCCCCCCCCCCCCATATTAGTCTTATTTTAGTAACGTGTTTGTGTGTCACAACCTCGCGGCTGTTGTTTCCGACGTTGTGTGTGTGGTCCAATTTGTGACAGAAATAAGCTAACCAACCTCCAAAAAGCAAACTGTGGGAAAAAAACAATAAAAGTTTTGCTGGAAATGAGCAGACTTGGCAACCCTGGAGTCGACTAGGTCGTGACTGGCCGTCTACATTTCATGAGTAGATGTATGTCAGGTGACAAAAAGAGATAAATGTTGTCAAATCTTCTCTTATGGGGGTCCTTAGCAAAAAACCTTTTCAAATGGCCTGTATATCCATTTCAGGGTCCTTGACATGAAAATGCTTGAGAACCACTGATCTATCAACTCTAGATAAGAGTGCCAACCTGAACCCGTATAACGCATGTCAGGTGTGGAAAACTGTCATGCTAGGTGCTTCAGACATAACCCTCAGCCTCCATTATCACTGATACAATCATCCTCCCTCGCCCTCTCTCACAGGAAACCAAACCACTCCAATCAACGCATCTCATCACTATCTACTCCATCAATGCTTCCTCGGTGACACGCCACGAGACGGCCTCTAATTTCAGCCAATGATGGATGGGGGGGCTGGTGGAAAGGGGGAGGGGAAGGGGGAGGGTGGAGATGCTCGAATCAGGGGGTGGCTCCCCAGAGGAGCGTTATCAATGGGCCACTTCCTGAAACATCTGCCACACGGCTATCCATCATCAGATGACCACGGGGGCCTTCTGACAGAAGGCACGCAAAGAACAACAGCTATTCGGAGGTTTTCATCACGGTATTTTGTCATGACACGCGATCAAAGCGATAGCAGGTCTGGTCTTTGCACTTATGACAAGGACAGTGCACTCGGGCGGTCATAAATCAACGGTGAGTTGGGATGATAAGGGAACGACGTTGATACGGTTCCAGACGGCTGCCTCGGGTATACAGTAGTAGAATGTTGTTCATGGTTGAGTCCACAAAAATAGGCAAACATTCTTTGAATATAGCCTAGTATAGCTTATAACTTATAGTTTGTAGATTAGCTATTTCACTATTTATTTGCAATATTGCAAATATATATTTTTTTATATCTGGTTCTATTACAGCGCATTTAAAACAAAACTGTTGACATGTGATGACATGTGATTCACTGCCACTAACAAACCTCTAAAAAAAAGTTTTACAACAAATGCAGATGTTATACTGGCACGTTTAAAGCACACATTAGACATAGATTGCCGTTAAGCTGGTATAGCCTCGGCACAGGGAGTGCGTGCGCCGCAGACTGACATAGTTGGCAGTGTGTGTGTGTGTGTGTGTGTGTGTGATAACTCCAGATGCCGCCTGCTGTGTGACTAATGAGACGTAGCTCACCCCAGGGTCAAGTCTGTGGCTTCTGCTGGGGCTTTGAAGCTTGTTTACCCTTCTCTCCCCATGCCCAGGAGGCCTCCTCGCCGCACAGCCCTCTCTCTCCCGATGCCCAGCCTGCTGCCTGCCTGCATACCTGCATACAGTACCTGCCAGACAAATTAAATAACTGTTTCAGAACATTACAACTGCATGGAGTGGGGGAGCGTGGTGGGTGAGAATGGCGGCATGACCTCTAAGACAGACTATAGTAGAGTCCCAATATACCTGAACGTGATAAATGCTTATGTGACTGTTGACAGACATAATATCCTGGAGACATGCATTGCTATATCCACTCCTCCCTAGAGGTCAAACTTCGCCTCGTTGTTGCCATTGATTTCACCTTGACCTACAGTTTGTACCCTAGCACAAACTGTAGGTCAAGGCTCCACAGTTTTCTCAGCTGTGGAGTGATATAGAATATCAGAACAATAGACGACATAACCATGGTATCATGTTAATAGTTAATACATATATTTTTTTAAAGTTAAACAAATCTGTGTTTGACTATAACATAGGTAGTTATGCCACTATACAGTTACAGTACTGATGTATTTAGCGGTTTTATTTATTCTTAATTTATGTATCAACTATAGGGCTGCACGATATGGACACATTTTCTAATCTCTGTATTTATGCCAAATAATATTACTGTTAAAATGACATATTCTATGTTTTAAGTGTTGCAACATTGAAAATTAAATATTATTAAAATAACTAACTGCATAATAACAAGTCACTGTCATGTCAGTGGGGAGTCAAATTATGACAGGCAATTCCTCCTGTCAAAATATGACCTCCCCAGTTAAAAAACACTTTGTTTGAAATTTGATTGATTTGGGGTCCTAAGGATGAATACAAAATGAATATCAACATCTTAAAACCAAAATGTTGAATTGTGGGTTTGAGCTCACATGCCCTTTTGATGTAAATCAAAGGGGGGGGGGGTAACTACCTGTCAGTGGGGAGTGTTGGCTGGGAGGAGGAGTAGGACTCAGGCCCTATACGTCCTCTCTGGGGGGGGGGGGGGGGGGGGGGGGGGTACTACCTGTCAGTGGGGAGTGTTGGCTGGGAGGAGGAGTAGGACTCAGGCCCTATACGTCCTCTCTGGGGGGGGGGGGGGGGGGGGGTACTACCTGTCAGTGGGGAGTGTTGGCTGGGAGGAGGAGTAGGACTCAGGCCCTATACGTCCTCTCTGGGGGGGGGGGGGGGGGGTACTACCCGTCAGTGGGGAGTGTTGGCTGGGAGGAGGAGTAGGACTCAGGCCCTATACGTCCTCTCTGGGGGGGGGGGGAGGGGGGGTACTACCCGTCAGTGGGGAGTGTTGGCTGGGAGGAGGAGTAGGACTCAGGCCCTATACGTCCTCTCTGGGGGGGGGGGGGGGGGGGTACTACCTGTCAGTGGGGAGTGTTAGCTGATGAATGAATATCAACATCCTAATACACCCTAATTTAAAAAACACTTTGTTTGAAATACACTCATGCTTTTTAAGGTGTGATTTGGGGTCCTAAGGATGAATACAAAATGAATATTATCATCTTAAAACCAAAATGTTGAATTGTGGGTTTGAGCTCACATGCCCTTTTGGGGGGTAACTACCTGTCAGTGGGGAGTGTTGGCTGGGAGGAGGAGTAGGACTAAGGCCCTATATCATCCTTCCTGGGGGGGTACTACCTGTCAGTGGGGAGTGTTGGCTGTTGGCTGATGAATGAATATCAACATCCTAATACATCCTAATACAGGGGGGGTCAAATTATGACAGGCAATAATGTTAAATATTCATATTATTTAATAAAAGTTCCACATTCATAGAATCTTTGCATAATCATATTGGTGCACAGCACAATTGTGAAATGTCTATATTGATTTCTACTGAAAACTTCACAACTGTACCAGCCATCACATCTTAATGGTCAAATCTACCCCTATAAATCAGTATACGGTAGGTCTCAAAAATCCCATATCTTCTGGCCTACCCCAACTCAAAGGAAAATACAAACCAGCACCTAGCCAGTGTCACTCTGTCTCATAACACGCTGAAGTTGGCCCTGCTGTGTGAAGTCCTTCTTGACCTTCTAGTGTCAGTGTCCTGTGTCTCAGAACACTGAACCGTCCATTTTCACCACTGTGACAAGTGGTGCAGCGGTACAGTACAGTGAAAATGTATTTTTAGTGGATAAGGAGTGTGTTGAAGTAAAAACAGGGGCTCTCTTCCACTTACCTCTGACGGTGTCAAGGCAGGTGCAGACGGAGTATTCCAAATTGGTTAGGAATATGCCATATCTGCCGACTGCCGTCCAAACACACACAGCTGCTACTGATTACAGAAATCGTTTTTATTAATCCCATTAAGTGTATTACTCGGTTTAAACTTCAGCAGCACGCTAAAATATGTATCTGAAAACATTATAGGGTAGAATAATCCATGAGCTAGTTGCCTGTTGTTACGTGACATTGTTTACAAACAGATCTGAGTGTGTGCAGCAGCAAAACTACGTCCCATAGCCTGGAGGGATGCGACGTTCTGATTGGTTCAAAATCATTGAACTTGCTGTTTCAGGGTGAAACTTCAAAATAAAAAGACCATATTGTTCATTGCACTGGTCACACCTTATTCATAGTCTGGATTTTCGGTGGTGAGGTGACCACCGAACTACAACATGACGTCACTGAAGGCTCATTGCGAATGCAATGAGCACTTACTATGAGACCTAGCAGATCATGTCTGTCTGTGCTTGCGTGCATGTCCCCCCCCTTTGTGCCCATATATGGAGCTGTTGTGATTGATGCAACACACTCCATATTTGGACGTATAGCTGCTTTGGGGACTCCTTATATCAGGGGTATTCAACTAGATTAGGTCGGGGGCCACAGCTGTAGAATGATTGTGTGTGGAGGGCCGCACAGCGTGCGTGCGAAGCGCGGATTATTTTGGATTCTACAAATGCATTTTGTGTTCAAACACAAAGATGTATGTAGGCCAGGGGTCCTCAACTAAAAATGCTGAAGGTCCACAAATAATAAGTAATAATAAATAAGTTTTGAATAAGACCATGGTCCAGTCTCATGCGTGCGCAAATAAAATTGCGGGTCGCGGGCCCCATGGGGTGGGGCTGCCCCCCTCGCCCTATAGAAACAACTATGGCTGATTACTGTCATTATGATAATCTAGCACTTTATATATCGCGCACATCATACCTGTAACTTTCTCTCTAAAAAAAAAAAAATTGGAAATTGCGGAAATTGGAAATTGTGGAAATTGGAAATTGCGGAAATTGCGGAAATTGGGGAAATTCGAAATTGCGGAAATTGCAGAAAAATTGCGGAAAATACAACACATTTAGCAGGGCACTGCAGGGAGTTGAACCCCGTTCCGGTAAACCAGAAGTACCAGTACCAGTGCCTTAGCTTTTGTGTATTCAACTATTTGGGTAACATGTGAGCTTTATCCTCTAATTCATGGGCCTGGATTTTTTTTCTCTAAAAATAAAAAAAACGATGGGCTATAACCCCGTACGATATGGGCTATAGCCCATGGTCCAAAATGATGAGAAACGAGGATAACTTTTTTTTTCAAAATTTCAAAAAACATGGGCTATAACCCATCGTTTTTGTCATTTCGTCATTTTTTTCAAATCCTCAAAAATGATGAAAAACGGCGCGCTATAGTATGCCGTATATGGTTATGGCTGAGTCATGGTGACATGAGACTTAAAAAAATAATAACTTAAAAATAAATCTTAAAAGAACCCAAATATGTACGAGCTGCGTTCGCTTCCCGCGTTTGCGCGTCTTACTGGTGCATAAGGCTCATACATAGTCTGGATTTAAACGGCGCGCTATAGTATGCCGTATATGGTTATGGCTGAGTCATGGTGACATGAGACTTAAAAAAATAATAACTTAAAAATAAATCTTAAAAGAACCCAAATATGTACGAGCTGCGTTCGCTTCCCGCGTTTGCGCGTCTTACTGGTACATAAGGCTCATACATAGTCTGGATTTACGGTGGTTGGGTGACCACCACTTAATGTTATTTCAGCTCCGGTGGTCACCTCACCACTGGAGCGGTGGTCACCCCATCACCGAAAATCCAGACTATGAATAGTCCTTAAAGGCTCATTCATAGTCTGGATTTTCGGTGGTGAGGTGACCACCGGAGTTGAAATAACGTTGTATCCATAAATATAAAGCAAATAAAAAAATAAACACATTAGGCTACATACAGTTAAACAAACAAATGCACAATGTCCTATCACAGTTCCTTACCCCCATCCTACAGCTGCACTCCAATTAACCACTATACATCCAAAGCCTCTTCAATATCACCTCGCTTAATGAAGTCCAAGAACTTCTAAAGTTTTCATTTTCAATTGAGTGCTATAGCGCCACCCTTTGGCCAATGGTTGTGGGCTTCGCATTGGCATGGCCCTCTACCATTATCTCCAAATTTTGCGAAAACCGATTGCACGGTTCAACCAGAACTGCTATCTAAAAATAGACCAATACAATAAAGGACCAAGTTCTTTCAGGACTGCTTGGTCCTTTAATAATAATAATAACAGTAAAACTAATTAAAACTTATAAACAAGAATTGATGGCCTTACAGTATATACCATGGCTGAAAGGTCGGCTAAAGACAAAAGGTGTGTGGTTTCCAGATGAGGCAGCCAATCAGGAGGTTGTCAGTGCTGTTCACTGGAGTGCATGGCATTTACAAATTGGACGCTGGACAAAAATGGTTCTGTTTCAACAGTTCTGACATACGCACGTGTTCGGAGAGACATCCTCTACTCTCATATGTGAAATCTTTCTAAAATAAAATAGGCCTAAAATAATAGAAAAATTGTGAAAATAGCCTATCAAGTACATTTAGCTGTTTTTGAAAGGGCTTTAAAGTGGCATGAAACGCATAGGCTGAGTTTAATTTCAGGTTACAGTTAAAAATATTGGCTAGAAAGCAACACACATGCAGCTAATCAAATGAATAATATGTGTAATCAGTGATTCATATAAGTGTGTCCAGAGCCACAATCTCAATCTAAGACAGTCATTATCAATTTGATTAGCTACAGCTGTGTTGCTTACAGTATATCTCAGTGTACAGCAGTGGTTCTCAATCATTCTAATGTTAAGGACCCCCAATGTACTGTATGTGGCCTCAATCGGACCCTGTAGTGGATTATTTAGAACTCACATCAGAGTGGTCCGAACCAGTCCAGGGAGGATGCATGAATGCAAGCCTCCCGAATGAAAGAGCAAAAATATATTGGAGGTGTGGTCAATGGACATGGTCAAACAAGGGTCTATGTAAGAATAGGTCATCTTACAGACAATCAACAGGTGGAAGCATTGCTTCCCAGTATGCTGTGAGGTGCAAAAGGGACGCTATCTGTGATGACTAATGTGAATGTTTTCAAAACAGTTTAGTATTGTCATCTTCATAATTCCCATTACAATCCCGTCTGAAGGGCTTTGTGCCAGGGACCCTCAGATGAGAAGATTTGTGTTAAGAAATGTCTATGTCTATTATTGCAAAATCTTCACCTTATTTCAATATTTTTCAAAATGTTTTAGATTGGCAGATTTGCAGATCTGCAGGGCTCACAACAACGTGAGCATTGTGAGCCCTGCAGATCACCTATTTTTTAATAGCACACATATAAAAGGAATTATCTGTTGATATCTTTGATAACTTTTTTTCTGGGTACCCCCTGGAACCCCTTCACCACTGTGGGTCCCCACTCCTAGTTTGAGAACTACTGTACTATTATTAGTTTTTAACCTGAACAGGAAAACAAACCTGGATTTCATTCCCTTTTAGACATTTAAGCCCAAAGTGAGTCCATCATATGTTTGGAGCTCTGTTATCCAGTAGGCTTTATGTTTAAGATGTGATTCTTAGATCATCCCGATTGTCTTGACAGGACCACTATCAATGTGTCTGGATTGTTGGCCTGTATGAGATGGACAGCTATAGCGTTGTTGTTGTTGTTGTTGTTGTGAATGGCTGAGCGATGTCCAGCATAGACCAGAGCAGCTACATTTAAATAAATAGGCTCCTGTTGAGAGTGTAATAAAATCACATATTTTGGATTTCTTTCTGGTAAAGTGGGTGAGAAAGTCAAAGAGTGCATCGGGTCATGCAGTTAAATTGTGTATACCACCCACATTTACAGCATCATTGCCAACAGGTAGAGGTCTTTGGTTTTGGATAAAGACAGTCAGCATGTATCAGTTTACATTTCAAATGATTTCATCTACAGTAATACATAAGACATAAAGTGATTCTTTGAGGTGTTTCATGGTACCAATCTGGGAAACCATTCTGTAAAGAAATCTTTGCTAATAGCTGAACCTGTCTTGAGAGATTATCAAGGTACAGTTAAATCCAACAGTATACATTGCAGAATTATGATTATGGGAGTATTGTTTTACAAAGTAATGTTTTTGTTTGGGGTACTGTGGTACAATTTCAACACACTGTCAGCTGTTTTGGCATCAGCAGCATGACACATATACCGAATCTGATGTTGGGTAAAACTAATGTGTTTCCCTGGGAATCGGTTGAATTTCAATGTTTCTTTATTTCATTTTTGCACAAACCCCACATTAAGACACAATCTATGATTTATATGGTGATAATAATTTTATATACTGCATAATAATTAATAGCAATTGCAACATCCATCATCTAACACGCAATGTATTATGTATCCTGGGTAAAATTTACTGGGAGAAATCAATAAAGATAGAGAATCAATAGCGAATGTATTCCTGGCCTTGCTCAGGGTGCAGAGCTGTTCATGATTTAGTAATAGCATACATGAGAGAGAAGAGAGTGACTGCCAAACATCTGGCACCAAGGCCCCTCTCTCTCTCTCTCTCTCTCTCTCTCTCTCTCGGGAGGTGTCAGAATGCTGGAGAGATGTAAGGACTTTTATTCTTCATGAGCAGTCCATTGTGATAAATGTGACATTAATACAAAACGACACCAGGAAATTAAAATAAATTGGAGTACTTTTAAAAAGGAATAGTCGGCGATTTATGCCCTTTTATTTTGGCTAATTAAGAGGCCTTCGTATTTTTGTGATACAGAACATGATTAGAGGATTTTTATGTTTTGTTTCCCCTCACAAATTGATGATACATAATAGAATGCAGCGTATAAAAGATAATCTCTCTTTTATGTCTGGATTGTTTTCACATGGCGTCGCATAAAGGTTGCCTTCTCACCATGACAAAGATCAAATTACAAACACAATTCAGACTTTATCGATGCAGGACATAATCCTGTCACCTCCTTGAACTGGACCACCATTACAGTGTCCCCCAGATCCAACATCCAGCCCACAAGATTCATTAAAACAAACACTAAATAGAGCGGTCAGCTTTCACGAGGTCACGACAGCCTATCAGACCCCTATCCTCTGGAGAGCGTTGACCTCAGTGACCCCCACAAACTATTTTTGGACCCCAGGCGTTTACAACAGTTTGTGTGTATCGATTTGCAAAGCATCAAAGAAGAAAACTGGATAACGGCCCAGAGATAGGGGGGTGGTCTCTGTGACCCCTAACCACATTCTGGGTGTCATACTCTGGGGGGGCAAATAATCCCCTCGCACCACTGGAAAAACAAGATGACTGGCTGGCATGTGGTCATGTTTCCGGCGCCTCCGTCGTTGCGCTGTGCCCCGAGAGGTTGAGAGGGTGAGGCTGATGAAGGTTAGAGCTGGCAGGAGGCAACTAGGAATGGAAATAATAAGTCAAGCAGGATTGAACGGGTTTTAGAGTGACCACCTCACCTCAAGGCATGTCCTTGTCAATATCTACAGTGTGTGTGTGTGTGTGTGTGTGTGTGTGTGTGTGTGTGTGTGTGTGTGTGTGTGTGTGTGTGCACGCGCGCATGCCTGCAAGCGGCATTCAGTCTTGACCTTGTGATGCTGAATCCCTTCTCCCTTTGCCTGTTGCCCAGCAACATCACCCTGACTGTGGGGAATGGTCAGACAGAGAGAGAAATAGCGAGAGAGAGAGAGAGAGAGAGAGAGAGAGAGAGAGAGAGAAGAGACACACACACACACACACACAGACACACACACACACACACACAGACAGACAGACAGACAGACAGACAGACAGACAGACAGACAGACAGACAGACAGACAGACAGACAGACAGACAGACAGACAGAGGAGAGCGAGGGAGAGACAGACAGAGACAGACAGAGAAGATGGATCAAAACAGAAATGCAGCGTCACACATACGTGCAGGATTCTTTCATATCATGTCTGTTCTCTTCAAAGCCTCTCTGCCGTTGGTCCTTCCACAACAAGGATTTACACAGCTTTATTTCCATCCCCAGCCGGTCCTCAAGGGACATGGGCAAAGGTCATGGGGCATCCAGTGGCATCTCTGGCGCTCTGGCAGGGAGGTCAGCGGCTTTAATCTGAGAGAAGTTACGGCCTCCCGTATTCAATCTGACCCTGGGGAGGCAGTTAGGGCAGTAGGTAGTGAACATCAAAGTCGGCCCGCAGGACACTGGCACATATGGCCAGGGATGAGCCTCAACACCCAGGCTCGCTCCAACCATAAACATGATGTAATATCTGTGTGTGCTTGCAGCTGACCCCGACGGGGAGGGACCTATTCACCTCCCCGGTCCCAGAACAATTGAGGCTCTCTCTCATCAGCTTCGATCAAAGCGGGGGAGGGGAGTGATTGAGTGGCTTGTAATTCCCACTGAAGCCTATAATAAGAAGTGCAGACCAGACGCACTAAGTGAAGAAATGAAAGAGAACATTGATGTTATGCATCCAGCCGAACGACTTGGGAAATAAAACACATTTTCTAGCAAAGGCTACCAGTATGCGCGCATGTGTTTGTGCGTGCGTGCGTGTGTGTGTGTGTGTGTGTGTGCGCGCGCGCGTGCACGCGTATTGTGCATGTGTGTAACTTGAGAGTGTAATAAATATGCAGCTATAGCACTGAGGTGCAGGTCAGGCCGGTGAAGTCAACTAAATAAGATGAAATACTGCTACACACTCTAGCTAGCACCAATGCGACGTTGATTGCATAGAAGCTCAGGCTGGCAGGATAGATACACAATAAAGCACTGTGTTTCCACTATCTGTTTAGTGACATGACGAGATTGCTAATGTAATGACAGGGAAACACAAAATATACATGTGATATAGCGCCATGATCATGTGTTCCACTTCCACTCAGTAAAATACCCAAATTGTAACTCTGGGAGTCGACAAATGGAACCAATTAGACCCGATCCGTTTTGGTTTGTAGGCTACACTCTCAGAGTTAAATGAACACTGAGGATTTGTACTGTACATTCACTGATCCCATCTCTTAATTTATCATATTGCACAATGCTGCTCCTTGAAGCGCATGGTGTCAGGAAATGAAAGCAGCTCGTCTTTTTGTGCCTGATGAACGTTTGACAGGACATGTGGGACAGAACATTCTTGCAATTCAAACGGAGCATGGCAGGCAGATGGATCTAGCCATGAACCCATAACAGATATCTTTAGTGGCTAGACTGTCGCAAGCTTTTATTTTGATTGGGGATAATGCACACACATCCAGATAATGCATTTCAAATAGCTTTAAAATAATGACAAACCATAGGAGAGGAAATTTAGTGTGAGGACACAAGCAGAATGCAATATGAATTTCCGCCCACGAGGAATGATAGAAGTAATAGCAGCTAAGGTCAGTTTTTCGGCCTCATTGTGAATTGCATTTAATGGTTGAACTTTCAGTCACGTTGGCTTTCATCAGTGAATACAAACAACTCAGGATCTGACAAGAGCCACTTTGGTGCCATCTGACGCAACACTTTTTCAATCAAGAGCCATCTATCTGGCTGTCTGCAGCACTGTCAATCTATGACACGCTGTGAAGTAATTCCAACAAGAAGGCATGCTATGGATTCTGGCTATAGTGGCGTTCAAAGAATATCTGGTCGGTTTTATAGCAGCTCTTTAACATCAGCTGACACAGCACCCTCCTCCACTTTCTCTTCACATTACCCCCGGAGTGATAACAGAATCTGTCCCGTCAGCAAAATGTTTGCTCGAACGGAAAACAGGCAACAACAAAGCAACAATGCTCCGAGAGCAGCTTCCACGTCGACAGACAGTCAGACCCCGCTGAGCCTAGCGAGAGATGCCAAGCGCTTAGCAAAGTGACATATTTACACGTGACACTAAATCAATGACATCGGCAAATTCAGCACCCTGTGGTTCCCACCAGATGTGAGCAAAAAGGTTAAATGTCAAAGCTCTGCAAAACACTCAGTGATTAAGGGAAATCTATCTCTGCAGGGTGCTTCGCACCATGTCATTAGTGGGCTTTCAGAAAGGTCAGAGGAAAATATCAAGTCAAACAAATATCACGTGTGTGGAAGAATTATACCTTCTTTTTTTAAAGAATATGTTAATTTCCCCTACTGAGCTGCTGTCATGTCATCACACATTTCAGTGTCTATAATTTAGGCCTTTAGGAGACGCTGTTCCAGAGTGACTATGTATGCACCCACTGCACATAAAATGTGGTGGAAACTCAAACTACAGAGCTACGATTTGAGACAGGCAGGTGTTGGACCCAAGCGCAGACTAGGGCAGAAGACAAGGCAGACACAGGGCATTCCTGATCTCACCATTAACCAAAGCAGGAGATCAGGAACATACACAGGAACACAAGGAAACTAGGAATAACTAGAACTGCACTCTGTCGAATGCCAACTCTACGAAGTTACTATCAGCCCCTCTGTAAAATATTGAAAATAAATACTAAAACACTAAAACAACAAATAAACCTTTAAAGAACGGTTTAACTTGATGGTGACGTAATTAAGATTAAGTTTCAGATTACATGTATGTATTCCATACTTTATCCACCCGACATTGAAACATATCTAGTATATCGGTGACGTAACCAATGTACGTTTAAAAGGATATGTTTCAATGTTGGGTGAGTAAAAGGTATACATGTATGTAAACTCGAAAGTAGTATACTGTGGTCAGCTGGACCGAAAGTGGTATGTATGTACAGTATGTATGGTGGGCATGGTGGTTATATTCTCTAACTTATAATTGGCTGTTGATGGTGACGTAATTAAGATATGTTTCAATGTTGGGTGGGTAAAAGGTAATGTGTGTATGTATACATGTATGTAATCTGAAACCAAATTTAATTACGTCACCATCAACAGCCAATTATAACTTATAGAATATACCCACCACCACGCCCACCATACATACACACCACTTCTGGTCCAGCCGACCACAATACTTGCGCGCTCTGCTTGCGCAAGTAACTAGGAACAAGTGCAGTTTTGTGTATTTTCATGCGTAAAAGTGGCTTTTACTTTACCTCTCCACACGCATGAGCAAACTGAGGCTGTGCCTGGGGGGAGGGGGTTCTCCAGCCTCCAGCCCCCCAGCACCCCTACTTCCCTCAGCCATGCAGGGTGTCGATCTAATGACAGTCAGACCAATACGGAACTAAATCACAATGACTTATACAATGACTTACAATGTAAGTCACAGTCACACCGTGACTTACATTGTCGAACAAAGAAAGAACTGAAAACACAAGGGCATATAAATAAACATTAGACGAAGGCTAACTAGACACAGGTGAACAACTGACAACACACTGGGATAGGCTGAGGGACTAGACGCAGGTGGAAACACTGACAAATCAAAGCCCTATAGTCAACCAAAAACAGGGTCAATGTTCGAGTAAACTGAGTGTTAAGAAAATAATATCTGTAGGTCTTTGTAGGGCTAGGCTAATAACTAGAACAGAAAGTAGACATCAACCTAGCATCTATCGGAATAATATACTACAATATAAATAATATATGCATCTGTGACTGTGACTGCGAAAGAGTAAACAACATAACCCCCCTGCATCTGTGTGGACACAAAATGTTTCACAGAGGCTGGCCAGAATCACCAGTCGGTGCTGTACTGACATCTATGTCAGTGTTTCTCAAATGGTGGATAAGTGTGTGTACCCCTATTAGTATGAATGAAAGTAAAATGGGGGAAAATAAATCACACCTGTGTGAAGTGAGGGGCGCTCTTATCATTATAATCTTAAATGTATATGTCATATTTGGCGGATATTTGACCTAATTTCTCCTTTCATTGTCAATGGCAAATATTGAGACATGTGGCGACAAAAACTAGCGCCCCTCAAAATTATTGGTGCTCACACAGGCGAGGACATGAAAATTGTGGATGGCAGCTTTAAACAGTGCTACTGTAGCCTGCCCTACATGCCACTCAAACATTGAGCCTTCACAATACTGTAACAGTATGTAAAGTCTCAATATTTGAGTGGCATTTGGTTATTTGTGCACGTTTTGCTCGGGGTGATTTTCATGCCGTTTTGTGCTCAGCTGAGCTAAAATGCACATTCAATCTCCTCTGGTTGCATAAAAAGAAAAATACACATAGCTTTGTAAGGCGCTAGTGCTTGGCTGCTCTGTTTATTAGGCTAGACATGAGAGGAGAAAGGAACACAGTCTACAGTCTCGGTAGTTAAAACATGATTGTTTGAAGTTGGCTCCCCACAATCCACAGTGATTTCCTTCTAACGTATGTGTGTCTTGTAAATTCCGCAAGAGAGAGAGAGAGACAAGGATGGGATATAGAGTCTGAGCAGTGCCAGAGCAATTCATTATTTAATTATTTTTACAGGAGAAACACATGTTGCATGAAGATAGTTGAACGCTTTAACAATTTAAGCCTATAATCTGTTGTAGCGTGACCATGGCGGAAATGTGCAACACATTGCACGTTGTGAACTTGCAGATTGGGTATACTTTTCTGAAAATATAGTCAATCAATTCATGCGACAATCCCAGTATAGCGAGCATTTGCATTATCATGTGCACGTGACCGGGTTGGTTTACCAGGCTACCAAAAATAGGGAGAGAATAATGTGGATGTTGTGCTTGGGGGTGAACAAGGTATGCTGGGTAATGGAATGTTTTAATGATGGTTATGAAAATCTAATAAAAAGATTAATAAAACAAAAAACTAAATAGAGACTCCAGAGTTTGTTTGTTTTGGGTTCCTTGGCGGCAAAACATCCAAAAGACACACACGTGCACACAATAATGTTGCAACTAAATTTCCATGGGCAGCTTCAGTGAACTGGATGGCTTTTATTGTCCAACAATTGGGACTTGCTGAATGTTGGCTGTGGCAGAAGACAATATAATTAAGTGTTTTACAGTGGTGTCTGACCACAGGATGCCTAATTGTTTCTGCTGATGGCACAGACAGGGTCAAGGAGAAACAATGAGCGCCCATTTGTAACTGTCGCCCGTTAACATGGGGTAAATGGAGGAAAAAAAGGCATTAGTTGATGCTGAAACCAGCCCCCTCCTGCTCTAAGTTCCATGTGATTTACATACATGCAAATGAAGGGGAACGTGATCGGAATACATGTTATGAGCACAACCCCCATCTCTCCCTTTCACTATGAGTCTCTTTCCTTTTGGATACCATGGATTCGAAAGCCTAATTTATGCTTTAACGTATGGCGGTGTAGGCCTATCACCCTTCGAAAATAGCAGACCTACAAGCCCCACAAGCTGTGAAGCACTATAGGTTGGCTATTTTTGACAAAGTATGAATCAGGCTTAAGCCAATGCAATTAGACTACACAGTGTCAGGCAAGGCACCCTAGCTGTGTCTATATCCACCTCCCACGAGTGTTATGATGAGCTTGTCCAGGGGGGCTAAACAACAAACAAACACAGGTTAGTCACATGTGTTCTAACTGCAGTGTGTGTGTGTGTGTGTGTGTGTGTGTGTGTGTGTGTGTGTGTGTGTGTGTGTGTGTGTTGTTTGGGGTCTGCCACATACTGATTCTGTGCCCTATCTTTAATCCCCATCCTGTAAACATGCTGTTCAAGCAGCCTACTGGAGGCTACGTACTGTACGTACTGTACAAATCTTCCGCAGAGAGAGGGGGTAGTTCAAAGGAACAGCATGATGGCTAGTCCTGCTAGCAGGAGCTTGGCACTAGCACAGTTTATAATGCTACAGATTCAGAGATGGCAGCTAGCTATATAGCTGGATGACTGACTGTAGCAGGGATGACCTAATGTAGGCCAGCAAGGAGCTGCTTTCATCCAAATGTAATTATGGTATGAATAATGTATATAGACTATACAGCATACAGGTGACCCCAGTGGGAACTGGACCGCGAAATCTGGCCATATATTAATGTTACACTGTATATGCTCTCTTCACCGAATGAACCGTGGCCACCAAGCTTTGATTCGAGGTAATTGAAAAGCTACCTGAAAAGGTTGTGAGCTATAGCGGGAGAATCGTTTGTGGGAGTTCCGCTGAATCCAAATCCTCCATTTAGCCGTTGTTTGGTTTGGTCCCTGCAGGCAGTGATAAGCTGGATGTGTGGGCTAAGCATAGGCTAACCCTCTCAGCCATTGCGTGTGTGACCAAGCCCATCCAAATCCAGACAGTGGGTGTCAGATGAGGTATCCATATTTAGAGGGTAATCCTACTGGACAAAGAGGCTAGGATGGTAGCTAACACAGCATGGCAAAACTGTTATTATTCCAGCTATGCATGCAAATTCTAATCTGCATTCATTTTTAAGGTTGTTATGTTGAAAATGCCCGGGACTATGTGGCAAAACAACATTTGGACTGCAACCACAATGGCTCCATAACAATTTTATATTCAGCCAAAGCCCTTCAGTGTTGGCAAAAACGTAGCTGTCAAACAAAGCAGATATTTTTAATGTACACTTAGAACTTACAGAAATGCATTCCTGCCCACCACTGTGGAGACTGGGGTTCGAATGCTCCACAGTGCCTCCGGCTTGGTCGGGCATTCAAACAGACACACATTGCCCATATAAGTATCTCTGTCACTGCACGCCTACAGGTTGGTCAGGGTGACCGCTCAGTGGGGAGAGGAACTGGAATAGATAGCATGTTCCACTGCATGCATTACACCCGAATCTCCTGTCTCAGGTCAGCCCTGTAAATTACTTTTTCAGCCAAGGTACCCTTGAATGAAATTGGTTCACTAGTTTCCATTACGACAGATTCAAAATAACTTCACCATTAACCACCAATAACTTTACCCATAACCCAGCATCCCTATTCTGAAGCCTGGAGGGAACATTCATCAAAAATAGCAGATTTGTGATGGATATGTGAGTTTGAAAATCGCCCTATTTTTGGCGAGGAAGTCTTGTGGTCTGTCTGACTTAAGTGGTTATTCTGCGCCACCCCTGGATTCGCGTCACGGCACCGGCATACATTTTGAGAACCACCTCCCCAAGACCAACGAGTCCAGGTCAGCATTGACAAGGACAGCATGGGGAACTGGGGAATAATTGGCATGACTAAATGGGAAGGAAAAAATGTAAAAGATAAAGAAAAAGAGGAAGTTACATGAAAGCTGATCAAATAGGAGAATTCAATGATAAGGAGATTTCTGAGATGAGAGAGCAGCAATCAACTTACAAGAGAGAACAGAATACATCTAAAGAAGAGTGTGACATTTCCTTTAAGAAACTCTACCAAAATACTGACACGACAACGCAACGTATTCAGGGCGGAGTCGACACCCCCAGGGTAAGTTGTGATTTGCTCTCGTTCACTGCAATGCAATTTGCGGCATTTCCAAAACAATATTGCGCAGAGTAGCGATTATCAAACGTATTTGCAATGACATAGGTTGAAAGATCTGTTGCCCGTAGACAAGGCACGTTACCTCCGCAGGTTAGATATTATCGGCATAGATGTTTGTCCGTATGTGATTAAGGATTGGAAAAAGTTGCATTGGCAGCCATAGAAAATTCTGCCCAGGGTAAATGTCCCGGATGTGACGTTTTGGGGCGTTCCTGTCTCCCCCTTTCAGAAAAACGAGTGGCTCAGGAAATGCAATGCATTCTCCCATCGGCACTTCTAATATAATTTATTTAAAGACGGTTACGCCGCGGACAAAGCCAACTCTGATCGTGACAAATCATGACAATGAACACAATGTTTTGGGTTGATCAAATCATTAGAAAGAAGAAAAGAAAGTCAGGAGACAACACTATTTGTTTTGTTTTTCGCCTTATGAATTATTTGATCGGCCCAAAACATTGTGTTCATTGTCATGATTTGTCACGATCCGAGTTGGCTTTGTCCGCGGCGTAACCGTCTTTAAATAAATTATATTAGAAGTGCCGATGGGAGAATGCATTGGGTTTTCATTTCCTGGGCCACTCGTTTTTCTGAAAGGGGGAGGGACTGCGACGCTCTATAGTCCTGTTAAGGATACACAACTTCCAAAAATCATCTAAACACATCATTTTACGTATGGCTGGAGGACGTTTTCCAATGCAGAGAGGGCAACCCTTCGACACAAGAAGATTTACATGAAATATCAACATGTTGATATATTGATATTCCCCCGCGTTTAACATCCTTCTGAACCAAGAAAGGAACAATAGTGGAGAGAATAGCTGCATTGGCTGGGTTGCATGTGCTTAGTCTTGACAGACAGGCCGCGACCTAAGGTCACTGACTCCATGTTTTTCATTTAGGACCCCATCTTTGACACTCTCCATCCAGCCTTTATTTTCCATTAAGAACAGACATTACTGTGCAAAATAATTAAATTCAAGTAAAAACAGAGCGGACAGCAGACATGCAGAAGACAAAAAAATGGTCTTCTGTCACAACAGTTTGAGGCCAAAGTTCCTCTTTTGATTTTGGTTGTAATTTTTCATTCAGTGTTTTTCTCCTCCTCTGTGGCCTCTTTCATCTGCTCTCTGAGGCAGATGGTGGAGTCCCTGTGCTCTCACATCACATAGAACATGTTTACATGTGCTTTTCGGGTCTGCATTGATACAATTGTGTAAGAAAACAGATCACGTACATTAGAGGGAAGGAATATTCCTACAGAAGTGTAAGCATATATTAAGTCCATCCAATCCATCTTGCTCACTTGCGTCCTGGCTCACTCCAACAGACATGCAAAGAAAGGAACAGAGACACAAGGAAATACATGCAAACACACATACACACGCATGCATGCACGCACACACACAGAATCAATAGACGCTGCTTCTAGGCAACAGAACTGCATGATTGTGATTGTAGAGTAGACCTATGTGTTTATAGAATGTTATTCTAAACTACTACTCATCTAAAGGGGCAAATATATAGGCTGGTCTTGACTTTATATATAGTATCAGATATTTGTGTAAGTCTCTGATTGTGTGTTATGTGCGTGCCCTTATGTGTGTATGTGTGCGCATGTGCATGAGCTCGTGTGCGCATGTGTGTGTGAGACCATATTATTTGCATGTTGTCTGTACAATTATGTGCATTTGCCCACCACTGTGCTATGCCATGGGCGTCCAGTGACAGTGATGAATAAGCATTATTAAACAGGAGACACAGTCCTGGTGGCGTCATTTATCTTCATCATACGCAGTCCCTCACTGCAGTCAGTGCATATCTGATCGCCAATAACCAGGCCTGTCGCAGCAGTTTGTATGTTTTATGACTCTTGAGCTGAAACTATTAAAACGATCTGCACCGCCGTGTTTTTTTGTGTGTTGGAAGCAAAAAAATAAGGCAAGAGACGTGATAAAAAAGTGATTTAAACAGGGTTGGATCAAAACACTGCCTTTCCTGGTTTCGAACAAGGCTACAGTATGTAAATAAGGCGCAGAAACGTTACCTTCTTCGTCCAGCTGGCATATTCGTCAGGCAATGGGAGGCAAACTGAAGCTGGAAGATTGATGGAATGCATTGAAGTCAATGAGACCTGCATGGACAAGTGAATAAACAATATTTTAATGATTACCTAGTGACTAGATACAGGGGACTATAGACTCTGTGTTGATGTAGTGAATTGTGATTGAAATAGCAGGTCTACAAGCTCTTAGATTCGGTATATAGATTTCACATATTTTCATGTGACACCTTCGAACAATGAAGTATAAAAAAATAGCACTTAAGTGATTAAATAAACATCACTGATGCCTAGTGGTGGGAAAAGCACATGTCCCTTCTTTTTGCTTGTATACTGTATGACTCAGACCCACAGCCTCAATGACAGGTTGATCTACAGTACAGGTCTATTGTGGTGGAATGAACTTCTACAGGCAGCTCTCAAAGGGAACGTCAAGCTCCGAACAGAGACTTGCCGGCCAAGTGAGTGCCGCACTGCGGCTTTTAACGTTACACATACAGTATAGGATAAAGACGTTCCCCCCCATCTGGTGCTCTTTCTCACCTGGATACGGTCCTACTGGGGGTCATCGAGTGGTTTTGTTTTACTGTTGCCTCAAATCACAGGGTGAATAATGCAGAATGTGCGTGCAATTGAGTATAGACTAGAGGCACTCACATTGGCACACGCATCCTTGCAGACGAAGGCATGCAAATGCAAACACAGAGGGTGCAATATCTCAGGCACACACACATACAGTAATAGGAAGCTAAGCGTATGCTAGCCCTGAAACATGACTGCCATGATGATTATCATGACAGTCATGCAGTAACTTTACCCTATTTTTGGCAATTTCTGCATTTACAAACTAAACGTATATATAAACATTCAGATTTCAAATATAAACTACTCACATTTTGTCTCACGGGTGTTAGCTAGTAGCAGCACCATTCGCTAGCACTGCTGCATTCCGCGTTCTTTAATAAAAAGCATTTTTGTCCGGTCATTTCTGTGTTTTGCCCGTTTTTGCCTTCAACTTCCGCCTTTCGGAACTGCACCTCAGCGCCCCTGTCGGTTGTCACTTGCAATGATTTTCAATGCCCAAAGGAAGAAGATAAATCTGGCCGTCTGCCGTCTGGCCGTCTGCCGGTCTGACAACCGACAGGGGCGCTGAGGTGCAGTTCCGAAAGGCGGAAGTTGAAGGCAAAAACGGGCAAAACACAGAAATGACCGGACAAAAATGCTTTTTATTAAAGAACGCGGAATGCAGCAGTGCTAGCGAATGGTGCTGCTACTAGCTAACACCCGTGAGACAAAATGTGAGTAGTTTATATTTGAAATCTGAATGTTTATATATACGTTTAGTTTGTAAATGCAAAAATTGCCAAAAATAGGGTGAAGAATCGTCATGACTCTCGTATGAATACGAGAGTCATGTTTCAGGGCTAAGCGTATGCATGAGCAAAACCTCAATGACACACACATAATGTGTGTATATGTATGTGTGTGAAAAAAATTAACATGCCTGCATCTGTGTGTGTGTGTGTGTGTGTGTGTGTGTCATATGCGTGCATGTACACCCACATCCACAGCCACACACATAGGCACGCGCACACACATAAATGTATATACGATCATGATCATTAGTGTCAGTACTATTACCAGATGGCCATCCATCCATATTATGGCGGTGCCTCCCTCCACAGGTGGTGGTGCTTCCCCCTCGCTCACCTTGTCTCTCCCCTGTGATTGCACACATCTGGTTCCACCATGCCGTATACTTATCTCTGCCCAGTAAAACCCGTGGCCTAGACCTCAGGGTCATTCTTTAATGGCGAGGGGATTGAGCATCTTTCTCTCATCCTTTATTGGATGGTGAAACTCAGGACAGGGAAGTGGAGTGGCTGAGATTGATGGATCTAATTCAGTTATTTTCTTTTAGGTATAGGTTGCCGTGAACCAGCTGTTGACTGGAGATGGTGCAGTTATATAGTGCCTTGAATCCAAAGTGCTTTACAATGCGCGTGACATTCACCCGTTCACACACTCACCGATGTCATGGGAAACCATGCTGTTAAGGCTGCAAGACACCGACCTGCTCACCGGGAGAAGTTAGGTGTTCAGTGTCTATATATAGTAACACAATATCCAATTGATTTATAAAATGATTATTTCTGCGTCGGATTTGCAACCAAACTTTGGCTCCTCTCCGAGTGGTTGATAAACATCAAGCTCTGCTGAACCGGCATCCTTACTAACCAGTAGGTGTTGTGTTGTTGCTAGTACAGTAAAGTACGTTGCGCTCAGAATCTGAGCGGACACTCCCCTTTCCGGTCTGAAGCACTGTGCATACCATGAAAATAGTCCGAAGGGAATCCAATTCCAAATTGAATTGTAGTAGGCCACCACCGCTCAAGGAGCAATTGTTTCCCATTCCGTCTTATTTAGATGTAGCGCCCACTCCATGTGGAACCAGCCCCTGTCTTTTGATTCGCATTTCATTTGAAACGCAACGCACTGGGCCACGCCCCTGCTGCACAGGATCTGAGGCCAATTTTCCTAGACTATAGTACAGTAACTAATTACCCATCCACAAACAACACCAATTGTGTTATTTGGAGTGCCTGGCTTAGCCAAAGGTGAGTATACTTTACCACTGTGCCATACTGTATTTGCCTGGAAAGTCACAGCTATGAAGCGATTCCTCTGATGCAGATACATAGTCAGTGTGGGAGTATACAGTAGTATGGGAGGTATAGGCAACAAGTCAAAGTCACTCAGGATAAGAGCGTGTAAGCTCTAATGTAAATGGAGCCTTCTCTTGTTCAAGGTTCAACAACAGAGTTCTTCCAGAGTCTGGCTGGCTGCTGCAGAGACAAGCTGCTCATCCCCATGAATGCTGACTTGGGAGCCTGCCAGCATCGCAGAGCTTCAGTGTCCGGCCATGGAGGCATGAAATCCAGGAATGGGAAGCGGAGGGGGAGGAGGAGGTTTTCATGGCTAAGTGGGGCTAAGCAGTGGGGAGCAGGGCGTGTTACAGCCATTTCATGGAGCATTTGACAGCTGGAAGCTGGCGGGGTATCCTGCCGGAGTCCATGCCCGCTGGATTAGGGGGCTCAAGGTAGTCGATGCTGTCATCGTGGTCCAGCGTCAGCACACGCTCGACCGAGGAGGACGGCACAGAGGACCCGAAAACGTAGTAGGTGATGAAAGTTCTGCAAGCAGCAAACGTGAGATGAGATTCCCATTTTTGTACAGTATAGGCCTCTATCTGTAAGCAATAACTCTGTGCGTGGTAGGTCTTAGATATCAACTTTTCTTCTCATGAAAATGCAACACAGAAACATTGTGTGTTCCTCGGAAACATCTGCGAAAACAAATATAAGACCATGTGCCCTAGGCTATAACACACGTGAAAGGTTGCACAGTTTCACAGACCCATAAGCTGATGACACACACGACCCTACACATCGGGAAAATGTGAGAAATATTGTATGACGTTCTCGCAAAACAGCATATTTCCTTCAACGCCTATACAATATAAGCATGCATGGTCTACGAGCACCTAATAACTATTCCATGTGTGTGGGACAGAAACAAAAACACACTGCAATCACAGGACTTGCCCTTTCGTGCACCTGTAAACATTAAAATGTAACATATTGCATAATGTCAAGACCACAAATGAGAGTGGAAAAAAATAATCCAGGGGTTGTTTGTTGCGCTGCTTGGTTGAGCTTGTGATGGCCAAAAACATCCTGGCAACACACAGTAAAAACAGAAAAGAAAAAAAAAACACGTTCCAGATGTCTAAGTGGAAAAGGACAGTGCATGGGGGGATGAACTGAGGAACTTCCTCTGTTGGTTTCCTTTGTCAGCCATCTTGATTTATGGTCTACTTTTTCCCCCCTCGTGGCTCCTTCCTTCCCTGAATTCCAGAGGGATGTGTCATTCACAAGCACTTCATCTGAACACTTTACCAAGGAGGGGAGAAAAAGAGAGAGCACAAGCTAAAACAGGTGTCACCTCAACAAAGAGCGCTTATCTGACCTCCCAGCACGCTCTGCAGCGAATAACCGCCGCCTGTGCGAGGTGAGCATGACATTAAACAAAATAATAGGCTTCGTTAATGGTTCTTTCGGGTGCGGATGGCAGCAGAAGCTGTAAAATAAGTGGTTTAGCACCCTTGTGTTGTGTCTTAGTGTTGACAACAAAAGAACGGGAGGGTGTCGGTTGAAATGATCCGTGACATTGCTCCGAGCGCGGCGCAGTCGCAGAGCGCATTAAAACATATCACCACAGTTTAACGTGTATGAGTAATGACAGTACAGAGCATGGGGACGTGGCCTCTGGGCAAGCCGTTTCTTAATGCACACTTGTATTATTATGGAAATATGCATACAATTAACACGAAACCACGCAAGAAGATGAATTATGTAACAGCTGATCACTGAAACTGGTTTGTTGTTTGTTTGCTTGAAACAATATCACAAAGACAGACACACTGTTTTCAGCCTTCATCAGTGAACACTGAAAAAAGAAAAAAATAGAAAAGGTCAAATCTCCGCCACAAGGCATGTTTCAATAATAGCAGCGTCTGACACAGTAACATCACACTGTGTCTGTGTGTGTGTGTGTGTGTGTGTGTGTGTGTGTGTGTGTGTGTGTGTCTCTCTCTCTCTCTCTTTCTAGGACACACTTTAAATACCGGCAGTCGGACATGCTTTGATGATATGTCAAAAAGCACTATGTCTTTTGGATATACAGTATCCATAGTAGACATGTCTACATAGTAGACATAGTTACATAGTTTCCCACCAGGAAAGTGGCCCTTGAACACATCATGTCAGATGATCAAGTGGGGAAACTTGGACAGTGCACAGGCGGCAGGCGTGCATGTCATAGGTGTGAAGGGCAAGTCATGATTATAAATGTATGTTGACTCAGACGTAGACGTGTCTCCCTCTCTCTGTCTCAATATGAACTACATGGTCTGATGTTGGCATTTAGTGTGGAGCCAGCTTGGTGCCAAGGGACTATAGTCTCACACTGCTTTTCTAATGCTTCTCGCAAAAAGCTGGTTACAGGCCTCTTCCTGTCGCAGCTTGATTATGGCGATACCATCTACCTCTTTGCTAGTTCCTCAACTCTGAGCAAACTTGACCCCCGGCCTGTTTCATGTTGCATTGAGGTTCAGGTTTTGGAGCGTGACTGGCAAGGATTTCTGGTAGCCGTGTTGACAGTTTGTTTATCATCAGACCGTCAAGACGTGTTTGTTTGTTGATTCTCGTACTATGGATTCTCGTACTTTGTAACTGATTCATAATGGAACAAACCGTTAGAGAGCATAGTATGTGTTTGGGGATGTTGAAAGTAATGTTATTTCATCAGCTTGACACCCACGCCAGCCCAGCTGCCATGCAGTGTTATATATCTTTGAGGTTTGAGGCTAAGCTAGCCTAACAACACACAACTACACTACACAGATGTGCATCATTATCTAACTGCTATTCATTTACTGAGGAGAGAACATGTTTGCCTGACTACAGCCAGACTACAGCCTGACCCATAACACACTACACATCAAACTTAGCTGGAAATGAGTACACTTTACCTACGTCTGAACCCTGCAGTGACAGCAGCTAAATATAGGATATATAAAAAATATGTATATCAATATGTATATCAATTATTATTATTATTTGAGGGGCGCTAGCTGTTAGTGTGTGTGTGTATGTGCAGGGGCTGAAATCCCGTAAAAGGGCCCTTTTGGACAAAAATAACGAAATTAGCAGAGCTAATTAGATCAGCTATTTTCGGGGCGCAACGCAAAATGATGCGTTCAAGTTCAGGAGACTTCGGGGGGAAAAAGCTATTCTTCTGAATGCTGCCTTCCGGCATGGCATGGCATGGAAAGGAGTGGCATTTGCATTTCATTCGTAAATGCTGCATTCGTGGTCTGGAAAGGGCAGTTGTTTTACAGGTTTTATGGTGATGAATCACCAGGATCCTGGATGGCTTGATTCTAGGCTTACAATAATTTATATCAATATCTTTGTAAATATCTATAGAAAATAAATTGGAAATTCTTCACTGGAACCAGAAAACCACGCCCACTGATATGGCCTATACTGTACATAGCAACAAGAACCCCAAAATGGCTTCCTGTCTTGAAGGGTGAAAACCCAAAAGGGGTTCCCATCCTAAATGTTGTTTTTTGGATTATTCAACATACAGTATGCAAGTGAAAGTTTTCCTTGTATTCAAGCCATCACGGGGTAAATGATATATAACATTCCTTTAAGCACAGAGGTGAAGATATTACCGTATCTGACAGATGAGACAGGAGCACCTGTTTGCTTCATGCTGTCATGTGTTTTCAATGGACTCAAGTGAGCTGCAGCGAAACCCAAGGAATGCCATTACACATTCCATAACTCCACTGTGCCTGAATGCCAACAGGTTTAGGATGATGGAAGCAGCTGGAACACCCCAGTGTAAGTTTGTACTCTGTGTGTGAACAAAAACAGCCTCAGTTAATGATAAAGATATAATTTGTGATTTGACATTTACTGCGTGCACTCCACCACACCACATTGGCCAGGTGATACCAGCCTTCTCAAATAAGCTTTCTCCTCCTAGACAAAAATAAATTCCTAACTGCAGTTATCAACGATTATTCTTTACATAATGCAGACTTATACGTATATAGTGTTGCTGTTAGGTGGATACCTTGTATGTCCAAAACCAGTAAACTTTTCAAGAAGTGGAAAAAGTGTTCCAATGGATCTAATATTAGTTGACATTTAAAAAGTAATTCAATATATTTATTAAACAGACATATTCTTAACCAGTTTAACTTTCACCGTTTTTTTAAAGCAACAATAGCAGATGATGTGAGCCTATGATCGACCACTTTTGCACAACAATGTCAACAACGTTTCAAATACTGTATGGAGAGATACAAGCCTTCTTCCTGACAGCAACGATATACTGCTTGTGAATGTGTGTGTGTGCGTGCATGTTCACTTACTGTGACAGTCTATGACTCAGAAATAAAAAGGACAGAAACCCCTAACCCCCCCGGCATGGTCTTAATCTGGCCACGACACAGGGACACACAGGGACACACTGCAGGGACACAGGGGGACACAGGGACACAGGGGGACACACGGCCACGACACAGGGACACACGACTCTCTGACAAATCCTATTGTCCCTCCTCCCGCTGGCAAAGCCGCTCTAAAAATGCCTGACGATTTTCATGCAAGAGCATGACGTAAAACACAGCATGACCGCGACACCATATGCATATGTGGACTGTTCCATCTTCGTTTGCTCTCCTCTCCTAACACCCCATTTCTTTCTCTCTCTCACACACACACACACACACACACCCCAAGGTGGATCCTTAAATCGCCTTAATGGTGTTTGGCTAGTGCATGACCTTTGACCTTCTTAACACCAACGGTACATGTATCTCAGACCCACTCTACAGGTCCCCTGTGTGGGACGATGGGGGGAGGCAGGAGCTGGACTTAAAAACAGGAAACACAATGGTATTTAAAAAAGGATTACTTCTGTGTACTCGCCATATTGGTTATGTACACACACAGATGACAGATAGTGTTAGAGTAGCCAAATGTTGGTTATAATAGCATATCACACACATACCCAACCATACATGACTATTCTCATGCCATATCCCTAAATAGTGTTTGTGCCAACTTAGTTGAGGACTGGAACAAAGGTGACAATGTGTGACCCCTGGAATCAGTATGCTGGGTTGTACAACATGTGTCCCTAAGGGGCACTGGCAGCAGTACGCTAGGTTATACAACATGGCCCCTGGTGTGACTATTCTCATGGCAGTCCCCTGAACAGTTTGGTGTGGATCAGAGCAACGGCGTGCCTCGCAAAATTAAAGGTTAACGTTTTTTCCCATTCAGAATTCCCATAGACTTGCGTCAAATAAGAACTGTGTTCCAAAAAGAAATAAATGATCCTGGCGGTTTGACTCATAATGGATATTAAGAATCAACTGACGGCAGGAAGACGCTAATGCTACTGCTGCCGAATTACATTACATTGGTTTCGACTTGCCCCTTCAAATTCAAAGTTTGTAGATTGAATCTAATTATGTTTCCCTCCTGTCTCTCAAAAAGACATCCACGCTGACAGTGGAGTGAGTCATTCCCCAGTGAACTCACAAGAGACACTTGATGCTGGTTCAAAGCTGGAGTGTGAGGAAAGCAGAAGCTAGAGCAGACCAAGGCAGAAATCCGGATGGAAACAGCCTTATGTTTTATTCTGAATTTGATATGTACAGGAAAAGTGGCTGTATAACAATCTTAATATTATCAAAGTTTTCTGGAAACAAACGGAAAAAACGAATTGCACATGTGCTTACAATAGCTTCTTTCTTTTTTTATGTTTAAAACACACCATCATCATGGTACACAACATGTGGTGAAAAAGGCAGATACACTGGTTACCTGTTGACTGTTGGCTCTCACAGTAAACTATCAAAAAACAAGAACAACAAATAAAAGCTTTTCAGGAACATGAAAGTACCTGCCCGAAAACAATTTGTGAAACAATCAAAAACTTAATGTTTTTAAAAACACACGATACACGTGGCAAGAACTTGTGGCGTTGACGTAGAAGAACAACATGTCACCCTTTTGTGTAAAAATGTATTGATATCGTTTCTTAGGCACTTATTGATATGTGTCTCTGTCAAGCAGACGTCTGTACCTACTTTACTAGGCTATTGTCCCAATATGGATGCTAGAACACTGTTTAGATGTAGAGGTCAAATCAATCCTTCTGTGGTATGGTTGTCTGTGTCAGAACATGCCAGTATTCACAACAAGCAATGTTTTTTCCACTGAACTCTTTCTTATCGCCATTTTGAGGTGAGGTGAGAATAATAAATTCTTTCCTATCATGCGCATTTGAAGGTTTTGATTTATGCTCAACAATGATCTTATTCGAGTGTTTCATTCCAAGTATTGTTAATATACTATAATCCTGTAACGATACTTAATGAAAATCTCCATAATACATTATGTATTATTTACATTGAACAAAACAAGTCATAATGGTCGTTATTTCATTGTGTTGTTGCAACCCTGTAAGCATGTTACTGTATGTGTTAATAGAGGTTTCCATTAAGTAATAGGCCTATGGTATTTGTACTTTCTATACCCTTCCACAGGTTAACAGAAAGGGTAAGACGCTGGAATAAGCCCATTGTGAAGTCTAACCTTTTCTTCTTTCTGCGTTTTATAATTAATTACCGCTCATACACATGGCTCTATCCCCAGCAAGGGCCTTCATTAACAAACAGCAGCTAATGCATATCACGCAGTTCCACCAGGCATACGGAGGAGAAACACACTGGGGCCAGGAGTAATTAAACGCCACTGGAAAGCACCACTTTCCATTGACTGATGATTCAATTTCGTTGTTTCCCTTTTTGTGTGTCGCAAGGGTCTTTCTCTGCCTTTCTGCTCAGTTCATTGGTTCGCTCACAGGCAGCTCGGTACGCATCATAGACATTACTGTCATCACATTATAGGTTCAAGCTTGAGCAGTCTAGGAGGGCTGGGCGCTACTGACAGCCGGCGAGGGGACTAGCGGTGTGTAAATGAGAAGGTCACAAGTCTGATCACTTGCAATGGCCGCCGCAGAGTCCTGTCGAAGTGTCCTCGAGCGTGACACCAGAACCTCCACACCCACTCATTGTAAGTCGCTCTGGATGAAAGCTTCAGCTAAATGCCTGAAACGTATTGTAAATGTAATTACGGCAACTGAATGCAATTAACTCCTGAAGGCTGTTTCATCTTTTTTCCTCTCCTTTCTTCTGAATAAGAACAGGAGGAGGACTGGAGCGATTCTCTCAATCAGATGCGCTCCTTTCTTTCTCTCTATCTCTGTGCCTTTGTGTTATTTCTCTGGTTCCCCCCTTTACTTTCTCCTCCTCTTTCCCCTTCTGTGCGTCAGGAAGCCTCTTGTCAGTTCCTCTGGTGGCTGTGTTCTCTGGCTGTGGCAGGCAGCAGGTGGCTTGTGATGAAAAATTCAGAACAGGGCCTGATTTGGGAGAGAGGAGCGGATGAGAGGAGGGGGGCGAGAGAGGCCATGAGAGGAGATAAAGGTGGAAGATGCACACAAATGAGGTGGGGGGGGGGGGTCCGGGGGGCCATCAGAGAGGAACAGCGAGGAAGAATAAAAGGAGCTAATGAGCAGAGGGGAGAACAGAGGAGGGGAGCGGCAGGAGGAGGGTGGAGGACGGGAGCCAGTGCTCCAGACAGACAGGCAGGCGGGCCAGCGAGTCAGGCCCAGAGCAGTGCAGTCGAGCCAGGCAGCAGATCAGAGCTGTCTTCCCTCTCCTCTCTGTCTGGTTCTCCTCCATGGAGATGACAACGAGGCATGAATCATTTATGAGTGGCTTCTTCGTTAATAACACACTCTGCACCACCAGAGCTTTTTTGTTGTTTAGTACTCTACACATTGCCTTGTTGTTGCTGCTCTCCAGGGACCACTCAAGTAAGAGAACTTGGCCATGGTGGGGAAACGCAAAAACAAAATAAGGAAAAACAAACAGAATAAACAGCATACTGAGGGATGCTTGCTGCAGGTGTTGTTGGTAAGAATAGTAATCTATGAGGTGGGGAGAGAGAGGGCACGTAGTGAAGGTTCACCGATGGGACATGGTTCACAGGGTCTGCAGTTTGGCAAGTCAATGTGGTATAGAGGGGGCACATACTGTACAATGTACATGTTCATATGAAACCACACCATTTCTGACACACATACAAACACAGTGTTTGTATGTGTCTCCAGCTGTCCGTTTGATTGTCACAAAGTCAGTGTGCTAGATCTCTACGAATCAGATCACTGAGAGATCAGCTTCAGTTGTTGACTGAGAGAAGAGCCTCTGTGAGCCGAAGAGCATCCATCAGAGTCAGGCATGCCCAGTGTTAGGGGGAACACATTACTTAGTATTACCATAGTAATCTCACGCATTACTTTTACAAATCTTGATCATATTAACACCTCATTTGAGAGCTGGCTTGATTCCAATAAATACATTTAAGTCAAACAAAATGTATAATCTTTGGGAGATATTTCACTAAATCAAACAATACATTGTGATAAATGTAACAGAAATTGAAAAGTGTCCTTCGAGTAACAATAGATAATAAATTATACTGTAAGCCACATATAAATTATATCAAAAGTAAAATATTAGTAAAGTAAATTGCAATATCATATAAAGACAAAGATCTTCTAAATTTAATTTCACTATACACACTATATTGTTCCTTTCTACTATACTTATATAAAATCTACTGTTTGGTATCAAATATAAAGATTTTTCTGACATACAGTAAGACAAAGTCAACACGATTTGAGAAGAATGTTTGTTCAAGAAACAATTAGTGAGAACTACCACTTTACTACAGTACTTTATAAAGGGGTAGAACTTTATAAGTGCTAACTCCTTCCTACTTTTCAGACATGAAATATTTATGATATTGTGACCTTGCAGTATCTTGGCTGTCAATTGCATTGATTATTTTTGTTTTGTTCTCCTTAGTTTTATGTTTTTCATTTCAGTTCAACGCTAAATCTGAATCTAAAATTAATGTATGCAGTACCATAGAAAAACAACTTCATTTAGAAACCCATGCGTTTTGGCCGACCTTGTTTCAAGTATTGATGGAATTATTTTCCTCCAGTTTAGATGGCTTTTTCATGCACCTTGTGGTAATATGCACCAGAACCCCTACTTCAAAAAACAAATTGCTTTAAGAAACATGGTTATAAAAACAATTATTCAAACTGAATGATAATGCAGTTTCTTTTACCTTTGCGAAACCTTTATACGATATTTAAAAGGAAGAACACCCTGCATTCCGCTTCTGATTTTTTCATTATGTCACTGAAATTTAGTCTGCTACAATTCAATTTGAATACTAATAACATTATGGTGTCACTTTTCCTCTATTCCATTTAGCCTACCCTCTTCCATTTAATATCACGGTACTAGGCTTTTAGTGCTTCATTTGAGGGTGTTTTGTGAAAGTAACAAGCACAATACTTGGCACAGAAAGTAATATCTTAACACACTTTACTGCTATTAATTGAAAGTGATAAGTAAAATATATTCCCCAACACTGGTCATGGCTGAGAGAAGAGTCATAGTGATAACTGAGACGAGTCTCAGCCATGGCTGAAAGAAGCGTCCCTGTCATGGCTGAGAGAAGAGCCATGAAAAGAGAGCAACGACATGCTCATCCCCAACCCAAGTCTGGGCAGGTGCTGAGCGACGAACAGGTGCTGAGCGACGAACAGTATAAGGAAGAACTAAAGTGACTTCAAGAGCCTTGTGCTTGAAACGTCACATAGATCATTCTGGTGCAATAAGAAGCATCTGTCGCATTGGAGCCCTCAATGTGCGAGCGTTTTATTTTGTTCTTCCTTGAAAAGAAGAGCCATGACAGGGACGGTTGAAGAAGAGTGTCAGTCATAGCAGTCATAGCTGACAGAAGAGTGTCAGTCATAGCTGACAGAAGAGTGTCAGTCATAACTGTCAGAAGAGTGTCAGTCATAGCTGTCATAGCTGACAGAAGAGTGTCAGTCATAGCAGTCAGAAGAGTGTCAGTCATAGCAGTCATAGCTGACAGAAGAGTGTCAGTCATAGCAGTCATAGCTGACAGAAGAGTGTCAGTCATAGCAGTGAAAGCTGACAGAAGAGTCTCAGTCATAGCAGTCATAGCTGACAGAAGAGTCTCAGTCATAGCAGTGAAAGCTGACAGAAGAGTTTCAGTCATAGCAGTCATAGCTGACAGAAGAGTCTCAGTTATAGCAGTGAAAGCTGACAAAAGAGTCTCAGTCATGGCAGTGAAAGCTGACAGAAGAGTCTCAGTCATGGCACAAGCATGATGAACAAGCATGGTGAATGAATGAAGGCACTGAAGTATCTCTTAACACTGGGAGGGCCAATGACTCTGCCCGCCTACTGGTATAGGTCATGAACCTCGTACCGAGCACACCTCTCTAAGCCAATAAGACCCCTAATGCTGTCCCTTGTCCGTATCTGATCTGCCTTCATTTTGGCCGTTTTCCAAGGCAGTACCCAAAGATCCACGCACTCCTCTTGTGCCCACAACGTAAATCCCCCTACCAATGCTTTGTCCATCCATTCACTAGTGTTCCATGTCTCTTTTTAATTCATTGTTCTTTGCTCATATTTGCACAGTCCGCATTAACATTTTCTTCAAGGCAGAAGACGCGACACCCATTCCCCTCGTGGCCAGAGTCAAGACCACATGTCTCCGTGTCTCTCATTATCCATTCATCTAACCATCTGTGCTTCCATCCTGCTCTCCTCAAGAATAGAATGGCCTCCCTTTCTCCGAGCCCAGCCGGTTGAGTCTGGCCAGCTGCGAGGGTGACGGTGGGACATCTTGGCGGTACGGGCCCTTGGGGGACACCGGGTCCTTTGGCGCCACGTGCGCCACCGAATGATTGCCAGCGTAACCCTCATATCCGCCCCCGCCATGTATGTTCTCTTGCTTGCCTTTGGCCTCCTGCTGATCCCGCCGCCTCTGCTCCTGTCGCAGGAGCTCCTGTGCCTCCAGGAGGACGCGGGCGTTGATGCTCCCGCCACCCATGCCACCGCCTGGGTAGCCGTTGCGGCAGCCCTGGTAGCTGGAGTAACGAGGGTTGTCCTTGGCCGTCTGGAAGCCCTCGCCCGGCGGGTACGCCTTCTCCCACGAGTCCTGAGACACAGAGCTGGGGTTCTTCCTGGGTTGACTGAGAGAGAGAGAGAGAGAGAGAGAGTAAATGAGAGGAAATGAGCAACGTGTGCAAAGGATTTTAACTTGTGTTAAGGGTAATAATAATATTACAACTTTATTTGTATCTATATAGCACCTTTCATTAGCAAAAAAGGAAACAAAAAGAAAAGCAAAGGCGTGCGAGCGCACGCACACACGAGCACGCACACGCACACGCACACACACACACACACACACACACACACACACACACACACACACACACACACACACACACACACACACACACACACACACACACACACACACACACACACACACACACACACACACACACACACACACACACACACACTCTCTCTCTCTCTCTCGCTTCACGTCACATGGAATACGACCCTGCTAGCCTCCAAACCAAACCTGGTCATCAAGTCAGTTCTTATCCATCAATCACCTTCCAAAGAGCCAGAGAGCATCAGCCCCAACAGAAGAGGCAGTTTAAACCTAACAGGTTTGACATGTTAAACTCTTTGCTTTGGCAGAGAAAGGACGCCGTCAGTGGCTACAGTACAGACATTCCATTCAATGGAAATGAGGGAGCCATTATACCCTCACACCCCCCAAACCGCCTCCGGGCAAGTACTGTACCAGCAGCCTTCTGTAACAACATACAGGTGGAGACCTTGTATGTCCAAAACCCTTACTTTTCAGGAAACAAACAAAAAAGACGCACACAATGCAATTGTGTCAGCTTGTATGTTTTATTGTTTTTAATAGCTACTTTTGTGTAACTCTGTCGTAATTAGACCTGTTCTCTTTCAATGATTTTTATTTGGTTTTCAATTAGACCTGTTAAACCTATACGTTGTTATACCTTTAAATCTAGGACTACTTTTTGAACGCAAACTTGAGGTTTTTCTGAACTGTTAAAATCGGCCTCAGGTCTAAATTGGTTAATAAAACAAAAGAAGCTTGAAATATGTAGTGTTTGGGCCTGATTTGTTGTGTTACTTTTACGTTTTGTGTGTTCTGTATCTTGTTTTTGTTTAGTTATTTTATTCAGGATACATCTATGCATACTATGTTAATTGTATAGTTTTGGGATATAAATGAATTAAACTAAAACAACAACAACCTTGAAATACAGAGATACAAGGTTTCTGCCCCAACAAAGGGAACAAGGGACACCGTAACCACGTCAAATTCCGCTTCCAGACCATTAGGCCCGTTTCACAGACGGACACAGACACACATTGGAGCTGACAGACAGTAATAGCGGGGGCCCATTTCCAGCAGACGGAGAGAACAGCAGCGACCATCTTGTACATCGGGGGCCGGATATCTGACACCTGACATGAGAGTCTTAAAAGGCATGGCGGGATCGGCCTGTCGGCTGTCAAGCCTCGTGAGTGAACAGGGGAAGAATATAGTCAGTGTTGCCAGAATGTGTGAGAGAACAAGCGGAGAGATCTATGAAAAACAAGCCGAAAATAAGTGACTATAGGACACATGATCACAAACACAGGTGGGTCTCAAGAAAAATAATTACTGTATCCAAAATAAGTTTAACCACTTTAACCAGTAATTTGAAAATAGCCCATCTCTGGGCTTGCTTGTAGATCTGATATTTTCAAAAAGGTCTTGAAAAACGTTTGAATATATGTTTTTGAAATAATATTATATTCTTTTTTTTCGTAATTTGTATCCCACGATTTTGCAAACGATTTTTTCACCCAGTGTCAATTATCTATTCTAATGTAATCCTGGGCGGTACACTTCCTCTGCCAACCTGTTTATGTTTTTATATATATTTTAACTTCACAGATGCGAGTCCACAGACAAATTGGTGTCCTTGACATGGAATATTGAAATGTTTGAGAACCACTGATTTAAACAACATTAGTCAGCAAGCCCAAATAAGAAACTACACTTTAGGAACAAGCCCCCTAAAAAAAGCAACTGGCAACTACCAATATTTACATGCGACTTTACAGAAAAACAAGCCCAAAGTGAAGTCACTTATAATAAGCAGACTTGGCAACACTGCTCGTGAGCAGAGGCGGGGGGAGAGTGTTTTGGAGTCAGGGAGAGGAGGGCCAGCCCTCCCCTTTTAAGACAATGACAGGAAAGCCACTCCAGATGTCTGACATCACCTCTCATTTCTGCTTGGCTGGCCACTTTGTGCGGCGTGCCCTGCCTTTTGTGTTTGTGTGCATGTAACTGAGACCCCCGGCCCGCATACGACATGCATGGAAGTACAAGGGAGCCCCCGGCCACTTTCTCCCTGCCTCCCTCTTTTGGACATGTCAAGAATCAAGGTGGTTTTATATGTCACTATAACTTAACTAAGTACAAGCAGTGAAATGTTGTCGGGACTTGTTCATAATAATATATTAAAGCAAAAAAAAAAAAAAAATACAGTGAAGAATCAATGTACCTATTAGACAGGCTGCTTATCATTTAGCAGCCTGTCCCAAAATGTGCAGGTATAATTGCAGATATATAAATAAATCAAGTTTGAAAAAGGTGTACAAGCACCACAACGTGTTGCGAGCTTGTACCGTATATCTGGTATTTTTGCTATTTGTCGTGCCACAAAGTAAACAGGGCTTAAGTGGTTAAGAAGCTCCACCCCAGCTTTCTTCCATGCACAACAAAACAAAGAGAGGGAAAAAGGAAAGCAAGATAAATAAAAATAAAGGACACACATAACTGAACACCAAGGGCTCCTCTGTGTCGTAGCCATGCATAATTATCAGCTTTATCAGTCAGCTGTGAAGAATGTGCATGATTCCTCTGTTTAGATTAGGTTGGTGGAAAGGACCGGCAGGAAATCCAACACTTTAATGAGAATAGAAAGGGGGGGGGTTGCTCTCATTGAAGAACAGATTGAGCGTAATCGGGAACGGATACGCTTTCGCAACCTAGGAAGATAGGATCTGAAATATTAGCCCAGGCCTTATTCTCGCGCACGCTTGAACGACTCCAATTTTTCGGGAGGCGAGGCAGCAGGCGACCCCCAGCATCCGATTTCATTTCACATGTTGACAAAGAGATACAAGACACCCCCCCCCCCCACCATTACCATCATAGAAACGATGGAAATGGTGAAATATGAAACAGTCCACTACCCGCTCTTACATACCAACATACAGTACAGTACAACCTTCTTCAAGGACCCCCAAATGTATTTGGCTGCAGACCCTGCATTTTCAGACCTAGAAATGAAAATAAGGGGGCAGGCACCCCCTTATGCAACATTTGTGTTGTTAATATGTTAACTAATTCTGATCTGATTAGGCCCATCACGCTAAAATACAGACATTCGGTATAGACACACACACACACACACACACACACACACACACACACACACACACACACACACACACACACACACACACACACACACACACACACACACACACACACACACACACACACACACACACACACACACACACACACACACACACACAGTGGAAGGAGGTGCAGGAAGGGGGGAGTGATGGATCTCAGAGAGACAGATAAACACACGTTAGCCTACAGGAAGATGGATGGACACAATACGGGCCGGAAGGTGTGGGGAAAGATGGAGTGAGAGATAGATAAAGGGATTGATGGAGATGGAAAGACAGAGAGAGAGGGGACAGGAAAGAAGATGCATGCAGGGATATGTACAGCACAGCACAGCACAGCACAGCACAGCACAGCACAGCTGTGCACTGCTCTGAAAATAGAACTGTGAAAAATCACTCAAATCCAACGCTTGACTGCCATGATCTGATTGATCTCCGTCTTCTGGTGTTTTCAGTGATTACGCTAGAGGGCGCTCTTCGCCAAACTATGAATGAGGCTATGACTTCTAGAAACAAACATACACGGAAATCACGTAATCCCCCCCAAAAAAACTCCAGCCCGTCCATTTCAATGCTAAAGGATTTCTATCTCTGATTTATTTTTCCAGATTGCGTTTTTAGTGCTTACATCCACGTTGAAAAACAAAATCAGTGGATCTCGAAAGATGAGTAAAAACGGCAGTAAAGCATGTAAATAATGTCTTAATACCTGGTGGTTACCAAATTATACTACAGATGTTTGCACCCCCCCACACACACACACACACACACACCCAAAGATAAACACATCGCTTTGGCTAGAAGATCAATGCTGGCGTCCATTGATGAATTGGAGGTCGCCTGAAACGCCATCATCATCATTGTTACAAATGACAGAGGTTTATTTCCACTCTGGTCTCCTCCCTCCTTGTTTAGGGGTGAAAAGGCCCCTCGTGCACCACAAGAGAAACTGACCTTTATCTGCTGTTTTAGGCAGCCGCACCGCCATTAATCAATCACATCTCCATTCCAAAGACAAAGCAGGTCCAGGATGTATATTATTGGCATGGAGATGAAGCAGCCATTGACTAGAGTCTATAGTTACGGATAAGGAGACATGGTTTGTTGTGCCGATAAATAAGTGTGTAATGTGGACAGTGTAGAAAGATCAATGGTTCTAAAACCATTTAAACGTAGGGCAACAGATAAGAGACAACGTTTGGTAGGTAAATACTGGTCCATATCTAAACAACAATATCAGTTTATTGATCCTATGCCCAGCTTTTCCGGGTTTGTGTGAACACAAATATTGGCTTGGCTTTGGCTGATCATCCCATGGCGATGATTTGATTGGCTGAGCAAAGTACATATTGAAGATAAAACTGATGGCAGAAAAGTGAATTGGCCGGGATGACATTTGTGATGATTTGATTGGCTGAGCATGGAATGTGATGTATGATGATAAGAGCGCCCCTCACTTCACACAATTTGCTTATAATTATATATCAATTACTTTAAAAGGTGACCCTAAAGGCAGCAGAATGGAAAGGCCCATGTTGGCAGTGTAGGAAGTGTTAAATGTCAAACGACAGAGACGATATGTATATTGATGGAAGTTCACCAGGATGGACTTACTCGTGATATTACAACTGAATGTTGGGGCGGGGCAGCCCTTTTCCCCCATTGTTTGAATATCCAGCATTTAAAATTATCTTTTGCCAAATTACCTGGACCACACTTTGAGAACTGATGTAGACTTTTAGATGAAAAAGTCAAAAGTTAAATTCCCTTAGCGGCCAGCGATGACAGAGGCGTCCTTGAGCAACACACTTATTTGCTCATCGTAAGCCACTCTGTTCCCACCCTGCTCCACTGTGTTCATCTAAGCTCTCCAGCTGTTATGTCTGTCTTGTTTGCCTGTTCTGTCTGTCTTTCCCCATGATGCGCCATGTTACACTAAGCTAGCCTCCCGCTTCAGCATGACTGATTGAATGCTTTTTGGAGTAAAAGGTAAAGTATGTTTACATAACCAAACAATAAATAACATGTTTTACTCTTCATTTCCCTCTATACCAGCATTTATCAGACGCTGGAGTAGTGAGGTGGTGCTGTGTCGAATCTGATTCTGAAATGATTAAACAATAGTGTTGTTCAAAAGGGTAGTCCTCTAACTGGGTGCAGACACTTGTCAATGTACACAGCAGAAGAAATATCCACACTCGCTAATAGCGTATTTAAGAATCTTTAATGATCAGAAACTCTGAGGAAGACCAACAGGTCGAACCGTGTCCCGTTTAAATCTGACTGATGCTGCAGATCATTAAGGACTTTTAAGAATACCATTAGCGATTGTGGATATTTCTCCCCAAAGTGTTCTCGCTAAAACAATAAGCTGTCTTGTTCATACAGTACACAAATGGAAGTGATATGAATTTAGAGGACATTGGATGTTCCGGGTGCTTGAGAGAGACGAGAGCTCATTAATGTTTCAACAAAAGCGCCTGCAATATTTATCAAGGAAGCAGTCTGCGGTCGACAGACAGTACAATTACTACTGTGGTGAAATATTAGTTGTTAATACACTTTTGCTGTGTGTGCTGTGTGTGATGGTGATAGGTACACTGTGTGTGTGTGTGTGTGTGTGTGTGTGTGTGTGTGTGTGTGTGTGTGTGTGTGTGTGTGTGTTGAAGTGGTTTATTCATAATTTAACTTTTTCCCTCCCTACAAGTGTATGAGTCAATATTTGTCTTTGAATGACACGTAGTGTAGTGTCCAAGTATCCAAAAGTACACGTGCCCAAACAAAGTATACACAACTAGAGTAGCCTAACTGCCAAATGCACAAAGACACTTCAACTTCCTGGAAGCAACGACACACAGACATATCATGAGGATCAAAAGGAATTGCATTATGGGAGATGAGAGCGATCATGTCAGATCCATGGAAGAGTGTAATATGATCTGACCAGCCTGTGGTTTCACTGCTGTGCCGCACGTGTGTGTGTGTGTGTGGGAGTGTGGGAGTGTGCGTGTGCGTGTGTGTGTGTGAGTTGTGGTCTAAATGTGACCAGACATGACGTGGTTGGATGTATGTTGACATAGATTCATCCATGATGTCATGAGACAAGGCCATTACCACCTCAAACAGGCATAGATCAGACACACACAGCATGCACACTCGCGCACACACACACGCACGCATGTAAAGTGTATACTGTAAATGCGCTTCCCTTCCCCCAATGCATACCAATAATACTGTATAGTTAGTATTATGCATCCAGAACCCAATAGATCTATCAAGTGTGCATGAATGTGTGAACTGTGTATCCCCCACCCCCAAATCGAATGCACTTCTGTGACAGACACGCACGCTGGTCCACACGCACATGGAAGAATGCATGTCCACCTAGAATCTCATGCATGCACTCACGCAAACACGGACAGAGAGACATCAGACACACGCGCATGCACGCACACACTACTGCTTCACGTCACATAGAAAACGACCTTGCTAGCCTCTAAACCTAACCTGCTTATCAAGTAGTCAGTTCTTATCCATCAATCACCTTTCAAACAGCCAGAGAGCATCAGCCCCAACAGAAGTAGTAGTCAACCACACACACACACACACACACACACACACACACACACACACACACACACACACACACACACACACACACACACACACACACACACACACACACACACACACACACACACACACACACACACACACACACACACACACACACACACACAGCTGTACTCACCGTGGTAAGGAGCTGTACTGCCTCTGGGCCTGGGCGAACGAGTCTCTCTCCTCCTGCCGTTGCCGCTGCATCTGCACCTCCACGGACACAGAGTGGCGTCCAGGCTGGCTGCTGTAGCCAGCACCAGCTGCACCGTTACTGCTGCTGACGACCGTGCTGTTGGCCTGGGAAACACCACGGGTTGGCGTGAGTTAAAGATGGAATGCCATGATTTCTATTTCACTTTTTCTGTTTTGTATGTGTCTATGGAGTTAACATTTACCCCAGGTTTTGTTGTTAGAATATTAAATATCTTCCCTGTGTATTTTTGGTTTCTTCCTGAAAGCTGAAAGCATTTTGAGTCAAAAGGCCCGATCAAACGTACACCATTTGAGTGACATCATAACCCTAACCCCTCCCCCATTATCATACAAGACAGCTGCGGAGTGCGGGCGAGGCTTAAGTTCAGGTGGGTGGTGCTAAGATGAAAACCAGGTATACTTAATGAACTGGTGGGTGTGGCCACATAAAAACACAATTTAAAAACTTTCTGTACACTATTTTGAAAAGATCTTCCTCCGTAGTATAATCATAGTATCTGATGATCATGTTTTAGCGGAGAATGGAACTTTTCCCTGTGTTTACGTAACAAAGATTTTGTTTTACACATGGTTTACCTCTATAGCAGCCATTATCAGCCACTGGAGTAGTGGCCATACTGGCCCCATTGAATGGTATGATAACGGTGGAATGGAGTAGTGTGGTGCATGGGATTTACCTGCAGAAACACGTTGCCCGTGTTTGTTTACAGTTTTGGTTGACACTGGACATTTTTGGGATACCAAAACCAATGGTGGAAGAAGCACTGAGTTTTACTTAGGTCGAATATAATATAGTTACAGTACAAACGTTTTACATTTTGTGCTTGAGGTATGTTTTTTGTAAATATTAATATCAAACTTGTCACTAAAGTTTTAAAGTAATTGTAGTGGAAAAAGTTAACATTTATCTCTGCGATCTAGTAGAGTAGACGTATAAAGTATTGAACACATTTTTTATATTTAAGTACAAATACCACAAAATAGTACTTAAGTACATCCACCACTGCTGTGGACATAGTCAAATGGATGGATCAGTCATAATCACGAATGGCTGAGATCGCGGACTACATCATAGGGTTAAGCTACAGCATCAAAATGTATCACATACTTGTCATCATTACGAATGATTAGAGACAATTAAATCGGTTAAGATATTGATCAGTCATAATTATGGTTTACTGACTTGCTGTAGGACGATGCCAGCAGCAAAGTGTATCAAATATTAAGTAGTAAGTATGTTGGAATGCAACATTACTTTATTGATTCAACAGGAGGGGAAATACCATTAGCATTGATTGCACACTTTGTGTACATCGTTAGTGTCGGGTGGAATCCTCGTATGTCCAAACACATGCATTCTTAATATTGTTTTAAAAACATTTTAAGATAGTGAAAGTAGCAGATCTACAAGCTCACAGAGTGTCGCATCGCGACACGCTGTTTTTGCGCAACGCGCTTATAACAATTCATTTACAAACTAAACATAAACAAATAAAAAGCAAGGCTTTTGCACACATACTGTACAGGCGACAGGTGCGTAGGAGGACAGCCAGGAGCCCTGACCTACTGAAAAAGGAACAAACTCCCACACACTGTCGTCAAATGCAGTAGAACATTTTATTAAGGGAACAGCAACGTTTCTGTCTTATTCGACCTTGATAAAGATAGCCTGCTGAAGGTCGAATAAGACCGAAACATTGCTATTCCCTTAATAATAATTTTTTCTACTGCATTTGTAGACCGTGTGCGGGAGTTTCTTCCTTTTTCATGAACAAAACCTAAAGAGTTGAAATATGGATACACAAGGTTTCTCCCCGACTGCAACGATATGCTCACTGATTGTGACCACTTTGGTAATATTGAGCTGTTGCACGTTTTACAACAATCCATATCTCTCACTTCTGTCAAGGCTTGAAAAAATATAACTTGAACTTTCCTCCACTCCTTGGCTCCAAGTGGATTTTAACAGGGAAATCAATCTGTTTTGTGAGCACTAAGTGCAAATGTTTGGATGATCTGGCAGGAATTCAAATACAATTATTGGTACGGCGATTATCTACTGTAGAATTCTGGACGTGCTATAATATTTTTATCATCATCACATCACACACCTATCATTAAACCTTGAATAAACATTACACACCATATAAACTGTAGATGCTGGGGTGGCAAAACAATTGTGTAAAAAAACTCTTTAGGAGGTGTAAACTTTACAGTTTTACAGTTACCCTGTCTTCAGAGAGTGGATCAATTTTAAAGACCCTCAAGTCTCATGAAGCAATTTTGTATAATAGTCACACAACGAAAAGCTGAGGCATCTTTGATCAAAATGCATCAACATTGTTTTGATTCAACTGGCTGTCTTATAGGCCTACTAAAGGCATAATAATACATAACTCCTTCCAAGTCTAGACCACTGTTTCCAAAACTTAGTTATTTTATACATTTTAAAACAAATTCCATAAATAAATTAAGAATTAGTGAAAATAGCCGATCTACAAGCTCTTAGATCTGCTATATTCACTAGTTTGGGTCTAATCTTTTGGACCTTGTCCTGAACAGTTTGGGAACCACTGGTCTAGACATCTGGAGGTGTACACATGCAGGTTCAGAAGAAAAAGTGCCGTCTTGTCCGACGCTTGGACGACGTCAACTTTAAGTTAAATCACTTCCCTTTCCGAAGAAAACTTCGGACATCGGAAAGGAGTGTATGTATTGATCGCCCCTCCCCAGCCCAAAGACACAGAGACTTACCAGGTGTTAGGCAGACAGACTCTGTCCTTGTCCCCTCCTCACGGGTCAGATTGGGGAGGATGAGACACGGACAGAGGGTGGAGGAGGTGAAGGCGGTGTACAGGAGGTGGAGAGGCGGAGGGAAGGACCATGCTGGGGACTCAGAGTGGGTGTTATGATGATTATGAGAGGTGATGGATGTTAGTGGGTGTTAATGAAGGACACAGAGATCTGTCCTGCCGGCACTGGGACCTCCTTTAGACCCTCTGCTCTGGGTATAATGTCCCACCCAGACAGGTCATTAAGGCCTGAGCGAGCGTGTGTGTGTGTGTGTGTATACACCCACACACACGCACACAAAGAGACACCTGGAATGCTCTTCCATTTCCACACGCATACATAGTAGCAATGGCGCGCGCGCGCACACACACACACACGCACACACACACACACACACACACACACACACTTCACCTATTTAGCTTTGCCCACCATGCGCGCGCTGACATGCACATTGTTTTGTTCAGATCATGTTCAGTGCATTAACAGGGTGGGTGTGTAATAATTATGATTATAGTGTGGATCAGTCGTAACACAAAGCCAACCAAATTACTTTTATTACTGCATTGTGTGTTGTGCGGGGAGCGTGTACAGGGAGCAGTGTGTGTGTGCGCGCGCACCCGCGTGTGTGAGTGTGTTTGCGTGGGAGGGTCATAAAACGATTAAAGATGCTTGGCAAGAGGAACACATTCCCATTAAACAAAATGAAGCCCGTGGACAACTGTCTCTGGGATTGATTGGCACTGCCTGTCCGCTCTGTTGTCATGGAGACAGGCTGGCAAGGCGGCTGGGGCTGGGGAGGGCATGAGCCCGCCTAACTATTGGTCGATGTCGGGCAGAAACCTCTTATCTCCATAAATACATTTTTGCAGATTTTCACTCCACAAAAGGAGTGAAAATAGCCGATCTATAACGCGCTGTGAACTTATGTGTCTGTGAACTTATGTTATTTATGGGTTTTGTTAAATACATAAGCGTTTGGACATACAAGGTTTCTACCCGACAGCCAACGTATTATTTGCTGATGAAAGGATTCCATAACCAAAACGACAAATTGCCCCCTGGCTGAATTACATTTTCAATATGATGGGAGACAAATCCCTTTAGTGGGTTTTAGGGGATGTGGAATAGTCTCAAGAACATGGGACAGAGAGAGAGAGAGAGAGAGAGAGAGAAAAAAAAAAAAACCTAAAGAAATTCAGATAATGTGTGGGTATTAAAACGTAACAGTAAAATACAGGCGGCAATATAAGAGCTCTTTCTAAACCGCCCCACAGCCTCACTGTGACTATAAACTCCCTATTCTCACCCAGGTATAAATGAGCTCAATAAAAGACCGGCAACAATGTTTGCCGGGAGAGCGGGCATCAGTCATCCTGATGGAATTAGACCGCACTACCCACAATGCTCGGCTGCTGCTCCCCAAACTACAGTTGAGGAATAAAAGAGAGGTTCCCTCCAAGCCTCCAGGAGGTGAGATATTGAGTTAACGGACAGTGTTGCCATGTCTGCCTATTATAAGTGACTTTGGCCTTATTTCTTCTGTAAAGTTGTTTGGAAATATTGGTTTGCGGGTCGTTGCTTAATTGCTAAATGCTGTTTAAACGAGTGTTTTTCAATTTTTTTCTGGTCAAAGTAGGCAAATTATTTATTTGTGCCAGGACCCACCATACAAGATTTGTGTCGTAATATATTTCAGATTTTTGAGTGGTGCAGCCACTCCATTGCGTAGCTACGTATGTGTGTCCCTATGTATGTACTGTATGTGTACGTGTCCAAGTTGAGCAGCGACACACACACACACACACACACACACAGGCCAGGGAGGCGTGTACAATATTACAGTACATAAGTACAGTATTTTATTAAAAAATAAAATAAATAATAATCAAGATTTGTTTTGAAAATAGCTATGAAGGTTGTATTTAGATTTTACATGCTCATATTATATCCTATAGTCTTTTGGGCTCAGAGATCTGGTTGCTTATTTCTCCTGCAGAATCTGGCAACGGTGTTAACGGGAGAGAGAGAGGGGGGCATGTGGCTGAACAGGGACAGCTAACAAAACAACATCATGAGAAAAGAGGTAATTACCAAAATGACTCACAGAGGGCAGAAATTGCAGGCCGGCGTTAAGAGCTCCTGACAGGCTAAAATGTACTTCATCAGAGGTATAATAAGACTGGTTCGGCGGCCCGCGGTGGAGGCATCAAAGCCTTGGCCTGAAGGTTATGTGTAAATATGCATAGAGCTTCCATATGCTTGTACTTTGTTCACAGGCTTATTTGTGGGCGCATCAGCTCACTGGGTAGAACATGGTGCACAACAGTGGCAGGGTTAGTGGATCCATTTCCTATGTAGCCCAGTGGGAATGGTAATACCACTGTTGCTGGGGGGGTTAGCGATCAACATGATTTGCATTGCAGCCACCCATGATACAAATATATACAGATACACATTGTACACGCATAGCATGACCGAATAGCATTTCTAGTTCAAAGCATCTTATCTTTGGCAACTATATATATTTTTATTTATGTACCATTTATGTTACTATAGTTTGCTCTGAAAATATATCATCAAATGACACACATGGCCTCTTTGATACTAGCTTGGATCACACACACCAGACACCACTTTGTAGGTCACGCAGCATTTATGGAAATGCATAAAGCATATGTGATTGAAAGTACTATTCCATATATATATATATATGTGCGTGTGTGTGTGTGTGTGTGTGTGTGTGTGTGTGTGTGTGCGTCTCTCCTCGGGATGAAAGTGGAGCAGTTGAGGGGAAATTAAGAACAAGGACACTGGCTCCTTCACGTGCACACCACCACCGCATCACTCAGATGAGGCAATGCAATGTAATATATGCCAGGAGGAGGAGAGAGAGAGAAGTAATTGAATTTCAAAGAGGGGTTTCTGTTTACCATACGGTACCCATCGCTGTAGTGCAGCTAGTGGCCTTATTGGGTGGAAGCCTAACGACATGCAATTACTGTTTTCACCCCGTTGTGGTGCGCCTGCGAGCCACAGTGTATAAACATTAGAGAAGGGCTTTGAGGGAACCAAAGTTTACACTGTCCCTTTGGATTGAAGTCGCAGATGACAACAGGATGGAGAGTTTGTGGCCCTGATGTTTGACTGGGGTCCTCCAGGGTTCTATACTAGGTCTGCTTAGTATTTTCGTACTAAATCTCCTTGCAGAGAATAGCGGAGCCGTAAGCTTCACAACGTCAATGTTCGCTCCCCAGAATAGGGATGATATGGGTTCATATGGCTACGTTTTGAAATCTTGAAACCACCTGTTTAACCCATTTTGGACTGAGGTCGATAAAAAAAAGGCTTCAAAATCCAAAGAAAAATCTGAAAAACCCATGTTTCTATGTCAGTGGTGCTCAACCTTTTTCATGTCAAGGACCCCCAGAATTATCTCTATTGGGCCACGGACCCCCATCTAAAAAAAAAGTAGTTCCAGGGACCCCCCAGAAGCCAATATTTTAGTTCTGAAATATATATTCAAAGATTTGCGCCACATTTTCACGACTTTTCAAAAATAGCAGACCTACGAGCTTGTAGATCTGCTATTTTTCAATAGCTAAAGTATTACATAATGCTTAAAACACCAACATGGGTTCCCGGTTAAAGCCCTGGTTCATCCGTAGGTCATGTGACCCGGCGGTGCGCTGCCTGCCGTCGTGGGAACATGCATTCCGTGACCACGAGGAGAGCCAAACAATGCCTAGAGTAAAGCTCCATGATGGCATTGTCTCTGGCTTTAATTGGGAGCAATGCTCTGCTATTCATGAGAGAGAGGAGACGTCCTTTCCCACACTGTACCGTGTTGTGCGTGCAATGCTGCCGTGGAATGTGGACCCTAATGCCCGATTTAGCCTATACTCGGTTGCCATGTCACGCACGGAAAATAACAGATCTACAAGCTCACAATGGGTCGTGCGACTCGCGACGCATTGTGAGCCTGTAGATCGGCTTTTTTCTTGTGGGTTAACGTTGCCAAACGCACACAAAAAACAAGACAAAGCATTTTTTTTTATTGGGTTCATCAATGATAAAAAATAAAAACCAGCAGAAGTGATTTGTTTTCTGTTCACATGCTCATGTTTTTATCAGACAATTCCCATAAAATGGTAAATATCACATGGACCCAAAAGGTTCCCATTGCATAACATAAAGATCAGGCAAAGAAAAGCTGCATTTGAGAGGCCGTGTCGTCTAGACGCTAAAGTAGTAAAATTGTTCAAGTACAACGATGAAGAGATGTACAAAGGACACAGCTGTGTTTGTAAAAATGACCTCATACTTGTAGATAAGACCAAACAGTCCACAAAGACAAAATCATAATGCAACGGAATAAATACACTTTTGCTGAGAGAGGCCAGATACTACACATAGTGAGAAACAGCTGCTACGATTAGTTAGAAAACGCTACATCTACAAAGAGTTCTTTCAATGTGTCGCAGATGTCTGCTCTTACATTAATTACACGTTCATTATTGTTCATGAAAATGTAAAATCAAGTACACTTAAGGTGCAAGCACGTGGAATAAGGGAGTGTACGTATGTTACATGGAATGGCGTGCTAAAAATATGTCGACCCGTTTCATCAGCTAAAACGTTGAAGGCATTCAAAATTTGTTCACTTCTTACTATTGCCCTCTCATTGCTTCAGAACACACTAATTAAGCCCCCTTCGTAGCAGATCAAGAGTGAAATGAAATAAAAACAGCCCTTAAAATGCCACATGATCCTAACTTTAAACTCACAAAAAGGCACAGTTAATAACCAATTTAAAGCAATAGTTCACCCAAAACAATATTATTTTTTCTATCAATTTCTCACCCCATGAAGCCTTGCATTCATGAACATGTTTTTGCCACCTTTCTGAGCCAACAATCCAATATTTGAAGTTAATAGGAGACCAATTACTTAACAAGAGAAATATCACATTTAAAACCTGGATCATCAGTAGACCCATCAGTGATTACACTGGGTTGTTTTTTAGTTAATGATGACACATGTATTCTGACAATGTATAATGTCACCGTACCAACTTTTATGAGGCAGTATTGTGTTTATTTATTTTATGTATTATTTATTTATTTTTGTTTATTTTTTTAAAAAATAGCTGTTTTCTGCCCTACAGCAGAGAGAGTACAATACTTATGTTGTTGTCCGGAAGAAACCACCTAACTCCATTTATTATTATTATTATGAAATAATTTAATAAATTATTATTATTAAATCAATGCTATTGTATGCACTGTTTGTATGTGTTGTGATTTCTTGTCGTCTTTTACCACTGCAGAAAATAAGTTTCCGAAAGGAAAAATAAATTTGAGTTGATTGAACACCCCTTACGTCTATGTGTTGGTTAAAAAAATGAACCAATGGAAAGTATTAGAAAGTGCTTCGGCAAAAAACCTCCTAACTCCATTGGGTCCTCAAACTATCTGCCAAACCAGCTAACTCCACCCGTGTAGACATCTTTTTTAAATCAGTGCTATTGAACACCATTTACTGTATGTTTGTGTCTTGGTTAAAAAAATATTGAACCAATCACCAAAATAATTAAAAAGTGCTTCAACAAAAACCTCTTAACTCCACTTGAACTGGATGTTTTTTCATTTCCTGAAAAATGACCATTTTGGAGTTAGGTGGTTTTAGTTTCAGACAGCAGAGATATAGTTTTACCATGGTCTCCTACAGCTCATCAAATATTGGATTATTGGCCCAGAAATGCGACAAAAACTACAATAATTCAAGACAAAACCAATTCAAGGCTTGAATTGGTGAGTAATTGATAGGATTTGTCTTTTGGGTGAACTATTCCTTTAAATCTTTAGGCCCACCACCCCACTCCACCCACATCACAGAAACAAAACACTTCCTCAAATTAGGATGAATCCCACTGACAGTCCATTGGTCCAGGAGACGGAAGGCGTGTCCAACAGGAGTGAGTGATGGACAGACAGACAGATAGATAGATGGGTGACAAGGTGGGTGGGGTTAGTCATGGTATGTGCTCCTGCATGCAGATGGATGGACGTTGAGAGTGAAGTTGGTTAAAGTTAGCAAAGGTATAGCCTTGAAAGGCCTCAGGTTAATGGGAATCCGTGGAGGAGAACACAGACATTAACCTCAGTCTTGTTCGTGGCTGTTGGTAGTGGGTTAGTGATCGGTTAGCTCCCCTCCAGCTCAGCCACAGGTCGCATGCTAACACTTTAGCATGCTTCTTGGGGCTAGCGCGGAAAGAAGTTAGTTGATGTTTTTACTCCGCCGGTCCGCGTATAGCCGGCTAGCGTGCTGCTAACACCTTCTTGGTTAGCACTGACTTGTTCCGCTTGGCCAGCCTCTAGCCGGCACGTTAGCATAAGCGTTCCTCTCTCGGGCCGCGGAGTGAATTTTGATTGGTAGACTCCGTACATGAGGAGGCGAGGACCTCAGACACTCACCCAGGGCTGCTCGAAGCTGTACGTCCTCCTGCGGTCGTCGGGGTCTTCGGGACCAGTCTGGGCCTGCTGGAACTCGTGCCTCAGCCTCTGTATCCGGTCGTGGTTGCTGGGGGCTAGTCGGTTACTGGGGAAAGAAGAGAGGGTGGGGGCATCAGAGGGATGAATGTGAGGGGTCCATTATGAACAGGTGACCTGGTTCTATCAGCGTAGACATAAAATGGCCTAGGGATGAAGTTCTTAAAAAAGTCTAATAATTCTACTCACGGGCATGAATTGATGAAATGCGTTGTTGATGCTACACAAAGCAACCCAGATATATACGCACAACCCAGGGGCCTCGGCAAAAAGCAGGCATGCCCTGAGGCCAGCAGCAATATGAATCACAGATATGTGCCCACGATGTATTATTCATAACAATGAACAAAGATCTCCCCTCCCCCCGGCCAGATATCATTCACCTGCTACACATCTCTGTATCGTGTACGACAGCCCCTCGACAGTTTAAATAAAGCATGGGTCCTTTCCATGTAACATCTCATGATACACTACTGGACATACGATCCTTTACCTGACTCTCACTAGAATTCACGTTGCCACCGGCCACGGCAGCCAGGGCCAGTTCAAGGGTCTTTGGTCAAAAATGCAATGCAAGCTTTGCAACAGTAGAAAGATACAGTATTTACAATAATACAAAAGTGGCACACAATATTATAATGTGACAATATTAACCACTTAAGCCCTATCTTATAGGTTCAAAAAAAAAAAAAAACTTTTGAACATTTCTTAGCCTATAATAACTAAGGACACCAGGTTTAGATATAGATTTATTTTTTATCATATCCAAGATGAGCGAAAAACAACAAACACTGCATTCCATTGTTGTGGTTGTGTGTAGCACTGTTCATTAGAGTCATTGACTGGCAACACTGTGTTCCTATCGTAGAGTTCCACACATTCTGGCATGTACTGCAGTTTGAGGGCAGTGAGCTGGCCTCATTTGGCCCAAAACAACCCAGCACAATGTTTTCTGTGAGTCTCATGCAGGCCCTAATTAAATCTCCCATCAGCGCCTGTAAACCTGTATTATACTTCGTTGCACAATGGTGGCGTACAAAAATAGCTGATCTACAAGCTCACAACACGATGCATTGTGTGCTTGTTGTAGATCGGCTATGTCCATTGTTTCTTTTTAAACATTGTATTCAAGTCAAAAGTTTGAATTATTGATATTGATTTGAAGTCATATCGCTCAGTGTATCTCAGCAATATGCCAATGACAATGTAGAAGTTTGACTAATGACAGCCACAACAAAGGCCCAAACCACACCACTGATTCGCCATGCAAAGGAGTTGCATTGGTGTGACATTTTAAAACTGTTTTGTTGCAAGGAGCTGACAAATGGCATCCTTCTGCTTTCCATTTAGACTAGAGCAGTGGTTTTCAACCAGTGGTCCGGGGACCAACAGTGGTCCTTGAGGGGGTTCCAGGTGGTCCCCAGGTAAAGGATGGAAAGTTGGTAACCAAATGGACCCCTTATAGATCTTTAACTCTTGAGTGTCAAAGATTATTAAACATCTGCGTTACTTCATTCTCAAGAAGTCTACACAATTAGAACAATGTCAAATTGATATTTTCATCAACGGTTCAATACAGCATGGCATTGTGGACATCTAGCTGGTCCATGGCTCAAATGCCAAATAAAAAATGGGCCTTGAAATGAAAATGGTTGAAAACCACTGGACTAGAGAACCATACAGACTCAATCAGACACATCGGCTGATAATATAATAAAAGCCTAAATTCTTGTGATTAGACTCTAATGAACTGCCAGCCGGTCCGTGACAATAGAAAGACTGGAAACCCCCGCATTAGAGTACCTTCTTAGCCTGTTGTCTTTTGACACCAGCTGCGACTGTGGTTCACTTTGAAATGTTTAAAAAATAAAAAAATAAAAAAATTAAGACCAGGAAAGCATCCGTGTCATTTTAGATTTTTTGCTAAAAAGCATAATTTTATACATTGGCTATTCAAAAATCGAGAAAATGTGTGCATATATAAATGCGTGCTACTTTTGTGTGACACTGTATCTAAGTAGGGCAAAAATTCATGACACACACACACACACACACACACACACACACACACACACACACACACACACACACACACACACACACACACACACACACACACACACACACACACACACACACACACACACACACACACACACACACACACACACACACACACGCACACAGGACTATGGGCACAAGAGGACATAAAGGCATTTGAGGTTATGTGGCTCCCAGCAGAGTAAAGTCATTATCGCAGCCATCAATGCCCCTTTCACACAGAGCGTGAACAGAGTGCCAGTCTAGGTGACTGAAGGGCCAGCGGGGGCATGCCAACTGAGCTACATTTATCAACTTGATGACAACTTTTTGACTTTCCAACTCTGACAGGAAGTGTCACGAGTAGCAACGTTTAAAACCTGTAACTTCATGATCGTAATGGTGGCTACAGGGAATTTTGTGAGAGCTTCTGTGAGAATGTTCAACTTTTGGAAATACTGAGTTGTAAGGAACCCAGAGACAAGGAATAGGGCCCAACATGTTAATGGTTGAGTGTCCAAAGACATGGAATCCTGGATGAAATCCCCCCTCTTTTTATACTTGAACAAGCATTGCTAAGAAACTTTGCACAAAAAAATATGCATGGCATTGTCTTCTTTCTATGAGCTCAAACCGACCCTTTGTCACAGACAATTACCGCAATACTATATATATATATAATATAATACTGGGTTCAATTGATTTCCTCTGCAGGGACACAATGACAACAACTGAAGAGCAGGGGGTACTAAATTTAATTTACCCATTACTTAATTTACCCATTACTTAATTTACCCATTTGCAACGCTGAGAGTGTACAAATTTGGTACATTCGTACACTCACAGAGTTACACTGAGGATTTGACTGTGTATAATCTGAAAACAGCACCAAACAACACAGTCATCTTGCAGGCCACTTGAGGAACCCCCCTCAACCACAAGCAGACAGTGGAAGAAAGCCAGAGCCCGTCAGCCTGGTTAAGGACCAGGAACCTGTCATATGTGATCGTGCTAATCCCTGCGATATGTAACACAGACGCTGGGTCTCTCTGTCCAATAAACTGACCCCGCGGATGACACATGTGTGTGTGCCCGCGCGGGGCTAAAGGTCGCGGCAGAAGCTGTGATCCCGCCGGAAGCGCCCCCCTTTAAATCTGATAGCTAGGTCACCTGTAAACAGATGTCTCTACCAGGGAAAAACTTTCAAAGAACGGATAAAAGCCACATGGCCTCACACACTTCATGACAGTGCTTAAGAGTGAAGGAGTCAAAGTCTCCTATGTGTCCCAAGATGAATCACATACTTGTGTGATGACTCATGGAAGAGCAAAAACATGCAAAGGATTATCAACCAGTAGCCGGCCATTACTGAGAAATAAACCCTGACAGGGTGATTTATATCTGATTGAGTATCCCACGGATTACACAGTTAGTCATACTTAATAAAGAAATGAATACATTGACTCAAAAGTAACAACAATTTGATTGCTCTTAGTCTTAACCCATAACCCGAGTGGCGCGCTACGAGCTTGTAGGTCTGCTATTTTTGAAAAATCGAAGAACCACTGACAGAAACATAGCTTTTTCAGAAAACTGGATGTAGAAGACATTTTTATAATCTGATCTCAGATCAAAATGGGTTAATGTCTGGCTCATAAAACTCTGGTATGTAGGTTGGTAGGTATAGTGTTGGTCAAATATGAATCTTGTCTATTTGTCACCTCAAATGTTTTCAAAAACATTCTTGTGTACAATTTAACTGTAAATGTCATTGTGTGTTTGTTTACGGGGTTTTGCGGCAAAAATCAAGCAACACAGATTGATATGAGCTTGAGTCTTTGATTAAACAGCGTTCCGTTATCGAGTTCAGCGGTCATTGAGAAATAACAGACGGCTGAATTCAGTGATTGAACCGAAGCTGTGAAATAAAGTGAAATCATGAATTAATAATTCCATGGAAGCTATAGTAGCTCATATGGAAATATTAATAATTCCATGGAAGCTATGCTGTAGCTCATATGGAAATGTTTCTGTTAGTGATCCGAGGACAAACACTGAGCATTGCTGTCAGCAACACAAACTCCTCTACAGCTACTGTACTTAATTTAAAAAAAAAACTGTTTCAGCAGAAAATAGCAGTGTGGTTCTTCAAAATTCCACACAGTCCACAGAATAAAAGACTCACTGTTATTCTGTTCTGGGTCTTTGACGCGTGAAAGACATTCTGCCGAGACAACGTCAGTGACCTGTCTGTTCAAAGTATAGCTGTAGACTTCAAAGGAACCTTGAGAGCAAGGTGTCCGTACACCATTGTGCCGAGAGACTGCAGGAAAAAAAATCACCAAATGAATCCTCCAATCCTCCCTTGTCCGGACAAAACACTGTAAATCAATCACGGAGAAAGTGAATTACGGCCGTACAATAGGAGACGTGTGAAAGCCACAACACTGGGGCTGAGAATTCTTTTTTTTGCCTTTAGATGAGTTTAATCCTCCGGAGAGTCTCGCTCAATATCTGGTGCTGTGCTCAAGGGCCAAAAGGTCACTCGTGTGGCTTTGTGAGAAGCAAGTCTCAGTGGAGCCCAGTTGCAGCACTGTGGCTTGCTGCCAGCGAAGCCTTTTACTGTGAGACAGGCCCCATTATGATGACCGGACGTTGTTGCCCTTTGAAAAGCCGTCTGTCTTCAGATAGGAGTAGGCAGACACTTTGAAGAGAAGGCGACTTTGCTTCGCTTCAGCACTAAGATGCAATGCCGGCATTAACGCAATACAGAATAATATCCGAATTGGACAAATACCTAAGCGAGAAGATGGTACTATATTGGGAATATTGTGATATAATAAGTCTAGCCTTTATCATTGCTAAAGAAAGTGGAAGCCTGCCTGAACTCAATTATTTTGTCCCTAGTTTTCTCCCCATCCGAACAGGACTGTCACGTGAAAATGTGCCATGACAGTGACGTCCCCTGCTATGGACCTAAATCAAAGCGTGCCTACAGATAGGGAGGGCCTCTGGCTGCCGTGTACATTAAGTGACAGAGGCAGCTGACGGACAGAGCTCTAATCCTATGGATTACAAAATGAATGCTCCCCATTCATTGAGAAGCTGCTCTTCCCATGCATTCTGTAGCCACATCCAGACCTACCAGCAACTGTACATGAACACAGAACATGGAACTTCACACTCATTTAAGGGGACTTGGTTAGTGTGTGTGTGTGTGTGTGTGTGTGTGTGTGTGTGTGTGTGTGTGTGTGTGTGTGTGTGTGTGTGTGTGTGTGTGTGTGTGTGTGTGGGGCTGAGTGTGCCCTTGGAAATGAAGGGTTATTATGGGCCTCCATGTGGTCGGTGGGCAGTAAAACAGACAGCTGGACACGGTCAGGCCAGCCACCAGTTGGCCCCACAAAGAACCTTTTGAGTGTTTTAGTGAGACCTACATGGCAGAACGAGTGGGGTGGTTGTTGTGTTCGCCGTCTTTGTCAAGGAAGGGCCCTTGTGGCGAGTTGGTTACAAGTGGGGGTGACCTTGGACACACAAGTGTGGCATTGTTGGTTTTCACTTCTAAAGCCCACGAGGGCTTTCACCCCATGCCACGTGCAGGCAGGCATGTATGAAAGACTTCTGCTGTTTTATCAATATTATCAGTCCATTGTATCAGTATTAAAGGGCATAGGTTGCCTGCAATGCAAATTAACAGTTCATGAATTTCATTAAAAATACATAAATAAATAAAACACTCTCATGGCAGGGTTATACCCTGTGATATGTTATCTCTCACATTAGCCAATAATCCTTAATTTATAATATTCAACTTTTTAATTAAAAGCCACTGTCTTAATTAAACATTTAATTAAAGTATGACACTCGGGGGATTTGTATCTGCTGTGTGAGGCTAACGGGTGCCTGTTGAATAAACATTTACTGATGTACCGATACACATGGTACAATACTGCATGCGTGCATCACGCATGCGTCTCCCCAAAAAACACGGCTGCTGTGGTGGTTAGTTCCCGTAATCTTATCAGATGAGGGAACTGCCTACATCGTCTGACAAAGAGAGAGCAGCTGGTGGAGCCTTTCTCTGTGGTGAAAAATGAACTGAGATGCTAGAGCCGATAATCCGGCTCTATTGATCGGAAGGCACTCAGACAGCGAGCGGTGAGACTGATGCCCTTGCTAACTGGAGCTAGCAGTGGCTAGCGCTGCATCTGTGTACGGGAGACTCAATCTTATCTGCTGCTGTGAAGCAGCAAAGATCGGCTTGCATCCTTGAGCACTCGCAGACTTTTACAGTCTTATTAGGGGCATGTGCTCCTACCTAGCTGCCGGTGGCTAACGACAACTGGAAGCTGGAAACTAGTTGTGATAAGGTGTACTGCTCCCAGCCAAAAGAGCCAAGAACTGAGCTTCTGACTTGGCATGGTGCCAGTTCAATACCACACATACCAAAGACAATCTGGATTGATTGACTGAATGAGATGTGCTCACCACTGCCTCAGTAACTACTACTCTTAAACAGCTCTAAATACAACTCACTCCAACCTTAACTTCTCCAGTGGAGATGCTCAGTGGCTAGGAACGACTCCTATTAAAATCACACTTGTGTGAAGTGAGGGGCTCCCACTGCAGGTTGCCACATGACGTCACTGCTTAAAACAAACATTACAAGTCCATAGACTTGCGGCTCCCACATGACGTCATGTCTGAAAGCCATGCATTACTGCATACTGTTGCATATTGTAGTGGTTCTCAAAGTGATGTCCAGGGACCCTCTGGGTTATGTGAGTGGGTTCCAAACGGACCCTTACACGTCCATTTGGTTCCATTTACACTCACAGAGTTATGGTGGTCCTTGAAATAAAAATAAAAAGATTGAGAATGAGAACCAGCAGCTGTAATTGTATAGCAGATGTGAAGTTCAAATACCAGCTCTGACAGTGTGATGGTGTGACTGGTTCCAGATCACCAACCTTAGTGGTCAGTAGTTAAAGACTGGTTGTACCAGGCAGTGAATGTGTGTTGCTCAGTTGCTCGGTCAAGCAGGGCATCACTTTAAAAAAAAAAGAGAGAGAGAGCAAGCATGCCAGTCTTCCTGGATAAACAATGTTTAAAGGAAAGGGGATTAGAGCACATGCTTGAGTACTCACAGACCCACAAGTGTCTGTTGATGCAGCGCAGAGATTAGGGGGTGGTGGGGGTCAGAGGCGCTCCATCTCTCTTGGGTCCAAGGCCCGGTTTAGACTTGCTTGCATGCCTCATCGCGCACTGAAAATAGCAGATCTACAAGACCACGACACGTCGTAGCACGAGGTGTCGTGACCTTACGGATCAGCTGCTTTCACTGCGCGACACTGGCGTGCAACTAAGTATAAATCGGGCTTAACAGAGACCATTCCTGGTCTCATTAGTGCGGTCCTGGTTTTGTGAGGGATTACTCAGGCTTAACCCTGAGACACTGGCAGGGTGGGATTGATCTGCAGAAACATCATTATTAAGCGCAGATCGAATGCAATAGCAGCATGCTTTGCCTCCCATAATTTCCAAACCATTATTCGTACTCTTCATTTTAACAAAACTGAATTGAGACTCGAGCGTGGGACGTCATGTTGATAAATGCGGACTTTAGTAATTCAGTTTTTCTTTTTTCTCCTCGTTCTGAAAATCAGCAGACGAGAAGGCTGACTGGATTTGTGTCCCCCCGCCCCCACACCATACTTTCATGAAATCCTGTTTTGACAGGCGGGCAAGAGGCTAATTAATTTTGCTCACTTGCTCCGTAACCTGGGCCGGATCAGACAGTGATTGCACGTCCTCGGCTTCAGACCGCCGGCTTACTCAGAGGGCACAGCCCCTGGCATGCCGCCGGCACACTGTGCCAGTGTGTGAGTGTGATTTTGTGTGTGTGTGTGTGTGTGTGTGTGTGTGTGTGTGTGCATGTGTGTGTGTGAGAGTGAGTGGGTCTGTCAAGGTTTGCCTGCACGAACCATGGAGCTGTACTTGATGAAATGCTGCAGCAGGAACGGCAGCCACTGGGCACATCTAGAAACAAGCCAAGCTTTGCAGACGACTGGAATACAAAACATCAATCAGCCGTGGTCGTGAGCCACAGCCAGGTCGGAGGCAATATTCTGGAATAATGCTTTAACATAGTGGGGCATGTTGATAAACTATACGAGTGGCCTGAAATACATGAATCATCTAAATAACATTATTCACCTTTTTTCTCTAACTTATTTTTAGGGGATTTTGCCCATCCCTGTCTACCTGGGTTAGGGTCTGTCTTGCACAAAATTTTATGGAGAGGTTGGTCTTTTTTTTATGCATGTTTGCAATAAAGGGGCATGGCCTGTCACAAAAACACATATAACTTATAACCGATATAACAGAACATAACATCACATACCCACAGGTGGTTAAAAATGATTAACTGGACACAAGCATCATGGAGTGCTACTTGGCACCACACAGCTTTATAGACAAACTGACACCTTGGCGGATCGAGGTCTGTGCTGTTATTGAGCAATGAGCTGCACATCTTGTACTTTATGCCATGTTTTTATTGGACCAGAGAGAAGAGGGATGACATGCAGTACTGACGCAGGGGGCTGTTGTGATTATGTGGTCGATGCTGACTTGGCCTCCAGGACAATTTCATTCAGCTTTGATTAAAAAGAAAAACTACTCCCAACATAACTAACTAGTTCAATCTGGTGGTGCAATGCAATGGTATCCCTTGTCACAGTAGCATCCCCCTCTAAGCCTTAGCAAGCCTTCAGCGATCCCTGTGAACTGCCAGACAGTAAAAACATCGCAATCCATCGACGGAACGGATCGGCTTTAATTGGTTTGTGGTTTTATAGGGCATCTGTATTTTTCCAGGGGCAACTGCTGGTAAAATGAATGCCTGAAACGGTAATAGAATATCTGACTACTTAACACACGATATGAGATAGAACGTAGGCACAAATAAATAAACAAGCATTGTGAATTCATGTATACAGTATAAATGAACAAACTGTATATTTATGAAACACAACACACACACACACACACACACACACACACACACACACACACACACACACACACACACACACACACACACACACACACACACACACACGGATTAAGTGGGTTTTCTATTTCAAGCTATGGCGCCACTGCTAGCAATAACGGCAGAGAAAACAGCAATATGCCCCTTTTTAATTTCTGGGCCAATTTCATGCTTTACATGCAAACATATCGATGCTGGTCTGCTCAGTTACAAGCAAATAAATTGGACTGCGTTTTCTGATATGTATAACCCAGGTCATTTAACGAGGGACCGAAGCGTTCAACTATGCGTTGTCCTCCGTCTCATTTCTCAAGTCCCTGATGGATTGTATTGTGGCGCGACATGCAACATGCATCAATTTAATATTCTAACGTTTTGCTGTGCATGGAGGAACCTTCAATCCATATTGTACATTATCCTTTAATACAATGGTTCTCAAAGTGGGGTCCGGGGACCCCCCCATGGGCCCTTGAGGGGGTTCCAGGTGGTCCCCAGCTAAATTATTGATAGTTACTGTAGGAATCAAATAGACCCTTACAGACCTGAGTTATGGGGGTCCATGGCTTAATGTATACCAAACATTGGGTACTGTTGTAAATTTTTGAAGAAAAACTGCCTTAATACTGACACTGTACAGTTCAAGACCGGCTTAAACCTTAGTAAAATGTAAAATGGACAGATTTCAATGGAAGTCCTAAGGAATGGAATACATATACTGTATATGTAGTTAATGACTGTGTAAATCATAAATGTTGTAGTGTCGCAGAGCCAGACGTTTGGATACCTCCGCCTAGGTGGAGATGCCTGGAAGTCTGTGACTCGTGACGGTGGTTTCCAACTACCTAAGGGGCTTAAGAAGGCCAGTAATCTTAATGTCCCTCATACTTTAGACAACATTTCGACCCATCTATACCATAACTGGTCTTTTTCTTTTTCTCCTACACAAACATGTTGCATAGAACAGAATCAGAAGAGGTACAGTAGTTTACCAGTAATGGCTTTCTTTGGGGCTTTTATTCTCTGTTGAAGAGTTCAGAGTGGAAGTTAACATTTGAGTTACCAATGTTGTCCTGAAGTTCAACAATCTCCATTTCTCCTGCCCTATGCTTCTCCAACTCCCACACATTGGCATTGTAGCATATTCTCTCGCCTAGTCACAATAGGGCTTTGCAGAATATTGAATACCATACTCAAAACATTGGTGCTAAAAAGGCAAATGTTCCATGAGAACATTTACTTGAGCTGAACGAAGAGCACTTGCGCTGTTGTCACGGTTCGTTTTGGGCGAGTGCTCACACAAATGGACTCCTGAACGCTTCCTCCTAATCCAACGTCGATAACCCTGTGAATTCAACCTTTCCTCTTTGATGTTCTGCTCTCTTATTCATCCCCACATTACATTTTCGGCTCTCGCTTCACTTCTCACAAATGTCTTGCTCTCAATTTGTACAACCTGTTACAACACAGCTCTCCTGGATTCTTTTAGAAGCTAATGGTCCAGAATAACTCTACTATACAACCTCTGGCTGACACAGGTGAGATAATTAGAAGGTGTGATTTCCTTGAAAACCCTGACTAAGGAATTGACCCGAGTCATGCAAAGCCAGGGTTACACTTTCTCTTGGTGACAAAATCCGCTGAATCGTGGGGACGGCCGCTCGTGAATCAGGGACAGTGGCAGAGAGGCGAGTGTTAGGTTATGATTGGTTGGATCATAATGGCATTGCGAAGGGCTAGATAGATTACAGTAAGTGTCTTATCTGACAGTGACAGTCGCTCCATTGACTGACTGAACGACGCAAAGTGACGGACGACATCTGCCACTAACCCTCGAGTGGCAGTCACCAGGATGTGTGTGTGTGTGTGTGTGTGTGTGTGTGTGTGTGTGTGTGTGTGTGTGTGTGTGTGTGTGTGTGTGTGTGTGTGTGTGTGTGTGTGTGTGTGTGTGTGTGTGTGTGTGTGTGTGTGTGCGCGTGCGTGTGTGTGTGTGTGTGTGTGCGCGCACGAGTGCGTGAGAGAGAGAAAGAGAGAGCATGAGACAAAGAGGAGATGGGATGATATGGAGAAAAATGGAGAGGGTCACACTAACAATAAGTGTTCGTGTGTCAGTGCGTGTGTTAGAGACAGAAAGAGGTAAAAACAGGTATACAGTGGCGGTAAGATGGTGTGTGTCCGTGGCCTGCATGTGTCGTTTCACGTGGTACAGCTGAGAGAAAAGACAACTGATCTTATCTCACACCAGCATACAAGCACGAGGACAGCCGCGCTGCAGCAGCCCTCATATTCCAGTCACCCGCGCACAGCCGCGCTGCAGCAGCCCTCATATTCCAGTCACCCGCGCACAGACTGAGTGCCTTCCATCCATCAGCTGGGACGCATGCCATGCTATAGCCCATCACTGTTCTGACAGCCTCATGGCTGCGGCGCCGCGTTCAGATGAGTGATGTTAACACACTAAAGATTTGCTATATGTGTGTCGTCGTCGTCCCCCCCCCCCCCCCCCCCCCCCGAGAATTAGCATATGAGTGCTCCCATGTGGCACAGTTAGTCAACTGCATTATAGCAATGTGTTACGACAAAACCTTAAGGAACTTTGTGGGGGTTTGGGCTATATGCATTGAGAATATAAGACCTTTCGCCCATTATGAGAGGAAAGGACTTTTTTCCAATTGCCAACCATCCCTTGAAATCCCATCCCTTTTAAAATACGTGTCCCTTATTGATCTGCCGTACAAAGCCAAAGTGCATTAACTATGTTTTTGGACAGCGACTTATTTTGTGTATCTCAAAGGTAAAATTAGCCTTCATGATTTTGCGGGATAAGGAATTACCTCAAGAACATAATTTTATTTACAATTAGTGTAATATGACTTATTTGCAGATATCTCCTTTGGCTGACCAGTTGAAACACTTTTTAACCCAATATCAACCATCCCCCCCCCCCCCCCCCCCCCCGTTGTTACTGCAGTTTGTAGAGAATTTGTTAACCACTTGAACACTCTAGACTTGGTAAACTGAACCTGAATTTCTTGTATATATATTTTTTTAAATGGACTGGATGCAAGGGATCGTCTGATTGTAATTTGGGTTTAAAGCATGCCCTTTCAAAAGAATAGACACGTGCCATCGTTCTCCTGATTTGATCAGCACACATTAAAAAACATTTAATTAATAAACTAGGTCCCACAGTCCTCGTTTCATTTGTTATAATGAATGATGATTGGTGCGCCGGATTGGCTGACAGTCAGTGAATAGAGGGGACACAGACGGCATTATTCACATTAATGAGAAAGAGCGATCCTTTTCATCTGCACAATGAGGCCAGCGGAGATCATTTTTAAAAGAGCAGAAACAGGAAACGAGAGGGAGAGAGGGGGGGGGGTAAAGGAGGAGGAGAAGGGAGAAATATAGGGGCTGGTGTGTGCCTGGAAAAGAAGGGAAATAAGTGGAGCAAGTCTAAATTAGAAATCTAATGTGAATTTTGGGAGGGGGGATGCAGGGGAGGGGGTTTGACAGATAGCATATCTCCAACGCACACACTGATGACTTTCCGTCTAGATGAGAAGAAAAATAGGTGAGAGAGGGAAAGGAGAAGGGAGGAGATAGAAAGGGAGAGAAAGACAGAGAAAGGGGAAATCGAATTGGAGCTGTCCAATTTCTGAGGCAGGCATGATCATCCACAACATATCATTCTCTCTCTCTCTCTCTCACACACAGCCCCACCCCTCTCTCACCCCCCCCTTCCCCCGTTCGTCCGTCTCTCTCTCCTACACTCATTCCCTCTCTCTATCTCTTCGTCACTCTCACACTCCCTCTCTTTATCTTCCTTTCTCATTCCCTCTCCCTCTCTCTCTCTCTGTGTCACAAGGGTGTGGGGGCTTGATGGATGGCGCTCTCACTAGTAATAGTTCCCATTTTCAGAAAAGCTCCATAATGCAGAGGCCGTCGGAGTGCTCGCTCGGCAGTCTCTGATAAATCATAATCTCACTCAAATTAGCTTCTATTATCATCAGGAACCAGGGGGTCGGGGCGGGGGCGGGGGGCTTCCCCCTGCCCCAGTTCTCTCCATTTCAGAGTCCAAATGGAATAAAATGAGACCGAGTCTCGTGACAGGCAACCAATTTTGTGCGAGGCAAAAGGGCGAGGGGTATTGACGTACGACTGCTGTGGTAATGGCTGTCCTACATAGAGAGGCCACTCAGAGAGGCCACTCACAACCAGTTTAGAGTTTGGAAGAAGTCTGCGATGATAGCCAGAGAGTATTCCCACTCCCCCGGGAGAACACAAAACAAAAATATGTATTTGGGAGAATTTGATGGAAACATCCCCATTTAGTTTATAGTGCTTTAAAATAATTGTAAGTACAAACATTGGCAGTCAACAAGAAGACCTGGCTATCATCAACATTTCAGTCTCATTCAAGCTGGCATTAAGGAATAATTACAACATATTCTATACAGTACTGTATATTGGCAAATACAGTATGTACCGAATATCCTGTCCAAAAATCATTATCAGCCATAATATAATATGGCTGACAAATCACAAACTGTGCCTGGAGTTTTAATGGGCTTTTAATGGGCTTATCTAAACAAGACACGGAGCCTTCCCATGTGGATGTTGGACTTCCAGTGGACAGTATATAAAGTCAGTCACGTGACGTGTGATGTATGACTCCAATTTTGGGCATGGTTTCACTCTCTGACCTCCATTCACTTCCATTCTAGTCCATTCTGCCAGTCTAACCACCGATCCGACACAGGGGTAAGGGGTTGACACTATGGCAGGGAAATATAATGTTGGGCCATGTTTGCTTTGGAGTTGCCCAAGCTGCAAGTGCACATATGAGTGAGGAGTCTGCTATAAACACAAGTTACACAACACATTCATTCACATAGCTATTACTCTCTCCCTCTGTGTGTCTGTCTGTCTGTTTGCGTGCGTGCGTGCGTTATGTTTATTATTATACTGCATTGTCAGCTTAAATCCTTCTGCATTACTGCAGTTCATTGCAGGCACCTGTAGATTAGATTGCACTGCTCACTACATGATAGTACGCTCACAATTTTCCACACTGTTGAGGAATGCCATGGATTTCACCACAATGTTGCTACCTGCTGTATTGTACAGTACACGAAACAATAAATCACCTTGAAGTGCAACAAAAATAACTTTAAGATGTATCGACATGGAACGTCATCGGTAGTACAGAGTGCCATAGCTACAACGCCTAGCGCGAGACAATAGATCAAGGAAATATTTCTTGTGCCGCTAAAGAGAACCGCAATAGAAATAAATAAAAGCCATGGAGGAACGTTGGAAACGTGTCTTTTTTTTCCCCCACCACTTTCCTCCGGCTCTCTTTGTATTCCGTCTGTATTTGCTGGAACCGAACACCGTCTCAACACTTTGAACACACAGCATCCTGTGCATACACTCTCCACTTTACTAGGTCACCACACACGACAATGTCAACGCCAATACACTGGATTCATGAAATATTCAATGTTACACTTTGGAAGCAAAAGACAGAAATGTCTTCCAGATCTCAAAATACAAAATGTGATTTTGCGCTCGGCTACAGATGAAAACAGACGTTGCAATTACCTTTGATCTGCATTCTTCTCATTCAATTATAAAGGGCCTAAGCAAGCGTTTCTCTTTGATCGCTGTTGACAAGCCGCAATATAACTAAACCTAATTGGAATCGCTTGCAGAGACATGACAGAGCTCCTTTATAAGATAACAGAGACGTTTTCCGGATCACTTGCCACTTTCATGCTCCGACACAATATCTCTTTTGCTTTTCTTGCCATTGTATTTTTAGATTTGTCTTAGCACCGTTTGGTTTGGCTGCAACCCAACTTTCCCATGTGGGAAAAAAAGATACTTGAATTCAATTGTACTGTGACCACGCAGGCGCGCACACACACACACACACACACACACACACATCAATCCCTCTCACGTCTCGCTGCGAGCAACCCCCCCCCCCCCCCCCCCCCACACACACACACACACACACACACACACACACACTCTCTCTCTCTCTCTCTTCAGGGTACCCTATACAAGAGTTTTGTTCCCATATAAAAAACATCTGCTCAACTTGCCTATAATAGGCATCTTTTTGGCTAAGCGTGTACAGTAACTGTTACATTATGTCACTGATTGAACACAGGAGTGAGGCTCAGTGAACGTGCTGCATTTGACAGACTATAATGTTATACAATTAAATCAGGGGTTCTCAATGTTTTTGGCTGGGGACCCCCGAAAATGCTTTGGCCATGTCTCGAGGCCCCCGCCCGCCCCCCTCCCCACCCCCAATACAAATTGACTGCTACAATAAGGAACCTTTATGCATGCACTATGTGTATGTAAACTCTTAATTTCCATTAGCCATTCAGTTGCAAAAATATATATATATTATTGGGACCCCCCCAAAATATTTTGGCGACCCCCTGGGGGGTCGCGACCCACGGGTTGAGAACCCCTGCATTACATTACTAAATTACTGAAGGTACAGTATGTAGAGAAGACAATTACACAATGTATTTGTAACGCAGAATGTTTTCATTTCCAGGAGATTGGGAGGGATCCGTTTCATGTCTCGTGGGTCATGTTGTGATCTTAGTGGCCACAACGGTACTGCGGACCAGACCAAACACTGTAACAGCGTCTCAGTAATGTCTTAGTGGCCCCAACGGTACTGCGGCCCAGACCAAACACTGTACAGCGTCTCAGTAATGTCTCAGTAATGTCCAACGGTACTGCAGACCAGACCAAACACTGTAACAGCGTCTCAGTAATGTCTTAGTGGCCCCAACGGTACTGCGGACCAGACCAAACACTGTAACAGCGTCTCAGTAATGTCTTAGTGGCCCCAACGGTACTGCAGACCAGACCAAACACTGTAACAGCGTCTCAGTAATGTCTTAGTGGCCCCAACGGTACTGCGGCCCAGACCAAACACTGTACAGCGTCTCAGTAATGTCTCAGTAATGTCTCAGTAATGTCCAACGGTACTGCAGACCAGACCAAACACTGTAACAGCGTCTCAGTAATGTCTTAGTGTCCCCAACGGTACTGCGGACCAGACCAAACACTGTAACAGCGTCTCAGTAATGTCTTAGTGGCCCCAACCGTACTGCGGACCAGACCAAACACTGTAACAGCGTCTCAGTAATGTCTTAGTGGCCCCAACGGTACTGTGGACCAGACCAAACACTGTAACAGCGTCTCAGTAACGTCTTAGTGGCCCCAACGGTACTGCGGACCAGACCAAACACTGTAACAGCGTCTCAGTAATGTCTTAGTGGCCCCAACGGTACTGCAGACCAGACCAAACACTGTAACAGCGTCTCATAACGTCTTAGTGGCCCCAACGGTACTGCAGACCAGACCAAACACTGTAACAGCGTCTCAGTAATGTCTTAGTGGCCCCAACGGTACTGCGGACCAGACCAAACACTGTAACAGCGTCTCAGTAATGTCTTAGTGGCCCCAACGGTACTGCGGACCAGACCAAACACTGTAACAGCGTCTCAGTAATGTCTTAGTAATGTACTGCGGACCAGACCAAACACTGTAACAGCGTCTCAGTAATGTCTTAGTAATGTACTGCGGACCAGACCAAACACTGTAACAGCGTCTCAGTAATGTCTTAGTGGCCCCAACGGTACTGCAGACCAGACCAAACACTGTAACAGCGTCTCAGTAATGTCTTAGTGGCCCCAACGGTACTGCAGACCAGACCAAACACTGTAACAGCGTCTCAGTAATGTCTCAGTAATGTACTGCGGAGTGCGGACCAGACCAAACACTGTAACAGTGTCTCAGTAATGTCTCAGTAATGTACTGCAGACCAGACCAAACACTGTAACAGCGTCTCAGTAATGTCTCAGTAATGTACTGCGGACCAGACCAAACACTGTAACAGCGTCTCAGTAATGTCTCAGTAATGTCCCGGGTGTTCCATCGCTTTTTACTCAACAAACATCACACAAACTAGAAGCTGAACCCTTGCATCTACAACTGGGCTCTCCTCAGAGTGCCATAGGAAAGGTAGCCCCCCATTCTTTGCAGAAAGACCCCCCCACCCTCGTGGCAGCTGCAGTAGTAAAAACCAACAGCCGCCATCTCTCTCTCTACCCCAGGACGCAGAGGCCATCCTGCTTCTCTACGCCTATAGACACACTTTTCAAAGGAACGCACCGGCCCAAATACCCAGACGCTTCCTCTAACGTCTGTGTGCGCGCAAACGCACACACGCACGCACACGCACACACACACCATCATCCCTCTCGCGTCTCGCTCTGCTCCTTCCTGCCTTTCAACTGAATGCTGGATGCTGCCATGTTCTCTCATTGTGCTGCTGATCCCTCTGGGACGACACACCCACAGATGAGATGCTGATCTGCGGTTTTAGGCAGACCACATACATACATACATATACTGGACTGGGGTTCTCATGACTGCACTGTGCACATGTCTCTCAGATAGTGAGATGGTGCTTAACCACATGAAGGCCGGTGTCTGTATATTCAGGGCAAAAATGGGTCAACTTTCAGTCGAAAATAGCAGGTGTGAGCTGGTATATTGTGCCATGGCAAAGAGATTTGGTGTAGAGGGAAAAGAGGTGGGTGGCAAGTGCAGACCCCTGGGGAACACCGCTCAGGAAGTAAAGAGTTTAACTCCGTGAACACATAGCATCCCATCTGGGACAAACATTATGTGATCTACGACAAGTCACGCTGTGATCTTGAATTATGTAAAAATATATTTGTATCTAGGTAGATGGAAAAAGCGGAGCAAGAATATTGCCTTGAGGGACCCTGGTCAACTCAGTATGGGTTCAAGTCGTTACGTAGTTAACTCTGGTCCTATAGGAGTCCACAGAACTGCTAGTTTGTCATTCCATCATGTAGTTAATTGCATTAAGTCTAAAAAAAGTCCCTTCATAGCCAGTTTAGATAATAATAATAATGTCTCTCCCAAGACCAGTCTCTTGTCATGGTATGATACACTGCATAGTGCATACTGTATAATATTCAATCATAGATATATATTCCTACCATTGTGGGCATGGAAGTAATTAATTTTGCACAATTATCTTTGCTTTCTGAACATTGGTCCGTAGAACCGAAGACTTCCTGCCAAAACACATCAAGTCACGTGCTATAGTAACGCTTCAATCTCAGTTAACCCAATGCGATGCCTTGTGAGTTTATAGATCTGCCGTTTTATAAAGAGCATGTTGTGCAGACAGTCAGGGAAGGCGAGCATAGGAGCAGGTAGGAATGGAAGAAAGAGAGAGAGGGGGGGGGGGGGTACGGTGGCTGGAGAGAGAAGGATGAAAGGACAGACAGGGGGCTGACGTTATGCTCAGGGGAGAGGAGGACATGGATGGATGGATGGAGATTAGGCATGTAACCATATATCGTATATCGATATATATATCGATATAAACTGGTGGCAATTTAAATAGATTTAATAAAAACATGAATCGTGTTATATATTTGTATCACGTGCGCTGCAAGCTTGTACATCTTCTATAAGTGGGAGAATGACTGATTTAGAAGGCGTTCGTAGAGCGGGACTCAGCAGGTCTTACTGGGTTTAGAATGTGACACAAAGTGCCTCAGACACGGGAGTGGAAGAGGAAGAAGGAAAAAAACGCAACAATGTTTCCTCGCCAGACATCAAAGGAGAGGGGATCAGAGGCCATCTTTGGTTTTTTTTTCCATTAGCCGGGTAAAGGTACAGTGGAGGAAGGGGACAGGTGATAATAAATCCCCACTGTAGCCCAGTGTAATATTTCCCTCTCTGCTGCTACTGTCTGCTGCCTGGCAGGGACCGACGTGACCCTCGACCCCCGTTAAAAACATCGCCAAACTAGGCAGCGGGAGCCGGCCACAGCTGTCCTGTGTTCCAGGGCTGACCGAGCCCTTGTCTGTGTGTTTGTGTGTGTACACTTTATGTGGATGTGCAAGTCCGTGTGAGTGTGTGATCTTATAAACCCCACCACTACCAGCTGACACACAGGCACGCACACACATGCACACGCACGCACGGTCGCTCGTAGAGTCAAAGAGACAAAGAGAAAAGCAGACATGCCAGTGCATCAAAGAGTGACAGTGGAAAACCTGGAAGGGTGTCAGGCGGTCTTTTGGCAGACACGCGTCACATGCATCTCCGCGGTTCAAATCCCTCAGGGTGGGGGGTGGATCCTGTCAGGATCCCTCAACGGGAACCTAACTTTGAAGGATCTGGGTGGTGGTGGTGGGGCGGTCCGGGGGGGGCAGACAGTCAGGGAAGGATAGACAAGCAAAGGAGCAGGTACGAATGGAAGAAAGAGAGAGAGAGAACGGTACGATGGATGGAGAGAGGAGGATGAAAGGACAGACAGTATAAGGAAAGACAGGAGAGGGCTGACGTTATACTCAGGGGAGAGGAAGGATGGATGGATGGAGATGCATTGCAATGAGAGAGACTGGGATGAGAGAGGAGAAGAGTTGGAGAGATGGAGAGAGATGGAAGGGCAGGAAATGGGCGCTTGAAGGAAGACAACGAAAGACTAGAGGAAAGGAACGAGCTAGAGGGAGAAGATAGACTGAACTGGGGGAGGAAGTGAGAAGAGGATGTAGGAAGTGAGGAAGACATGCAGTAAAGGAGGAAAGGAGGATGAGATGGGAGGAGATAGACCAAAGCATGAATGAAAAGATGGTTGGAAGAGAGATATTCTCAAAGGAGCAGGATGGAGCAACAAGAGAGGAAATGTAAGAAGGATGTGACGTGAGAAGAGGCATGTGTGTGTGTGTGTGTGTGTGTGTGTGTGTGTGTGTGTGTGTGTGTGTGTGTGTGTGTGTGTGTGTGTGAGAGAGAGAATTCCCTATCTGTTGGGTGAAATACAGCA
>NC_137873.1:19484098-19611598 GCF_963924005.1 Protomyctophum bolini | reverse complement strand
CATTACTGCATTATAACATTAGTGCCGACCATTTTCCAAAGCATACAGTGGTTGGTCATCAAAGAAGCCATTGGAGCCTGTCAATTGTTCAGTATGGTATTAAAAGCAGCTTCTAGACTAGAGAACTGAACCTCTCTTGATAGGTAATCCAAAAACACTAAATTCAGTACAATTCCTATGACTTTGTTTGGACGTAATGTAACAAACTTATGACAATCTGTAAAAAACGACTTACTGGAGAAATAGCCTATATCTCTATGTAATACGGTGAAACCGCGAACTAGATGACGATGTGTTTAGGCCGCTTCGGCCTTTACCTGCCTCGCTCAGGCCTGAGGGCCAGCTCTGTGATCATGGCTGAGGCCAGCTGGGACATGGCAATTCATTGTTCATTAATTTCCCCCCAGCTGGTTCAGGGATTCAAGCTGGCGACCTAACAGTCATACGCCCGCTCCTCTAATCTTTACTCTGGTGCAGCTGCAGCAATATAATAGGTTTGAAATGGCTTCCAGGGGAGCTGGCATCAGTAGCAGGCGCTCTCTGGTCTCTCAGCACATAAAGGACCCATATAACCTCCTCACAGATGAAGAAAAAAATAACTCTGCCAAAAGATTAGAGTCGAGATAGTCAAGATTTCCCCAGATAGCAGTGAACTTCACAGCAATAAATATCACAGAAGTCTCAGGGTGCAGCGAATATGCATAGAGCCCACATCAAATAGTCAATTGAGCTGCCAAAATGCTAAGCAGTAAGTCATAATATTAAGTGAATATTAAGAGCAATCCCCACTGGGTTTTGTGTTATTAAAATGTCTGGGATTTCTATTATGATTGGGCCTGAGCGCGTGTGGTATCCACAGAACACATAATCCCGGTAACTAATAATCAAATCTGTACGGAGGATTAGTGGAGGACTCAATCCAAACACAATTTGCATGATCTGTAATGTAATATTATTATTACATTTGGGGTTTTCCCGATTCTGCTACAGTAAGATAATTCCTTAAACCTATTCCAGCACACTGCTGTTTTATGATGACGATATTATGATATGGCTGGGTTTCCCAAAGGACATTATGCGTAGGGAGTATGTGTGTGGTCCTTTTCAACAACAACCCCTTTCACTGTGAACATAGATATTCTGTGCATAGATGTGCCACGCAATGGTAGGCCTGAGGCCTGGTATGGTAGGGCTCAGGCCTACCATACCGATCAATAAAATAATGCTGAATTAACTAGCTTGTATTGATAACTTTACAATAGCAACAATAGCCTCCCATTTAACCTCCTTGTAGGCCTATATTTATTAACCGGGCCTATCATACCGGGCCTCAGGCCTACCATTGCGTGGCACATCTATGCACGGAATATCTATGTTCACAGTGAAAGGGGGTGTTGTTCAGAAGAAGTAAGAACCATACGCATACTTCCTACTTTGGGAAACCCAGCCAATGATGATAACCTGCACGGCAAAATCCTAAGTATTGCATTTGTGCACCCTCATGGCAGCTATAAAGCTACCATTCATTTTTAAATGAAGATACAAAGCTACAGTTGAGGTTACCATTAAGATACAAAGCTACAGTTGAGGTTACCATTAAGATACAAAGCTACAGTTGAGGTTACCATTAAGATACAAAGCTACAGTTGAGGTTACCATTAAGATACAAAGCTACAGTTGAGGTTACCATTAAGATACAAAGCTACAGTTGAGGTTACCATTAAGATACAAAGCTACAGTTGAGGTTACCATTAAGATACAAAGCTACAGTTGAGGTTACCATTAAGATACAAAGCTACAGTTGAGGTTACCATTAAGATACAAAGCTACAGTTGAGGTTACCATTAAGATACAAAGCTACAGTTGAGGTTACCATTAAGATACAAAGCTACAGGTTACCATACATTTTCAATAGAAGGCAGCGACTTGAAGATACAAAGCTACACCTGATGTTTGATGCTACAAAATCCACAAAGCTATACAATCCAAATTGAGCTGGCTTCAACTGCAGCTACAAAGCTAAAAGCGTTGTTTTAGCCATTTCCCCTCACCTCTCTTCACACAATTCCTGTTTGTATTATTTCCTTAACAATGTTGTTGCTTATCGGAGGCTCGCTTGACATCAACGAGCGTGTTGCTGAACACTTCAACGGCGACAGGTATGCTTTGCGTCTTTTATCTTTCTTAGCTGCCAGTGTGAACGCAGCATGAGAGCTACGGTCTCTTTTATTGTTTCATCTCAAATGGAACATACAGTAGGCCATCCAAATGATGACAGCAACACACAGGGATGGCAGTTATAGCAGGGTATGAGAACCTGCATGAACTGTCACATACAATAGGACTTTACATGACTGCCCACGGTGCGCACGTGCTCGGGGTTTCTGTGAACTCCTCCCATGCTTATTGAATGATAAATTGTATCTCCAGGTATGTATGTGTACTGTAGGTCTGTCTGTGGTAACATCCAAACGTGTGTGCGTGCGTGCGTGTGTGCGTGCATTTGCATCCATGTTAATCCGCCTCGACACTGTGTGTGTGTGTCCATAAGCAGGTCATGGTGTATGTGCTGTTCTCATCTGTGTGTATTTGTGCGGCTCCTGCTGGGAGTCTCAACCACCTGAATGGAAGGAATGTGGGATTAGTTGTGTGTATGTGTGTTGGGGAGTAGAGGGATTGATTGGCCTTTATAAAGCAGGGCTGCAAAGCCAAGCTGCCCAGGAGCTCAATGTAACACACGGGCCTAACAAAAGGTGCACACGCACGCACGCACGCACACGCACACGCACACACACACACACACACACACACACACACACACACACACACACACACACACACACACACACACACACACACACACACACACACACACACACACACGACCTTATAACAACATGCAACTGTCATCCTCGTTGGTTTGTTGGCCTGCGATACGGCACTGACCACTCCGTGCGTTCCCCCTCTGGGCGGCTTGCACCCCCCCACCAACCCACCCCAGGGGTCCCCTGGCGGAGATGAAATGTAATGGAGCCGATTCAATAACAATCCTTTGCGTCCTCCTGCACAGACAGAATCAAATCACAACAAATCCCCCCTGAGCCTTCCCAGCATTCACTGCTGCCGTGTACTCGCGGACTTGACTGTCCACATACACATGCACACATATATATACTCCAGGACATACATTTATGTATGCACACCTACGATGAAACACAAGCTGGCATGCGTTACAGGCTAATGAGGATGAATGTTATTCAATAACACCACTGCCGCCTTTTCAAATAAATCCTAAGTGAACGTGTGTCGTAAATCGGCGACAAGCAGCGAATGGATACAGACAGGCAGATTTTGCCGCAGCAGCAGGTACTGCCCGTCATTCACGGGATGTGGTTTTTCCACGACTCCTTGTTTACAGTTCGGAGGGCAAGGCCTTTTCGAAAATGTATACGATGACAAATGTTAACAGATGTCAGGCGAACACACACCAGGGCCTCTTGTGTGGAATATTTTTTTTGCCTATAATTGTGGGAAAACCATAGAGATGAAAAAAGAACAACAGGTTCAGACAATATTTTACTTGGCAGATTGGAGTGGGATGGGTGGAGACTAGGCAAGAAAATAAAAGTCCCGGGGGCAAGGTTACGGGATATCGGCAGGGGGCCAAAGCACACTAGAATTGCAGAGAGAACATCCACATAGCAGTGACCATTTTGGCGACTAAAACTATGACGGTTCGTTGACTAGGTATATTGACATTTTTGTCAATATACTTTTTTGACAATGTTAAGGAGGGACTAGTGGGGAAGAGAACCATGTAGAACGAAAGAAGTCATTTTATTTTTGTTTGGTTAACTTAAAATCGACATTTTTGTCGACAAAATCAACTGTAGATTTTGTCTTATATTTTATATATATATTCAAAAGACTGTGATTAAAACTACATCAAAATATGCTGTCAACACTGCTCTACTATGCAGCAAACTGTGGGCCGGCCAAAACAACGGGAGGAAAGAGAACACATGGTGTCGTGCTAAAATACATTTCACACAAACCCTTGATCCACTCTGTGTCTCTTCATGTTATGTTCGCCTCAGCATAAGCACGAGGCGTGGAGGAGATCCGCCGTTAACCCATTTGCGGAGCCGAACGTTGCGGCACAAGGCTGAGAATCTGGCTGTTGATTGGACCTTTTTGCTGCAGACTGATCGACTTGACAGGCACCATCCTTAGGGCAGAGGAAGAGGACAAATGCTCCCCAAGGCATTCTGAAGCCTCTTTCTTAAGTCTTCTTACCCCGCTCCCCCCCCTTTGGCTCTCACTCTTCCTCTCTCTCGCCCTCTCTCGCTCTCTCTTTTTAAAAGCTCTACAGTTAAATTGATATCTTGGACAAGGGTAGTTTGGAAGGCAATTAGAAAATGAATTCCACTGGATATTTATGCAGCTGGGCCTTCTTGTCTGTTGGCTCCCCCCCCCCCCCTTTCCTTTCCAGCATAACTGTGCTGCAGAGAAGGGTGATTGGGCGTTTTACAGCCTTGTGAGGAGATGAGGGCCTTGGGGGGTAAGAAAGATGTTTTTTTCATCTTTTAGAGAAGCTGGAGGCAGAGTGGTCAATGGGGAGAGTTTGGTATGAAGGGTTACTGTAGTTCAACACGTAGACAATGGTAGTTAATAGTGTCTCGGATCAGAAGATTCCAGCTCCTCACGGCATCACATCATGTCCTTGACCAAGACACTCACTGAACACGTACTGTATGTCATTGTGCACCTAATGCATTACCAGCTGGTAATAGTATTTCTATCATGTTGTCAACAACGGAAAGCCACTGGACTAGAGCATCAAGGTACACTAAATGTAATTTTATTTTGTACCAATCCATCATTGTATGCTAACCATTTGGAACAACAAGAAAGTACGAAAATAAACAGCTGGAAAATATAGGAAGGGAAAGCAAACTTGAATTCATGTGGCAGTACCCAAGATAACGCAGCAAACATGCCCAGAACATTCAGACAAAAAGCCCACTCTGACATCTTATGTAACCCATTTACACTGTCCCGGTTCCAGTTATCTACAGCTACGGGGCAGGCAGAACACCAAAATCTTTCTTAACTCTCGGTTACTGTACAGATGAATTATCGTTTCACATTATTGTTTTTTCCACAATGCTTGGACTCTGATATCAGCCCCCGCTGACATTCTCAGATCCCATCAACAAACATTCCCCCGTCTCCCTCCTACGTTCCCCCGTCTCCCTCCTACGTTCCCCCGTCTCCCTCCTACGTTCCCCCGTCTCCCTCCTACGTTCCCCCGTCTCCCTCCTACGTTCCCCCGTCTCCCTCCTACGTTCCCCCGTCTCCCTCCTACGTTCCCCCGTCTCCCTCCTACGTTCCCCCGTCTCCCTCCTACGTTCCCCGTCTCCCTCCTACGTTCCCCCGTCTCCCTCCTACGCCTGGCATGCCAGAGTCACATTAACTTCCTGTCCTGCAGGGCAGGCAGACCGGAAACCGGAAACTCACTTCCTGGTTTTCCCAGCAGGTATGTTTTTTCTTAACCGTCAAGGATCTGGGAGTGAAACTTAATATCTCTGGGTTGTTTGTGTTCCTGGCACCTATTCTGTTACATCAAGGGCTTCTGAAAAGAACTAGTGTGTAACTTTCTCTGGGCATGAATGGGCCATATAAAGCTGCATAACCATGGCTCTACAGTATCGCTTGCCGTTTGAGATTGAGAGATAATCATACTGTGAAATGATAGCCTTCCTCTTGGTGTTACCAAGGAGGGCCCAGAGACGTAACATAGTCAAAGCACAGGGCACACAAAATAAAGTGAAATCAACTCGTTTGGTGAGATTGACTGAATCACATCGTCTCTCTGCGGCACATGATTGAACACCATGGTTGAAGTTAAATTGAAGGGTACATGGCATGCACACTAGCTGTTGAGGCTTTGTAACAAACCCTACCTCGAGTTCACAACCAACAACATGTTTTGCCAACACTGTTCTGACTTAATCCCAGTGTGTGACATAACAGAATGAAATGCAATACAGTGCACTTTGCCGGTAAATCCAAATACTACAGCAAGGCGAAGCCTGAAGGGGGAGATATTTTTTTCAGAGAAGTAATAAAGCAGTAAGGTCATGGACGCCCGTCTGCTCGACGTTGTTTTCCTGGGCTTCAGTAGGCGGAAAGTAAGGAGAGAGAGAGTGGGAGCAGCTTTCTCATCAAATTCATTCCCCCTTCGGAGATTTACCACCAAAATGATGTCTGTGAGTAACACACGGAGGAAGGGGGAGAGAGAAACAATTGCATTGCCAATGCAGCAAATGGATGAATGATTATTTAGGCATCAGGGTTGGTAAAGAATATTGCATGAACTGTGACTCAAGGGGAAAAACTGCAGTCACCATCTGCACAATTGTTTTGACGTCCACCGTCCTCCCCTGCGTCCCACACGCCTTTGCAAAAAGCTTCCCCTACATCAGAGAAACGCCACAGACAAATCTGCTTGCACGGCAACAGCGGCACAATGAATTATAAATCAATAGAGGGAGCTACGGTGTTTGCGGAGCGCACGGGTGGCGAGGCTGTCCGTCTGGGGAATGCGTGAAAGCCACCGCCAGGAGGACAAGCCCATGCATTCAGACCGCGGGACGTGCTTCTTATCTGTGCAAAGCCAACGGTTCTGCTATGCTGCGGGCTATGAAGCGGTTCCCAAATCCGTCTGCACAGACCCGCAGTCACCCTCGCACATTGATCGCAGGAGGGTTTTGGGAAATGTGGTGTGCTAATACTGCAGTCGCCACACTGGCCAGGGCTGCTAGCCTGCTACTGATGATGATGCGCTTTAAGTTTACATTACACTGACTGTAGGCACATTTTGGATGACAATAGTGTGACAGGAAATACAGATAAAGTGAGGAGCAGACAGCAAGTCAATAGTAAAGAAAGAGGAGGAAGAGAGAGGAAGGGGAAACGGAAATATATACAGTATTGAATGAGGGAGTGAAAGGTACAGACAGAGAGCCACAGGTGAGGAGATAGTGAATAGGCAGAGAGAGGGATAAGATAGACAGAGATAGAGAGAACAAGAGATTGAAAATAATGAGTGACTAGAGAGCGTGCAAGAGTGAGAGAACATGCACGTATATAGGAGCTGAGAATCTACAAAGGTTCCGTCCCCTGGGCGGTCCGAGGTCTCCGGGGTCTCTCTCGGAGTCTCGGCTCACGGAGGCTGATTGTGTGTGGCGGCAGGCGGGCTCTGACATTTACCACCTGCCTCCTTTTGCTCTGATTAGTTTTGTTCCTCCAGGTGTGCTGGCTGTAGCGCCGCCTCAGCCCATGCCACAATAACACCGTTATGTGAGCCTGTGTCTGGCCCAGCCACACACATCTGACTGGAATAACAACGTTGGGAGGTCTCTGGTGTTGAGGAAGTGGCGAAAGGTTAGTGTGAGCTATAAGGCGATTAGGACCTTTTAGTGAAATGAATCCAATTCTTACTTTGATAATAAATACAAAGAAAACACGGCACCCACCCTGCATGACGATACACAAAATGTTATCCTTTTAGTGCAATCAATAAGTCCCTCAGAGAGGCCATATGCATACTGAGAATAAAGCAGCCTACTGCACTTGTTTATGTCTGGGGTGATCTGTGTGAGCAAGCCATCAAAGCAAGTTCCTTGTATGTAATAAAAACAAGTTAAAAGTGATATGATGGTACGTACATACTGTACAGTACCAGTAAGACACCCTAAGGGGGAGAAGCGACTTCACCCTAAAGGTCGAGGTTGCGCGCACACATCCGCCTGGGATGCGGCAGAATGGGCGAGCGCTGGCACACTGGCATCACCTTCTAATCTAATAAGTGGATCAGTCACAATTTTGAAATAGTTTCTTAGGAATGCATCGAAAAACTATTAATGACTAAGGTCAATAAACTACCTCCCCCTGGCCAGCCGGGGTGCCTGATGGAGGGGAAAGGAACTGGTTGGAATATTAATAACGTGTTCCTTCCACGCGCTACATGTCCAACCGGGGAAACTCCCCCGTCAGGTGAAAAGAAGCAGCTTGGACTCCTCATGCATAGAAGGAAGCATGAGGTCAGTCCGTGTAAAGTGTAGCGCCCAGGATTACATTAGATAATTGACACTGGGTGAAAGAATGGGTTGCCAATGCGTGGGATAAAAATTAAAGGTCAAAATGACAAAGGTCAAAAGTCTCCCATCTATAACATCCATAGACGGATCCATGGAGCGGTACCCTGTAGGCCAGGTGTAGGCAATCAATGCCGAGGTGTCAAGCTGTGCTTAATGTGACACCTCATCCATTACTGCGCCAAGGGCACCCCTCCGTGGATTTGTCTATAGGTAAGCATAACATGCTACAAAAAAGTATGTGTGTGTGTGTGTGTGTGTGTGTGTGTGTGTGTGTGTGTGTGTGTGTGTGTGTGTGTGTGTGTGTGTGTGTGTGTGTGTGTGTGTGTGTGTCACTATCAAATGAATAAATAGGGTGAGGTTGGGACACCTCAGTTAAGATCAGTACTGTAAGGACATCACGTCTACAAAGCAACACAGACTTCATTATGTTTCTATTGATCTTCAACATCACTGATAACAAGAAGGACACCATAGGCATTTTGTAAGATATTAAACGACAACCCTAGACAGGATAAAACACAAAAATACAGCTTTTTTTGCTTTTATGATGTAAGATGCCCTTTTGTTTCACTGCTGTTCATTCATTCATATTATGCAAGCCGTTGTTTTTCACATTTTAGCATCGTCTAGATTTCTAAACGATAGTAAATGAATATAAACCTTGTTTCTGTGTAGATGACAGATAAAGTGTCTCACCGTCTGCATGCAGGCCTGAGTCATTAATATTAATAACCTCTAACAAAAAGTTATCTAAAAAAAAAGCAATTAAGTGTAGTTTAAAAAGTGCAGAAAGAAGAGAAGCCAATAAGAAACAAATGAGAAACTACTTACCTGAAAATGAACGGAACAAAGAATGAAGAATTAATGAAAATTAATTGTGTTTTGTAGTGTTTGTGTTATGTCTGTGTTACTGTTTTGTACCACGATGAAGCCAATAGCCAAACAAATGTGTATTCCGTTGTGTTCTACTTCATTCTACGCTGTTCCCGTCTGTTCTCTTCCCCTCCCGTCCCCTCTTCTAATCAAGCAACATCAAGAAAGGCTTTCTCGGGGCGCACAATGGTCTAGCTGTCCAGGCACATATACCACATACTATAGGCATCCCTGACTGAATGTTGCGGGTTCGAGTCCCGATCCTGACAACCTGTCATTCCCCGTCTTTCTCTCTCTCCCCGTTTCCTGTGTCTCTCCCCTAAATCTTATCAATAAAGGCTGAATACGTAGCCCCCAAAATATAATTAAAAGAATAAAAAATAACAGAAAAGCTCCAGGGGTTCCTACCTGTCGGCTGAGGGCGGCCGTCCGTTGCGGGCCTTGCTCACTTGGGTGTACACCGAGTCGGAGAGGTGGTGCTGGTGCTGCGGGTGGTGGTGCTGGTGGTGGTGGTGTTGGGGATAGTCGTCCGGACGGGGGCTGTGCGGCCGGCTGCCGCCGACGCCCCCGTCCAGGGAGGTGTCCAGAGAGGCGATGCCGGCGTACGGGTGCTCATCCTCGCCGGGCGGTCGGCTCACGTCCAGGATCTCGGCGTAGTCTCTCTCCCTGGCCTGGCGCTCCCGCAGCTCTCTGGTCTTAGCCTGGATCCTGGAGGAGAAGAGCACGTCATCCACCCGTTGAGACCTTCTACAAATGCCTTCCAAATCATGTACAGTAGTTCGATAGTTTGTCGGGCCAAGAAGGACACCCGAATTGATGTGTATTTGGCGGCTGCAACATGGCAAGAAGTGATGCGCTGCGAGTTTGTATGTCTGCTATTTTTGAATAGCCAACGCTAAAATCACCCGTATGTTTTCCTGGTTTTAATGGGTGAATGATCGAAAATTTGAAAATGATGCTCTTATTCAAAGTATTTGGGCCTCATATCCCTGGAGGTATACAGTATCTACTTTCATACAGTGGGACACAGACAGGATGGACTGGCAAAGGTTCAAACTAATGCTGTCACGGTCCAGAAGCTTCCTAGATCAAAGGTTCTAGGTTAATCAGATTGCATATTTAAACACTTCTGTGTAAAATTATCAGCACAATACATTAATGCAACAGTAGTTAACAGAAAGGGGCGTGTCCTCATGACCTGACAGCCGTAACACACAACTTATACAGCCCTCGCCCTATTAGGCCACCCGGCCTGGCGGAGACAAGCGCACCTCCGAGAAGCACGCTTTTCTACTTATTATTATTATTATCATCTCGGCCACACCTGTGCGGGCAGACAGAGTTAATTCTCTGAGAACTAGTTTAATATTCTCCCAGGCTTACGTTTATGGTGCGCACGCACGTGTGCCGTTTTAATCTCCAGTGTCACATTAACAACACGGGAGACGCTCCGTGGCAACATCTGCAAGAGACTGTTGATGGCTCCATTTTAACTTTCCATTACAGAGCACACACGATGAAGAGTCTATTATTCATCCAACAAAAGAAACCATAAACAATGCATAATAGACCCAGGGCTGTACAACACCTCACACACAAGGGAAGCACTTTGTATTCAGTGTGCTGCTAGTGCACACATGCACGCACGTGTGCACACACACGCAAAGTCGCGCACACACACACATCCCCCCTTCTTATCCTCTCACTGACATACACCTCCCGATTTCTCTCTCTCTCTGTCTGACTCAAAACACTGTCTCTCCAACACACACAAGCACTTACGCACATACACACCAACCTCCAACCCTCTCACACTCACATGCACACACACACACACACACATGTGCGCACTACACATATACACTTTCTAAGGCCATTACCTGGCGAATAACGAGCAAGAGCATTTTCCATAGCAGAGGGGGAACTACGCATCAACCTGTAATTACACTCCTGCCAATTATCAGAGCTTTACAACTGCCAATTACCATACACTCACATTTCTCCAGGCCCCTTTTTAACAGCGCTGGAAAAGCGAGCGGGACAGAAATAGTGGTGTGTGTGAGTGTGTGTGTGTGTGTGTGTGTGTGTGTGTGTGTGTGTGTGTGTGTGTGTGTGTGTGTGTGTGTGTGTGTAAAAAGGGGTAATTGGGGCGGATTGGGTCTGCTTGGCGCTCAGCAAATAGAAATCGGGCAAGTGCCCCCCGGAAAATTTGCATGTTGGACATAATGAGACGAATACGTGAAAGAAAGCAGCAGGTTTTCCATCAGAGGCTGTGTGACTCTGATGACTCTCAAGGAGTGGGCTAGTGGGGGCGTTTCATATGGTTAATAGTCCCCCCGCAGGATTCACACGCACTACATTTACATCTTTGTTCAGTCGTATAGCCGATGCTTTTATTGTACGGGATCAAACCTGTGACCACACCGCCAGTCACGTGGTTGATGTCTTTTTTTATGCAAATCTTTGTGCAGGGGGGGAGCTAGCCCCTGCCCTTTTGCCTCAAAGTGCCCCTTCCCTCAAAAAAAAAGGGGAAAAATAAGTCCACATAAGGGCATGTGCAGGGCCAATGGGGGGCCAATGTGGCCAATAAGGGCTTATGTTTGGGGCCATAAGGGCCATTGGTGCCTTCAAGACGAACATTTGACATGTAATGATAATTCCACTATCAAAATTATTGTTTATAATTATACTTTTTATGTCAGTTTTAGTTTCAGACTAATGAGAACGTATTGCTTATTTTACTGTCCAACGACATGAAATGGCACAAGGGACAGACCCCACAAAAAGACCACCCCCCAAAATAGGCATGCGCTACTACGCGCCCACACATGTGACCTTTTCTGGGGTTTGAACCCCTGCTCCCTCAGTGCTCTCTGCACATCTCTGTCTGGGGTTTGAACCCCTGCTCCCTCAGTGCTCTCTCCCCGTCATTATAAGCTAAATGTTAAAACCTAACATACTGTAGCAGATCTTCAAGCACTCAACGCATCACGATGCGGCGACACTTGAGGTTGTGCGTAGATTGGCTATTTTTGAAACATTTTGAAAAGGGGCTTAAAGTGGATAAACAAGACAGGGTTCTGAATGCATCTCTGGCATCACACTGATGAGCGTGTCAGTCTTGCCCAAATATGGGCAAGACATAGACAGACATTGGATGTGACATAATGAATTCTCTGGCTCTAAGAGAGACATGCTGTTATGACAATAAAACTGCTTGCACTCAGCTTTTATAGTATATTTGTGGCACACAAACGTCATATTGATGGCACGAGTCATCTCCAAATTTGGACACAGTTTTAATTTACAATTAGGGCATTCAGACACTTTTGCGATTGAACATTAGCTCTAGTCAATACACAATTACAAGGTAAATAAAGTAAACAATGAACCTAGCATCTAAATAACATCCTACATTTTGTAATGAATCTAACTAACAGTAAACTACAACATACGTAAGAACTGATATACTGTTTGGTAGATCAGCATCTCCAACAAAGGCAACAAGAAAGCATACAAGGAGAGAGAAGTGCTATCGGGTGAGGTAGAGTCTGAAGAGATGACTCTACATGGCCGAACATTAGTTAAGAGTGACCAATCTGAGCCCCACTGACGTCATACACACACACACACACACACACACACACACACACACACACACACACACACACACACACACACACACACACACACACACACACACACACACACACACACACACACACACACACACACACACACACACACACACACACACGACCATTATAGACTGGTCAGACGGCTGACTGGCTACTCACAACATCTCAACTATTTGTGGACTTGGGGAGATTATCAAACAGCACAGAAGGAAGTGGGTTCTCTCTCGAGAGATCTTTTGTACCCTGGAGGAAAACAGTGTTTCCATCAGAGAGCCGCGTATAGTTCTACAGATTGTATACACTAACACCATGGATGATAAGAAAAGGCCAGACATAACAACCTAGAGCCGGCCATTTCCCACTTCCCAGCAGCCCCCTCTGTACATAAACAAAGTACTAGAGGCAGGAGTCCATTTCTGTTACAGATCTACTGTACTTAGGTCTGTGGCCTTTTCACGTACAAGTTCTGTTTTGTGGGGGAACAAAACCGGGGTTCTTAAAACACTTTAACTGCCCAGCATCAGTTGAAACCAGTACATACAGAACCTGTAGACCTTGCCCAGCTGTTTGTGGCTTCAGAGCCCTTTTCAAGGTGACACAGTGACTGTGTTGTTGTTGTTGTTGTGTAGCGTATAACCCAAACATTCGAGGGAGGAACACCGAGCACCCAAGGCATGCATTCTGGTGGGCCGTCAAAAAAGCAGTTTTGATTAGAATCGTAATCTGAGATTTAGATTCTGAGATATCAGCGTTAGAAGATTTTTCCTCCCGTCCACTAAAATGGAGGGGGGAGACTTTTGTTGACGGACCAACCGGAAGTGGTTTCAAAAGTTGCACAATGGACGCTCCTAGACTCATGTAGTGTATATCGCTGGCCGATATATTAAAAAGCTTAAAAGACGGAACATCGCCGTCCTGGGCAGTCAACAGATGGGCTTACCGCCCTGGGCAGTAAACTCAGCGTTAAGAGGCGCTGATGCATAGAAAGTGTGGCCTACATTGATTTTAGCAACAGTCAAAAGGCAGGGTTGAAAACCAAACAAACACATTTAAACAACCATTTGATTGCAGCTTCAGTATGGCTGCACAGGTTGCCTTCCACCCTCATTATGTAGTCTATTATTATTAGAGTTAGAGTTATATAACCTGGCATTTTTTTATCGTTTAAAAAAATCATTAAATTTGTAGTCAACACATTTTGTTGTGTCCTTGACTACACATTCATTTTCATTGGCTGACAGCGAGCGCTATAGAGATGAATTCCATTTGACTTGATTCAAAACACCAAGGTAGGTCCACACTCCACTTTACCTGACTACATCTGCTCTCCCTCGGACTCCCAATATATTAAAATGCAAGAAAATACAGTCTCAATAATGAACTTTGATGAGGCACAGAGATACCTCAAACAAACGGAGAGTGATAGGGTAAAACAGGAGGCGAGCTAGGGCGAAAAGGAGGTGGAATGGAGAGGAGGACAGGACATTACAGCAGAAAGAATTGCGAATGACCTTTCTGTCATGTCAGAACAGAACAATGGTCCATTATGTGCCATTGTGTCCGCTGCATAATAAGCTATTGCACCGCGGTAAGGCTGACACAATTGATAGCAGGCGGTGAAAGAGAGGAAGCGGAGCTAGAGGAAGGTAGAACAGGATAAGATTCCTGCATTAGGGAGAAAAAAACAAGACATCTGGACATGTTCTACAATATCTTATTGAGGAGAAGTATGCTTAATACGTTATAATTCATCGTGCATCGGTTGTTCCGGACTGAAAACAACTGATTTGCAATCGCAAGCTTGTGAGCTTTTAGATCGACTATATTCAGCGTTGTGACACATATCGTCTCTGTCGGGTGGAAACCTTACTGTATACAGTATGTCCAAAACTGTTACTTTTCAGGATTCATATTCATAAAATGGCAAAAGTAGCAGATCTATAATCTCAAAACGTGCATCTGTATTGCATTCATTTAATTTAGTTAGAATATGGAGATAAGAGGTTTATGCCCGACAGAAACTGTCCAGCACTCCTAGCATTAGATTTTTCCTGTCAATAAATGTTCTGACTGACCAATGCGTTTCTAAGGTCGTCCCAGGAGTCCCCCGACTCCTCCGCCTATTGATCGGTAAATAGTTTTCATGTTGATATCTCTGGTTTAATTTGACAATTGAAAGACGCACACTGGCGGAACATTTTGAATTTAATTGTATGTTTGTGTGCCATCGTCGGAGCTATTGCTTTGTAAGCTGGAGTCCTCTATCTCCCTCTGGCCTTGCTCAGCCTTCGACCTGTGAGGAGATGCGTTCATGTGGTCGACGCAGGTTGGATTAACATCAGCCTCTGGTACCAGACCAGATCAATAGGCGGAGGGCGGGGGAGTCCGGGGGGCTCCCGGGTCAACCTTGGAAAAGCGAGCGGGCAGCGAGTATGCGGTGGTCAGCCAGAGCATTCATTGACAGTCTGGTCAGCTCAACGCTGGAGGAAGAAGCTAATGCTCGTAGAGTGCTGGGAACGGCAGTGGCTCAGGAGGTAGAGCGGCAGCTTGGGGAATCCAAGGTTCCAGTGTAGATCCCCGGCTCCCCTGACTTTGGGATGAGAATGAGCAGGTTGGTGCCTTGCATGGTTTCCGCTGCCACCGGCGACTCAGCTTGCGTGTCTATGTGTGTGTGTGTGTGTGTGTGTGTGTGTGTGTGTGTGTGTGTGTGTGTGTGTGTGTGTGTACGGACACACACGCGAGCAGGGGCAGACAGGCAGGTGGACAGACACTCACACGTACGCACGTCGCACGCAGACCCATTCGCGGCTGGCCTCTTGCCGAGCCATGGCGTAAAAGAAACCCCACGGAAGACACAGAATAACGTCCAATAAATCAGCTTGTCTTATTAGCAAGCTGTTTCCATAAAATGTGACAGTGAACTTAAGAAAAAGAATCTAACGAAGTAACCAAATCCCTGCACCGTGACATTTCCATTCACCTTATCCCAATTATAATTAAAGACTAGGCCATTATCATGTTATTGGGCTAACTGCTCCGCAAAACCCGACGAGAGAATTACAATCCAAATTTGCCCCTAACGAGCGACTGCGGGGCATAATGCCATTAATGATGCCTGCCCCGAACATCCAGAGCTGGGGAATTAATTAGCTGGAGCTATAGCTGTAATGGCCTTGGCATTTATAATGCGCTAACCCCAAACGACTGGCACCGTGCCCGCCTGACATTTCACTTCGTTGGACTAAAGAGACAGATGGACGCACGGAGAACGGAGGGAGAGACAGGGAGAGAAGGAGGGAAGGAGAGAGGGGGGGGAGTCTGTGTTGAAGTTTGCAGTAACTCTTCTGCGTTTGGCTGGCGGGCATTTACCCAATATCAATAATAAAACAACCCCAAGATTGATGCACTCCCTCAGCTTTCACTAGGCTTCACCAACCAACATGCAACATGTCGACAGTGGCTTCAGAGTTTCAGCAGCCGCTGCCACATCAACTCCTCGGTAGCTAAATGATTTGTAACAGCATACATACTGTACACAGTAAGACATTCTTAGCATTCACTTAACGGTGAAGAGAGCACAAAGAGTGTACACAAGAGTGTGCACCGAGTCTCTGGCAGATGTTGACAGACGCAGATGAAACCTGACCCTGCTGGCCAGAACCACATACAACACTCACTGTTACTTAAATGATTGAGTGCCAATTTGAAGCCTTTGAACAATAGTCTTTACCTCTCTTGTTCCAGCCTCATCCTCTGTGTTTCTTCGTCGGAGGCCTGGGTGTCTGCCGTGGTCCACTTGCTGGAACCTTTACGCTCCATTTTGTCACCCGGACGGTCGTCTTTGCGATGCTTCCCGAACCTGGACAAAAAACAAGAATAACATTTTAAGAACAAGACGTTTCGTATTACAAAGTAGGCATTTAGCAGACGCTCTTATGAGTCCAAGAATAAATGGCATGAACCGTAGACGACGGGTACATGGTCATGTAAATGTAGTAGACCAGGTCACCCATTTTCATCTAAATGGTCCTCACTAATGTACATTATAAGATGGCGACATTTCTGTCTACTCACTTTGTGCCTCAGAGGCATACGGTACCATCTCTATGAATAATATAGATAGCATGTCGTGCAGAAACCTTGTATGTCAGAAACAGTCACTTTTTAGGAAATAAAAACAACCTTCGTTACAATTGGACAAGCTCTAGACCTAGAGTCTAGTTAATACTTTTCATTGGTTAAATGATTTAAAAAGACAGAGAAAGACAGAATTAATCACTTTTAATCTAGCGACCCTATTTTGAGCATGTCATAGGTGAAATCATAAATATAAAGTTAAAGCTTTACATTTATGATTTAGCAATCATACCTACTGTATATAGTGTGTTCAATAACAGGACTGTGTTTGGAATCTGACTTGAACATGTATTTTTTGTTTTCTTAAGAGCTGGACAGATGTACTCTATATGATTACCGTCAGAATATAGAGCACTTACTTTAACAAATATCACTTAATGTACAACACCTTCAAGTGATGAATCAGGCTATTTTCATTCCACAACCTCGGTATAGCATGGTGCTCCGACCTCTGGTGTGATGCACTTACTTACTTATTACTCATTGACTTTCCCTGACAGGGCAGAGACTTCCAGTCACAAACCCCATAGCCTGGAGGTAATTATTTTTTGAGAGCTTCTGGGAACTCAGATTAATTATACTGTAGTTCCAAAAGATAAACTGCCTAAATAATTTAAACTAAATGTGAAGTCTACAGAATAAACGCACATTTATTCACCTATGATGAACTGATAATAGCCACCCTTGCATGCAATCACTGCAAAAAAAGAGAGTTAACTAACACTCAGGAATCCGACAGACACTCAAACAGCCCCTTCTATCAAAGCTTCCATTCTAAATCAGCTTCGAAGAGTTCCAATCCAATTTACCTCTGACTAACTCTGGCATTCGGCGGGATTGAGAAAAAAGAAGTACGAGCGCGGCCCCATCAGAGAAATTATATTCATGGCGGTGGGGGAGTGGTGCTTAACAAAATGGGAGCTATTGGAGAGATATTTCAGCGTGATTGACTCTGTATAAAGCGGCTCGCTGTTGATGAAATGACTTTCAGCACCGGGGCTCGCTTTCACAATGAGCCATCGCGCTCATTCACAGGGAAATTGGCCCGCTGAGAGTATCTGCACGGGCTGAAAAGACATGCAATGGAACACATGAGGTGTACTGTAGGTGTGTGAGTGTGTGTGTGTAATGAGTCTGATGAACGAGATGGGAAGGCTGAGCAAAGGGAAAAGGCAGAACGAGTCAAGAAATTGAGAGAGAGAGAGAGAGAGAGAGAGAGCGAGGTTGAAAGAGAATAATAATGTGACAGAAAGCAAAAAGGAACAGACGTAAATTAAGTGTAAGAGCAAATGCAAATAAGGCGGGGAGAAAGGGGAAAACAAGTCAATGAACAAAAGAGAGGAAGATAAAGACACCACAAACAAACTGCATTTGCAGATACTGATGCCGCAAGAGAGGGAGGGGGGGGAGAGAGAGAGAGAGAGAGAGAGAGAGAGCACAATAGGTGAAAGAACTGCGGCATCAGGATTGAACAGAGAGAGAGAGAGAGAGAGAGAGAGAGACAGGGGTGGTCCATTACCTGATTAATCTAACAGACAGCGTCTCTGAAGGAGGACGCCAGCCTCTTCCGACTGATAGGCCAGTGTTAATGCTAGCAGCAGTACTATCTATCACACAGACAGCTGACACTTTGTCTCTTCATGCCACTAACTTTCATTAAACAACCACCTGGAAGAGCCCGACTCTCAATGACACACACACACACACACACACACACACAAGCTGAAACACAAAGTGAGGATACAGTAGTCCGTCCGTCACCCCCCCCCCACCCACAGGCTCCATCACGCCAAGATTTATGATTTGATGGGAAAACTTTGGAGAGGAAGAGCAGCATCAGCCACGGTGCAAGGACATTTAATGCGTTTAATATTCTGGTCACAGTCGGTCCCATCCTGTCCGCTGCTTACAGGAGCCCCAGAGCCACCCCATAAAAAACGTCTTATGCAAGTTATGCAGTTAGGGAGAACTACTTCAAAATGTCAAGGACTCCAATGATAATCCAAGGGAATGGAGCGGTGCGTGGCCACTAATCCTTTTAGCGGGATGGAAGTGAAAACAAGTCTATGCTCTGGCAGCAGTGCACTGCTAAAGAGCAGTCACTGTGTGTGTGTGTGTGTGTGTGTGTGTGTGTGTGTGTGTGTGTGTGTGTGTGTGTGTGTGTGTGTGTGTGTGTGTGTGTCGAAGTTGAGAGGCGACTATGGAAACCCATCTCGTCTCTCGTCACTAGGACTCAGCTAGGCTTCCTGCAGCCCACTTGGCTGAGAAATTCATTTTTGGACTGTCACAGACAACGACAGTTTCAAAGTTGGCGTCTTGGCTAAACTTGGACAGGTCAAACGGTGTCACTATGAACAAGAGCAGCCGTGCCCACGTTGTTGTTTAGTGTACATCCGTCCTTCTTTTAAATTGAATGTCAGTATATCAATAATGCAAAATAGAAATGAACATAATTGGTCTCAACTCTCTCTTTATAGGACAACATTGCGGATCAAAGTTTAATTTCAGTAGTGAATAAAGAATGTAGCACCAAGGACACAGGGATCAACAAAAGACGACAATTCTCCATGGAATTTAGTTTAAAATGTTTTCATTACATTTTTTTAACTGTTAATTAATTCGGGAAATAGAGCAGATGAAGGATGCTCCATTTCTCCATCTAGAAATAGGTCAGGCTTTATTTAAGGGGTCAGCTAAATCAGTAGGGTTTATCCTCGCTCAGTGCAGAAAGTTTTATTTCATTCAATTTAGAAGATAGTGTGTGGAAATATTGGCCTGTGACTGGAGCTAAAGGAAAGGCCAGTGGGATACCAAAATGCCATTGCAATCCAGCCAGTCGTTTTTTTGGGGGGATATGTTGTTTGGGACCAAAGTGTTGGAAGGACGGACCAACTGACCGACATACTAGGCCCTCCTTAGAGCCCAGCCGCGAGCGGGGCTGAAAATTAACAGAGCAAGTCAACACCTGCTGCAGAGAAATGGACCAAACTCCTTGTCTACATGTGCAGATTAATGATACCAATAGAATTTCACAGTCCATATACCCTCACTTTGATGTTTTTGATGTAGTTTTATGATTCTTCTTATTTTTTTCTTTAAAGCACTTTGCACTGCATTATTATTTCGAGCACATGTCCATAAACACTTCTTAAACTGAGACTGCATTCATAGAACACGTGCATGAACCGTGAATGAATTAAGTATTAAAATAATCCCCTGTAGCCGCAAGTAAAACCTCCGGAGGACAAGTCCGGAAGACAGACGGCCAGCCAGGGTGCTAAGAATACACCCCACAGAGTGTCTGCCAGTATGGCACTCGCGACACACACATGCACGCATACGCACTTGTGACGCACGCGCACACGCACACACACGCACAAACACAGAGGCTGGGGGTGTGGGATGGACAAACCGCATTCATGCACACTTACGTATGTGCACAAATAAACACACATATTATAAACGCACACATACACAGGAAAATTAAGGAAATGCACACAACATTGGTGTAAAATTAGCACAGCCCTCGAATGTCTTGGCAGTGGCCGTCTTGCACGGGTGCCAACCTAACAGATTGGCAGCTGATGTTTTAAGTCCAAATGGTGATCAGAGTGGAAGATCAAGACAGAGAGAGAGAGAGAGAAGGTGGGACAGAAAGGTATTAATAACCGTCATCAATGATTCATTAATTAATGATAGAGAGAGTATAAGTAAAAGAGAAGGAAAGAGAGAGTTCAAACTATGATGAGAACAGAATAAGCATGCGAGAGAGAGAGAGAGAGAGAGAGAGAGAGAGAGAGAGAGAGACATACACACAGACAGGGAGGATGGAGAGGTAGGACAGAAGTTGCAGCTTGGCAGACAGCTGGGTCTGAAGAGCCCTGTTGGTAATGAGGCTTTGATTGGACAGTGAGAGGACTCCCAGACATGAGAGGATTGACCTATGGCAGACACGCAGGCACGCACACACACACACACACACACACACACACACACACACACACAAACACACACACACTGACACACACACACACACACACACACACACACACACACACACACACACACACACACCTTAATGAACACATACTGTAGGAGTGTAGGTGTCCATACTTGGCATGTCACTGGAGGCTCTCGGTGTGATGTCAAGTCCCTCCAGAGAACCAACTTACTCCGTTAACACATCCCTGAATGTCACGGAAGGGTCAGTGTGCACACTGACACACATTCCTGAATCTAACACGATGCACACTCACATTCCTGAATCTAACGATGCACACTCACACTCACATTCCTGAATCTAACGATGCACACTCACACTCACATTCCTGAATCTAACTCGATGCACACTCACACTCACATTCCAGAATCTAACGATGCACACTCACACTCACATTCCTGAATCTAACTCGATGCACACTCACACTCACATTCCTGAATCTAACACGATGCACACTCACACTCACATTCCTGAATCTAACGATGCACACTCACATTCCTGAATCTAACTCGATGCACACTCACACTCACATTCCTGAATCTAACGATGCACACTCACACTCACATTCCTGAATCTAACGATGCACACTCACACTCACATTCCTGAATCTAACTCGATGCACACTCACACTCACATTCCAGAATCTAACGATGCACACTCACACTCACATTCCTGAATCTAACTCGATGCACACTCACACTCACATTCCTGAATCTAACACGATGCACACTCACACTCACATTCCTGAATCTAACGATGCACACTCACATTCCTGAATCTAACTCGATGCACACTCACACTCACATTCCTGAATCTAACGATGCACACTCACATTCCTGAATCTAACGATGCACACTCACACTCACATTCCTGAATCTAACGATGCACACTCACACTCACATTCCTGAATCTAACGATGCACACTCACACTCACATTCCTGAATCTAACGATGCACACTCACACTCACATACCTGAATCTAACTCGATGCACACTCACATTCCTGAATCTAACACCAGGTTGTTTGCTGCACTACTTGTGTGTGTGTGTGTGTGTGTGTGTGTGTGTATCTGTGTACACTAGTGTATCCTCAGTGACAATTTAATATCGCAGAGGTTTTCGATCATAAACATCGCTTCCCTGCCGCAGTTTTTCACTAACCATTGAAGAATCACCCTCGTGAACGTACATAGCTACATTTCACGATCGCCTTAAAATAGCGCAATCGTTTCTCATGATGTCGGGACACCGCCATCCAAAACTGCCATCCAAAACAAAGAAGAGTAACCCGGAGGCTGCCATGATTCTCCATAGGATTGCATTGTGACTTGATTACCCAGAAGGCCTGAGAAGCGAGAGTCATTATTTTGTTTCCGGTCACGTGATCCAAACATGTGACGTGTCCGCAGAAAACCTTTATGTCTTAAAAGTTATCAAAATCGGCAAATAAAACAAATAAAACATAACTCGTGTAACTCGGGTTAGGGAGTGTTAACTCATTACGCTGCGCTCACACTGGCAGATACAAAGACATACAGGTTAGCATTTGTTTTCAATGGTCGCCACTCGCCAGCATCATAAAGATACAAAGATACTTCCAACATTTGTAGCTGCTACAAAGCTACAGATAAGTTGAGCTGGCTTCAACTTCAGATACAAAGACACAAATATGCTGTGTAGCTTTATATCTTTGTATCTTTTGTATCTTCTGCCATGTGAATGCAGCATAAAAAGAGTGTACAAATACGTGCTCATTTGGTGTACAAATGGATAAATGAATACAGTCAGTACCAACTGTGTATGTTTTTTAAATTTCCTAAAACCTAAATAACAAATGCTAACGTAAATGTGAATTCTCGTAAGCAGTGCTTTTGATTTTCTATATTTTGTGTAGTTTTTGTCGCAATTTTGTGTGTTTAGTAGGAAAAAAAGCCTTTGCTATAGCGCCACACAAAAGTAGCAGATGTGCAAGCTTTACATTTGCCAATTTTGAATTTGGACAGTTTTGGTTTCCACCCGAAGGAGAGGATATATTCTTTTTAGAGTAAACCATGGTGCTTTGTTCCAGTAAATGCTGTGTGTGTGTGTGTGTGTGTGTGTGTGTGTGTGTGTGTGTGTGTGTGTGTGTGTGTGTGGCAGGGAGCCAGAAACAGACAGGGGGTTCTAATGGACCGGGTCAGAGCTGTGGGCAGTTTCGACCCAATCAAACTCCATAATGCTGCTGTTTTGACAGCAGGCATGCCAGTAAGTGAATCCTTATCAGCTCCAATGAGAGGTTTATATTGAGTGCATATCTGTACGTGTGCGTGCGTGTGTGCGCGTCTACCCCAGTGATGACTCTGACTCTTGTGTGTGCAGGAGTGTCCCAAGAGCCTGTGTGTATGAATATTTTCTCTAAAAGGACATATATGCCTGTGTATGCAAGTGCAATATGCTTGTGACTGCGACTATACAGTACCTTGTGTTTGTGTGTTCCTTTAATTATTCCAAAGTGTATGCCTGCCTCCTCTCATGCCCTACCACCCCCCACAGTCCTCCCGCTCCTCTCCTCTCCTCTCCTCCCCCATCCTTTCCATGTTAATAGAGCGTTCATGTCAGTCATGGAGTGAACCCACATCTGCATAATGTTGATCTCCACAGGTCTTTTCCCTATAGGGCCCCAGAGCCAAAACAACCTGGGGGCCACGCATGCAGCTCCACATACAGTAGTACCAGCATTCTGCCAGGCAGCCAAGGCCAGCAAGAGTGCATGTCGTTGATTCTCATTATCCTTGCTTTCTCTCTCTTGCTCTTTTCCCCGCTCTATTCCTCTGCTTACAGTGTCTTTCTTTCTCATAAACCCTCGTTTACTTGCTCCTGCACTGACCTTCCTCTCTCTCTCTCCCTCCACCTTCTCCATTTCTCTCAAGCCACTGATGCTCTCTCCCTCATTCCACACATCTCAACCCATGCGGGCATACAGTACCTGGCTGCCAACCCGCCTGCGTTTTGCACCATTTCTACTGCACTGCGCCAGCATTTCTCCTGCGTTTGGGTGATTTCACCCTTTTTGTATGGCCAACCCGGTCAAACCTCTCTTTCATCAACGAGGGAGTGGGAATGTTACTCTTTTACTCTTGCTTTATGTATATTATGTCAACATACATTACAGTGTACACTCATGTATCTAAATTGGCTCTAGTATCTAGTCTCTCATGTCACCTCACTGATTTCCCTCTTCCTATCTCTCTATCTCTCTCTCTCTCTCTGCATGTTCCCAAGGTCCATCTTCACAGCGGACATTTTGTCGAGTCACAGATGGGTAAACGCAGCTGAAGATAGAAACATGACCTTCGGGCGCGTTTCATTTAGATGTTAAACTGTGTTGCCATCATGAAGTCAACTGCACAAGAGCTGGCCACGCTATAGGCTGGCACACAGGAACTACCAAATCAAACACACCCACAATTAATTTCCAGTGGTGGAAAGTAACTAAGTACATTTACTGTATTTAGTCAAGTACTGTACTTAAGTACAATTTTGAGCTATTTGTACTTTCCATTACATTTACTTCTAACTTTAGTTGCTAGTTACTTTGTAGATTTAGATTATTATTACAAAACATACATTAACTACTTCAGCCCTACAGTATATACATTTCATCAATTCTGCATAATGAGTACTTTTACTTTTGGTACTATCAGTCAAGTCCATTTTTAACTCCAGACTTTTCGCTTGTAACAGAGTATTACTGTTACTTAAGTAACTGTGAGTACTTTTTACACCACTGTTCATATTGCCATCAACATGTCAGAAAACATCTGCTGTGAAAAGGGACTATTCCAAATACGTTATTGGCATGAATGTCATGTTGACGATATTGTACAAGAGGAAGGCAGTGTGTATTCACACATCCATGGCCCAGGTGCATTCACACATCCGTGGCCCAGGTGCATTCACACATCCATGGCCCAGGTGTATTCACACATCCATGGCCCAGGTGCATTCACACATCCGTGGCCCAGGTGCATTCACACATCCATGGCCCAGGTGCATTCACACATCCATGGCCCAGGTGCATTCACACATCCGTGGCCCAGGTGCATTCACACATCCGTGGCCCAGGTGCATTCACACATCCGTGGCCCAGGTGCATTCACACATCCGTGGCCCAGGTGCATTCACACATCCGTGGCCCAGGTGCAAGACAAGCATCACAAAGTCTGCACACACACTGGTGATGCTGAAAAAGCTCTGCTGTATTTATATTGCGATCAATCAGATCTTCATCGGGACATACTGTATTTAACAATATTGCACCTTGCGTGCGTGTTGGTAATGGAGGAAGGTTGAGCTGCTGTGTATTCAGCTCTCATATCACGCAGCCTTCAATACAGTGCACAATCACAGCTGAATGTGAATAGGCCCCTTCCTTCCTCTTCCTCCCTTCCCCTGATTCTCTCTCTCTCCCTCTCTTTCTCTGCCCTTCATCCTTTTCTCTTCCTCCCCATGGACCTCATTACTTGGTTTCTCTCAGACTACAGTGGCTGTTCCTCCCTGTCATGGCCACTTTACCTAATATGATGTATAGATGTATTATTGTCCGCCTCCCCCACCCCCATCGGGGAGCCACATCCAATCAGGGGACGTGCGGTGTCAAAAAGTCTTGACCACCCCAGAGCCAATGGTAATGAGAGGGGTTAGACGTGCTATAGCTCATGGGCTATATGTAAAGTAACTGTACGTGTGTGTATGTATGCAGCCCTATGTGTGTGTGTGTGTGTGTGTGTGTGTGTGTGTGTGTGTGTGTGTGCGAGAGTGCGTGTGAGACAAAGTTTGTAGGCGCAGTTTGTCTTGCAAGGCAGGTAGAAGGGGCTGAGCTTGTTTAGAAAGAAATAACATTGGATAGTAGAGAGAGTGGAGTCGTCTCTCGGACTAATTAGGCTTTTCTTTTTTTACACTTCCTAGTGGGGAGTGAGTGCGGCTTCATGTTTCCTTCGTTCCCTCGAATGCTCTAATGTTGCTCAGTTTAGCTTTACACCAACACATGCCATTTGGTGAGTTGTTGTGTTTAACCAAAGAGACATATTCTCTGAGCATGCAGGGGCCTTTCTGCAAACACTGAAACCAATAGAAGTCCTTAATCCTCGCAGTGATACTTCTACATCTACACAGTAAGTATAACCTTTCACTCTCACTGTTGATTTAACACTTTTACTGACTGTGCTGTCTTATGGTGTAGACCAGTGGATCTCAAACTTAAACACTTCCATGTCAAGGACCCCCGTGCCAAAGATATTCCAATAGTTTTTTCCAACTATTATAAATAGGTTTAAAATGTCGACCCCACTTTGAGAACCACTGACATGGTCGACCGTTTCCTCCGAGGTTGCTATAGGAGATAAGCCAAATCCTCTGGGACACACAGGAGCTGCTGGTTCACTGCTCAATACTTATCATGTAGTTAGCCTAGGCTAACTACGTTAGCTATCACCAAGCGCTTTAGTGTAATGTCGTCAAAGTGTATAGGGACAGGGAGAGAGTCATTTCTCCCAGTGGGCTTAGCATTTTCGTTCACACGTGAGTAACTACTGGACATAGACAGAAAGCTAAGCTAAAAGCTGACTAAAAGCAGGCTTTTATTACCGATTTGAATTGAACCACTTGAACCCTATAGTGTCCATATTATTGGGGGAACATAATTCACAATGAAATAGCCGATCTACAAACAACACGACAAGTTGCGAGCTGGTAGATTGGCTATTTTTCGCCAAAGAGATTTGGTATAGATGGAAAAATTAGTTGTAACTCAAGTCTAGTGCTCCGAGGCTACAGGGTTAATATGGGTGATGTTGGAACGCTCCACTGTTGTTATTATCGATGTCAGTTTGAATAGAAACCCTGACTCTGAACGTGATAGAGCCGTGCTGCTCCACCAATTGAGCTACACAGGGATTGGAAATCCTAACCCCGGCAGCGTCAGCACAATTCCCCACCTATTGAGCCCATACGAAAGCAACAGTGTACAAACCTCACACACAATGCACAGTTGTGTGTGTCAACTGTTGGCATTCCAACATCGACCTGTGTGACTTGGATAGCTTTACCTTTATTGAACGCAATCTTTAAGCCCTGCCTATAGCCTTGCCCCGAGACGGTACAGAGAGTATAACCTACAGGAGCTGGGCATCCGCAATGTTCTTACCGTATTGAACATTCCATTGAACGTTCCTTACCCGAGGCCGCGTTAGCTTCAGCTCACAGAGTACATAATAGATCTGTGGATATCAGCAGTTTCACCTTATTGAACGAGTCCCAGAGCTTTCCAGGCACTTGGAGCTCTCGCTCCTAATCCGCCAGTGATTCCACTGCTGAAGCTAATCGAACACACAACCTCACCATATTCAGTGTGTGCACTGAATCTGCAAAGCTGCGTCTGCAAAGCTCGCTATACGGAACAAGACCTTGCCTGAAGTCAAGTTAGGTCAATTCGTAAGACAGGTCAATTCGTACATCTTTACTCTATACCGGGACATAATAATTGCAAACTTTCACTATGTTGAGCACAATGAGGCCAGTAGAGCAGGGAATACTGAGTGAAGAGGCTGACTTATGACCAATTTATGCGTACGCAAAGTTCCGAGGGGGAACTTTTGGGAGTCGGACGTTGCCCTACAGACAAAACTACCTGAAGGCCTGCCGGGTGGGTTTCAAGCGTCTTTGATCAGCCATGGGATGAACAGTATAAGCTCTATAGTTTCCTTACCTGAACATTTCCCCCAGTCCTTTCAGCATGCCCTTCTTGGCTTTGCTCCTGTCCTTCTCCTTGTCTTTCTCCTTCCCTCCGTCCGGCTGTTTCTTCTTCTCCTTCCCTCCTCCTCCTCCCTTGTCCTTCTTCTTGTCCTCTTTGGTGCGGTTGGTGCCGTTGACCAGCAGCTTGTCGGTGCCGGCCAGCGGGGTCAGGTCGGCCACCGTGGACACAGAGTCCCTCCCCGACCGAGAACTCTCCTCCGTATCCTCCTCCACTAGAGACAGACATTAGGGCTTTAATATAACTTTATTAGTAGTCAACTCTGATCCCATACACACTAATGTGTACATACATATCGCCACTGTCACATGGAAACCTCATATGTCCAAAACTATTATTTTCAGGATTGAAATTCATTTCAAAATAGTAGATTGACAAGCACAAAACGCGTTTCGAGCTTGTTGAGCTGCTACTTTGTGTGATGCTGTAGTATGATCAAGTACTAGGGCATTCATTTACGAAAAAACACAAAAGGTGACTATGGAGATAAGAGTCAATCAATAAATCAGAGACAGTGAGAAAATTGGGAGGAGGTTGTGTGTGTGTGTGTGTGTGTGAGAGAGAGAGAGAGAGAGAGAGAGAGAAGCAGAACTATTTTATCATTCAGACAATAGCCGTATATTGTCCGCCGGGTGGAAACCTCATATGTCCAAAACTGTCACTTTGCAGGATTCAAGTTCAAAGTAGCAAAAGAAGCAGATCTACAAGCTGAAAACGCATCACTTTGTGCCACGTTTCGAGCTTGTGGATCTGCTACTTTTGATGCTTCTGTGTGACGCTGTAGTATAATCAAGCGGGGTGTTCATTTACAAAAAAACACAAAAAAACAAACACAAAAGGTTAAAACCTGGAGATGAGAGGTTTCTGCACCGACAGCAACGATATATTACAATAGCCTATCTAAAAGGAGCACGCTCCATGTCTTATGTGTTGGGTATGCATCATCCGCTGGGCACAGACAAATGTGGGAGAACGTGGGAGGTGTCATATTGCAGTTCTGGGTTTTTAATATCGCCGCTGCTTGGGAGCGCAACAAAACAACGGAGCATACGGGTTCATATATCATGTAGAACTTCTCACCCCGCAGAATCAATGAGCCGTTCCCAGTGAAACCACATATAGAAATGTTACGAGGTGTCGCTTACAGAAGCAGAGCTAAGAAAGGGCTCTGCTATCACTATGCTCATCTTATGGCATAGACGGATTGTCTTTGTCTCGTGTGTCTGTCAAACCCCCGGCCCCCAAATCTAAATGTCAGGGTTTCTTTTCTTTCCATCAGCTATAGCACACAGCACAGTCAATGGCAGTGCACTACATCACTGTGTCAGCGATACGCCGTTATAAAAAAGCAGCGAGCAAAGCTAGCGTCTATCGGCAGGCGCTAAGCATTAGTCAAAGCCTGCCGTCACTCTCATGCACGTGCCAAACGCCACGTCAGGATTCAGGACAGTGAGTCAAACCTCCATGCTAAATGATGTGTCATCTACAGTATGCGATCTAACACGATAGCTCAGTCAACGTTCAATGATTTTTGTACAGTAAGCATTTGAGACTCATGATGAGTGAGCAGGTAAAGGGCTTCAGTGTCGAGGACAGAAGAGTGGGCTACTGATGGACTGGATTGGCTGTAGTTGGGGTTTGTATCTACTATACCAATTATACCTGCAACCGTTAAAGGTATAATATTTCAAACGAGCCCGTCACGTCTTACATGTCTCCATGCCCTCGTCGTCCTCCTCCGCGGCGGCTGCCGGCCGGTCGTACGACTTGTCGATGGCCGCGCGGAAGCTCTCGTTGCAGCCCCGCCCCCGGATGATGCGGGGGCGGGGCCTGTGGAAGGGGAGGTCGCCGTTCAGGGTGACCTCGGCCACCGCCGTCTGGAGGCTCTCCAGTGAGCTGGACTTCTTCAGACCCAGAGACGGCCCCACGTCTCTGGGAGACGACCCTGAGGGAGGAGACACACAGAGATGAGGAACACTCGCTACCCAAACCTAAGCTCCAAATAGCTTCCTATATATCCCCCAGTGGTTCTCAAACATTTTCATGTCCGTGGACCCCCCCAAATTTTCTTGTATTTGGGCCGTGCACCACCCCAAATAGCTGATCTCCAAGCTTGCAACACGTTGCATCGCGGCGCGTTGTGAGCTTGTAGATCGAATAGCAAAATTATACAAAAAACGATGCTGTATTAGGTAATATAGGTGGGGACCACTCACCCTCTTTGAGAACCACTGCTATAAAACAGAACTTATACAGTAGATAAAGTATTTCAGTACATCAACAAGTCTTGGTGGTCAAAGGAGAGGCATTGAAAACAAAGGAGAGGCCTTTTCACAGCCTACAGTAACTTAACCTACTAGGATACAGAAATGTAGTCTACTGTATGTGTGCAACAATGTGAATGTGAAACAGAGTGCCCCAAAATCTACTGTCAATTTTGCCTTTGATAAACTGCTACTACTGTACTACAGTACTAGGCATGTACAGTAACACTTACACTTATTAAGTACAGTACACTGATTAAGACATAATCCTGTTACAGATTAAAGTACTCCTGCAGTATCTATTTTAACCACATGAACCCTAGTGTCGCAATTCTGGGAGGGAGGTGAACATTCAGCAGAAATAGCAGATCTACAAGCTCTCAACGCATCGTAGGTGAGCTATTTTCAGCAATGGGATTTGATATTAAGGTGGGGGTCAAGGATAGATAGACCTTCAAACTGGCCAGTGGCACATTAGACTCACACATCGAAAACATTCATTATTATTTAACTAAACCATGTTTTTCCATATTTAATTTTTCCCCCTTGTTTTTTATCGTTTTGTTTTTAAATGAATGCCCTACTTATACATACATAAGTTTTAATCTTAATATAAACTGTTTCTGACATTATGACATACAAGGTTTACACCCCACCATAAACTAATCTAAGCCCGACTTAAAGAGGTACATAATTACCCCTTTAAAACAGCGAAAACCTTTCTCAGAAGGAACAGAAACTGTCCTCAAACAAAGTACATGAAATATGATACAGGATGAGCTAAGAGGATGAGAGGGAATATAAGATGAATACGTACAGCACGACTCAGCAGTTATGACATGATATGGCATTTTACGCAGCCGGCCAACAAGAAAATGGCCAATAACAGACGCCGGCCAAGTATGAACTCATAGATTCTTCCTGGAGCTTCCTCTGCACTTTTTAAGTTCACAGAGGTACAGTTTATTAAGTTCACAGATGTACAGTACAGTACTTTGCTGCTGTCGGGGAAGAAACCTTGCATCTCAATTAATGCCCTTGTTGCCAAGGAAACGAGACCCAGCATGATGTCACAGCATGACGTCACATCGCCTTATATAAACCAGCGTATAATGAAGAGAATTAGTAGTGCATAGAAGCAAGAATCTAATTATATCCGAGTTTAGTTGGCCCTATAATACTGATTCACACCAGAGACGCACACTCGCACAGAATAAAACATCCTCAAGCGCCCATCCAGCTTGCCAGGGACTATCCGATAAATACTAGGATTCAAGCAATTGACAGCTTGTCCCTCCTAGTTACCTACAGTCCTTTAGTTAATATGTCCCTCCTAGTTACCTACAGTCCTTTAGTTAATATGTCCCTCCTAGTTACCTACAGTCCTTTAGTTAATATGTCCCTCCTAGTTACCTACAGTCCTTTAGTTAATATGTCCCTCCTAGTTACCTACAGTCCTTTAGTTAATATGTCCCTCCTAGTTACCTACAGTCCTTTAGTTAATATGTCCCTCCTAGTTACCTACAGTCCTTTAGTTAATATGTCCCTCCTAGTCACCTACAGTCCTTTAGTTAATATGTCCCTCCTAGTTACCTACAGTCCTTTAGTTAATATGTCCCTCCTAGTTACCTACAGTCCTTTAGTTAATATGTCCCTCCTAGTTACCTACAGTCCTTTAGTTAATATGTCCCTCCTAGTCACCTACAGTCCTTTAGTTAATATGAGAGTTCTCTCTAATGAAAAAGTGAATATCTCGAACACCCTACTGCACGTCGAAATACAAGAGTGACACACAAAAGTATTGAGAATAAATAAAAGATCCTCAGGGGTCATTGAGGGGCACCCCAGCTAAATAATTGATAGTTACTTATATTACAAAGAAAATGTACTTTGTAATTTGTGTTTTTTTTTTTTAAGTTCACAGAGCAACTTTCACTTGTGGTTGAATGGAGTGCAGTGGAGTGCTCTGTCCAGCACTAAGTGGCGAGTCGTGATGGTAACACACCAGTATCAGCTCCTCGGAGAGGAGGAAGCTGACCATCTGTGCATCTGAAGGATGTAGCGTGTGATCAGCCTGACCGCCCCTTAACGGCGCCCGTGTAACAAACCTGCGCTTCTAAATTAAAACTTCCATCACGGAGATACCGGGGAGAGTGTGGGAGAAGACACGACGAGGTAATTAAATCAAAAAACAATCTCAATATTTTGAGCGTGTGGGAGTGTTTCTTGTCTCCATATGGTGCACTTCACAAGCAGAAGAGGTGTGTGAGTGGAGGGGGGGGGGGGGTGTTGAGGTGAGACGGTAAATGAGTGTGTGTGTGTGTGTGTGTGTGTGTGTGTGTGTGTGTGTGTGTGTGTGTGTGTGTGTGTGTGTGTGTGTGTATGGGATGGTGGAGGTAGTTTAGGGCAGTGGTTCCTAAAATGGAGTCCGGGGACCCCCAGGGGTCTTTGATGGGGTTCCAGGGGGTCCCTAGCAACATTAGTTAAAAAAAAGTAACCATTTTAAAGGCAGACTATTGCGTTTTCCCTTATTAAACTTATTAAAAATAATAATTTTGACACATTTTCTCTCATGGAAATAACCATGGCAAAAATGCGTCAGAACTGGTTTTAGGAGACATCCCTCACCCACCCTGATCACCTGGGTGTTCTGTCACAGGAGATATACTGGGTAAATAAACACACATGGCAACCCCACTGACTAGTGTGTGTGTGTGTGTGTGTGTGTGTGTGTGTGTGTGTGTGTGTGTGTGTGTGTGTGTGTGTGTGTGTGTGTGAGAGTGAGAGTGAGAGAGAGAGAGAGAGAGAGAGAGAGAGAGAGAGAGATGAACAGGGTTCTGTTCATTCTCATCAGTCTGTTTCCTTATCTTCTCTCCTCTACGGCACACAGGAGACACTTAATTTAAAGGCTTTTTCAATGAGCGTCTTTCACTGGTCACACTTCAGTGGCGGTGTTAAAAAGAAAATGTAATGTCACCGCAGATTAGAATTCTGACAAATGTGGTGATGAGTCATGGCTGTTAAGAAAGAAAAAATGTTTATTTTTCCAAAAACCAATGATATTCTAGACTCTAGAGTTAGCAATCTGTTTTGGGGTCAAAAGCTATGTAACACAATGCCAAATTATAATTATTAAGTGAAGATATCAAACTTGGAAACTAAACCTGTCACTTCACTCTACTGGACAGTGCTGTCACAATGCAAATCACTGGGAGTAGCAGTAAGGGACTACTTACAGTATGTATGTAGAGTACTTTTTATTATAATGTGCTGTTTATCAACCTAAGGAATGTGTTTTGTGAGACTGCAGACTGCAGTATGATCAAGTATGACATAAATGAACAAAAAGAACCCATTAAAATACACATCAAACACATACAAATATGGAGATAAGAGGTTTCTGCCCGACAATTTGCTTCATGAGCTACTTTGGCAAGCGTAGATTTATGGCACGTCGGAAACATCTCTGAGTTAACGTGTGAATGAAATAGTGAGCGCCGGGGGCGGATTGGCCGGCGGTTAGCTAACAGTCCTGTATTGTCCTCTGTCACTGAGGTGCCCCCTGTCAAACATGTGGCTACCGCCTGTATCAACACAAATCTCTCAACCAATAAGGATACGGGGGGGGGGGGGGGGCATTCAATCATTCCTCCCACGGAGCTACCGTTTAAATGTTAATATCGTGATGATGTAGTCATTTAGCTGGACACCCTTATCCAGAGTGACTTGCGATGCACGAGTAGGCAGGCAAAGTTCAGAGCCTTGTTCAAGGGCACTTTGACACGAGGCCAGCGATGGGGGGATTGAACCGGGGACCTTTGCTGTTAATGGACGCTCGCTGCAACTACGAGGGCACACTGCCATCATGTCAGCAGCTGTCACACAGGCTTTGGTTTCAGCAACGCTGGCTGGTGGTGTTTTGGCCTTGGTAAATGGTCCATGGCTCATTGCTACTAAACCGGGGAGTGGGGATGTGTGGCGTTCAAGAAAAACAAGGATGGGGAATTAGAGAGCGTTGAAGAGAAAATAAACGCTGCCTGGTTAAAGAAAGCAGCGTGAAATCTATTAGCTCACAACGTGGGGAAAATTGAATAGGTGTTGGGATTTTCCAAGCTGATAAAAGAATGGCTGCCTTTTCAGAATGGCAACGTGGCTGATAAGTTACGCCTAAATGTTAGCAGCTGTCTCATTTATCATTCTAATGTTGTTCTTCTACAGCTGTTGTACAGAACAATGTAAGAAATATACCTTTTAAAGATCTGTAAAAGAATAAAAGTGTACCCCTGTGTCACCCCACAGGGGTAAATGCAGGAGTTTATTACCAATTTAAATAACTCGTTAAGATAGATTTTTAAAGCTGCTAAAAGCTACTTCCCGATTGAGCGAGGGCCAAAATGGCTCACTTGATGCTATGATACTAGCTAGCTACGTACATGTTTATTTACATATTTCTGAACATATGGCGCACAAGTTCTTCATTGACGGGTCACTACCATATAACAACGCACCGTAAACGATTTGCTGTCCATTTTATTATGCAGTATTTTTAGCTAACCTTTATTCTTGCTGCATATACGTACATATCATTTAGATTGGTGAATTAATAGAAGGATATACACAGTACACACACCACATTCAGTGCTCTTCTCCCCTCTCTATCTTTCTTGTCTCTGTCTTGCTGCATTGCCTACAGCAGGATCTGTTATGCTATTTTCACACCTTCCTCAATGTCTCTGTAGCTTTCAGTCCTTCTCACTCTCTGCAGTTCAGTGGCGTCTAATGTGTTAGTATTCTTTTCTGGGTGCCCCCATCTCTCTGAATTCCCCACGCTTTTTCTTCAACAGGCTTTTTTTTGGCATGACATTTGACACGAGTTGCCAAAGCACGGTTACAATTATGAAAGGTTAAGTTATAATCCATCTACTATATCCATCTCTCTCCTCTGCACGTCTTCTCTTTTGCCTTACTCACTCTCTCATTTGGCCTCCCTTTCCACTTTTCAGCACAGACCTCTCTCTCTCTCTCTCTCTCTCTGCAGGCCTCTGTTCGGCTGAAATGATGGTGAAAACACACGTCTTGACAATGATGGATGACTCGCTGTCAGCGCCCAGTCTTAGCCAATGACAGAGCGCTTTCTCTCTCTCTCTCTCCGCTCTACACTAGTCACACACACACACACACACACACACACAACATCCTTGACACACGCTTGCACAAAACAATTAGCGCCACGGCCACATTTGCCACGAGACAATCAAATCTTCACAGAGTTGCCCGCCCACTTTCCAACAGCGTTGAGCTGCGACCTCAAACTGTCTGAGGCACCGAGGGAGTTTTCGCTGCACTCAGCAATGGATCTGTCTTGTCAACAGCCTGGAACTACCTGGAACGCTGCACCAGGAAATCAAATGGCAAGACCCATTTGTTGTAATCTGTGCCAATGGGGAGCGAGATGTTTATTTGTGAAGGAATAATAGAGTACATGTCTGTCGTCTGTGGCTTCTTGTGCACTACACTCTCTTTGCAATGTAGAAGATCAATTGTTGCTCAAAAGTTTTCATTTCAAGCAGCCTTACATTTGATTGACCACCATTTGGTGTCTCCATGGACCCCAATCTGTGCTGTAAAATCATCTGTGTTATTTTAACTTTTATAATCTACAAATGGAACCAAATGTGCATTTAGTTCTTAACTATCCATCATTTAGTTAGTGATCCAACTAATGAATCAATTTCCCACGGGGGATAATAAAGTATATCTCATCTGATCTCCCGGGTACTGTACTGTACTTCACCTGAATCCTGTCTAAGGACCATCTGACTTAATACAACTCTGTCAGAGTAAAACACATCTGGATGACCGGTTTTACTATAGCTGAGCTCAAACCGTTTCCCAATAGACCCCAATCTACACTGTAAAATAATGTCATGTCCCCCTCTCTCACAACAGAACCTTAGAGTATTTAAGTTACAACTGTACTGTATTGTGAGCTTGTAGACCTGCTATATTTTTGGCTAATGCTGGTGTTCAAGTGGTTAACTATAGATTATGAACTGTTGAAGTCTCTTCACGAATGACCACCAAGACACATTCCGGTAGGATTTCAGAATCAGCGACATGTGTATTAAAAACACGCTACATGAACCAGTCATTTCTATCTTGTGTGTGTGGGGGGGGGGGATCACACTGAGATGCATCTCTAGAAACATACCCGTGGTGTTGTTGGGGTTTTTGTTAAGGTACTGTAATTTGCACATAGGTGACATTCACCCCTCCCAACGGACCCAGCCCCAGTTTTTCCCGAAGCGTCCGTGACTGTAAGCGACGCATCTCGGTGTGATCGCCCCGCTATGACACAACCAATCCTTACCTGCGTTGGCCTCGGGCCTTGGGGTGAGGTTAATCTCGTCCGCTACTGTTAAAGGGGAGGAGGAAGGTGGAGGAGGGATGCGGAGAGAGGTAGGAGGAAGAATTTTGGGGGAGAACATTTGGGAAGGTTCAGTTAGTTAGTAATCATCACATTCAGCATGCAACATTCCGGCAGAAATGGAGGCTTTCGACAGAACACAATGTCTCCGTCGACCATTAGGATCGGACGTCATGCGAGCGACAGAGGGAATTAAACAAGAGGGGGAGCTGAGGAGGGCAATCACTCGTTGGCAATGCCAGCGTGCAGAGCGGACATTCTGATCAGCCAGATTAGATATCATTATGAGAGAGAGTGGGTGTGCGAGAGAGAGAGAGAGAGAGAGAGAGAGAGAGAGAGATAGACAGACACTCATTTACAGCCAGAAGCGTTCATCGTTAAAGGTCGGAAGCCATTACTATGAAGTTGTGTGGGCAGCGAATGTTTTGACTTTGTTTTCGTACAACATAACAGAGGAGGAATGGGGGGCGGGAGGGGGTGAAATGTTGGAATATGGGGGATTATTTAAGGCAAGCAAACGTGTTCAAGGAGACCTGGTTTGGTCAAGATTCACTCAAACAATTTGAGGATACGATACAGTACTTGATGCGTGGGCTTGACCGAGGACGTAATTTAGGGGATTAAAGGCTTTGTATGTAAACAAAAATAAATGGTGGTTCCTGATGAAGACAGGTGGCGCTAGTGTTGTACCTAGGTCCATGCTCTTGGACTTGCGTGTCTTGATGATCTCCAGCTGCGAGGCGGCGTCGCCGAACTGCTTGCTGCGCTTCTCCGACATGCTCTGTCTGCCGAAGCCCTCCCTGTTGAACGCCACGTCTGGGTCTGTCTCCTCCGGACTCAGAGGACTGGAGAGGAGAGGAGAGGAGAGCAGTGGTGGACAAAAAGTACTCACTTTTTCTACTAAAATGTTTTCTAAATCAGTTTTCTGAAAAACCTCTACTTCTATGTCAGTGGTCAAGGACCCCCAGAATTATCTGTATTTGGCCGCGGACGCCCATCTGAAAATATGTTGTTCCAGGGATCTCCCCAGAAGCAAAGATTTGAGTAAAAAACGTTCGCTGTGAAAGAATATATATTCAAAGATTTGCACCACATTATCACAATAAAAAAAAATCACACCTGTGTGAAGTGTGTGGTGCAATTCCATGTGTGTGTGTGTGTGTGTGTGTGTGTGTGTGTGTGTGTGTGTGTGTGTGTGTGTGTGTGTGTGTGTGGGAGGGGGGGGGGGGGGGGGGGGGGAGTGCTCGGATCGCCGCATTTTCTTCAACATTTTAGTCCCTTTGATCTTTGACTACTTTTTAAACTTTTTGCACCTCCATTGAGCACCTAGTTGATTTTCTTTTTCGCTTTATAATAGTATAGTAGTTGAAATAAAGAGGGAAAGGAGGAGGAGGAATGAAGAGATAAACAGATGGATGTTGTGGAGAGACAGCAAGATAAAGGGAGCAATGGAAAGAGAGAGCATGTGTTGTCAGTAGTGGAGACTGGAGAGAGTGGAATGGAAGGAGGAAAGTCAGGGACGGAGAGAGTGGAATGGAAGGAGGAAAGTCAGGGACGGAGAGAGTGGAATGGAAGGAGGAAAGACAGGGTCGGAGAGAGTGGAATGGAAGGAGGAAAGACAGGGACGGAGAGAGTGGAATGGAAGGAGGAAAGACAGGGACGGAGAGAGTGGAATGGAAGGAGGAAAGTCAGGGACGGCGGGAGGAGAAAGAGAAGAGCGACAAAGCAAAGAAGAAATAAATACGATGATGGAATGGAAGGAACAATGGAGAGTTGAAATGAGCAGAGAGTAGGAGAGACCGCATGGTAGAAGGTAATGGAATGGGGGAGAATGAGCATGAAACAAAGATAAGAGAAATGAGAAATTGATCAAGAGAAACGAGAGATAGACCGAGAGAGAGAGGAAGAAAATAACAATTCAAACCGAAGGATAAACAGAGACAGAGTGAGAGAGAGAGACAGACGAGAGGTTTTCAAATTTAGATCACTGCACAACTCATCAGAGGCCTCATCAGCAATGTGTATGGGATCAAATCAGTCCTCTGTACTCAATACAAACACTGATGATTGCAGTAGTGGTGGCCCCGCTGCTAATCACTGTGCCACACACGCATGCACATGTGCACACACACACACACACACACACACACACACACACACACACACACACACACACACACACACACACACACACACACACACACACACACACACACACACACACACACACACACACACACACACACACACACACACACACACACACACACACACACACACACACACACACACACACACACACACACACACACACACACACACACACACACGCCAGATGAAGATGATAACCTCATCAGCTCTGGGTCAGAAACAGGGGTCCTTCACATCAGGTCAAGTGGCCAAGTTGAAGAGGGCTGCCTGGTCACAATCAGAGATGCTTCAGACAGGAATAATGTTGCGCGCACACACACACACACACACACACACACACACACACGAGCACACACAGACACATGCACACCCGCATTTGCCAACACACGCCCGCATGCACACGTACACATTCAAACTAACCGGCAGGGACACCGTGACCTTGTATAAATTCCAGGTTGTCTTGCATGTAAAACTCTATGGAATACATTTACATGAAATGCTGTCAGTTCCAGCCGCTGCCATCTTGCGCAGCTGTGAAACTAAAGCGCCGGAATGTCTTGAACATACAAATCAAGGAGGCATGCCTCACAGCAAAGTGTAACGCGAGTGGAGTGATGAAGTCGCCAGTCAAACAGAGAGCTGGGATTTCAAAAGCGGCGCCAAATTGACATTATAAATAGTTAGTCTATGGAAGAACTGTGTGGTTTACGTTCAAGCTGGAAAGCTTACACAGTGCCTGACAAAGGAGTGAAAGACATGAGGAAATTAGTGAAAAGAAAATGTGGACGAATGGCTTGGTTTAAGAAACATATGTATGTACGTGCGCTAATATGCTAGTGATCAAAACCCCACCGAAGCTTTCTCTCCTGTGCTTAGGAACAGAGATATTTCTATCCTGAGGTACGAGTACATTACTGCCTCTTTTAATTTAATGGTTAGATTAATGGAATTCTTCACCCCCCCCCCCCCCCCAAACAACCTTTTCCCCCTATCAGTTACCACGTGAAGCCGTGCATTCATGGACATTCTTTGTTTGTGTTGCATTACTGCACAATAATTCACAGTGAACAGAATAGAATTATTGATGATAAATAGGGGTCCAACAGCAAAACTCTAACCAACAATCCTTCATCGTGAAGGAATCAAACACAAACAAAAGTTCCGCATGGATTCTCGGTGAGTAATTGATAGAAACGTAATTTTGGGGTCTGAAATATTCCTTTAACGAAACAATTTGAACAACACACGCTGCAGAATGTCCTTGCCCACCTCTCGTTCTGATTGGGCAGCTCCTTGGCCCAGGGCGGCGTCACCACCTCAGCGGCGAACACCTCGGCGGCGAATCCCATGTCGTCGTGGGAGCTGGACGACGATTGGTCGGAGAGGTGCGGCGGGAGCAGTGGCGGCCTATCGTCCTCGATGATGACGGTGTCGTCCTGGGGCATGTTGACGGTGGGAGACAGCTGGTAGTTACCTGAAGGAGAGAAGACCAGTCTCCGTGAGAAAGCATTAAGCGAAAAACATTAACTGTGTGAACTCCACGCTATTTTAGAATCACTAGTCAATTACCACAATGTCTCTTATAGCCTGTCCGTCCCACACACACACACACACACACACACACACACACACACACACCATCATTCGGGTAAGATCATAGCATCAGCAGCATAGCGTGCAGTGCCCCCTGGAGCATTGTTTGGGGAGGGGGGGGGGGGGGGGGAGCAAGACCTAAACCATACGTCTATGTTTTTGTAACTTATTTCTTCTCCCTGTGCTTTATTACCTGTTTACTCCTTTCTTATGTATATCTTTTTTTAATCTTGAAGCTTAAATATATATCTGTACCTCCATCTATATATCTGTCCTGGTTCATATTGCGGTGCCGCTATATGACAAGTGAATTTCCCTCCCGGGATCAATAATGGGTCTATCTAGTATCTATCTATCTTTCTATAGCGCTGTAGTTTACGGTCTCACCCAGAGCCACTACTTCCAAATGCAACGTGCAAGTTATTTTATATGATTAAAAACCACAGCAGAGGCAAGATCTACCAGGATCAGAGTCTCAGAAAAGGTGTGGCGCGTGACCCTATGTGAGGACAGTATTATGCCTGATGTTACAGTAAACTTGGTCGCTCCCCACAGTGTCGCCGAAAAAGGCAGATAATGATATATACAAGCTCACAACGTGGCACACATTTTTGTCTCTAAGATGCACCGGCATTAGAGAAGATGTTAACGAGACACAGTAAAACATTGTGCTATTAAGACCTCCCTCTCTCCAGCGGGGAGCGAGTTCATGTTTCAAGGCAACAACTATTTCATGTTTCAAGGCAACAGATAAACAATTCAAGATAACTGTGTTACCAAGAAAACAAGTTATTCGCTGCGCACACACACACACACACACACACACACACACACACACACACACACACACACACACACACACACAAACATTTTTTTGTAAACACAAGACCAACACTACTCTTTTTTTCCCCTGTTCATATTTAAACAGAGTGAAAGCCCTCCTGGCTAATCTGCTTATTGCCAAGCACACACTGCTGGCAGTGGGTACAATGGCACTGCTATGTCAGAGAACGGCCATGATTAATTCAAGCTGCATGCTTGCAAATAAAGATAAACCCCTCTCTTGTTGTGCTGCAGAAGAAGAAAAAAATGCACAAAAACAAGAAAATATATAAATAAGTAAATAAATAAATAAATAAGTCTCCTTTTTCTGGGCCTCTGATAGAGTGTGGGGGCTTAAGAAGTATCATTGGTATTCAGTGCCACAACTCTGTCTTTTAATCTGTTATTTCTTTCTTTATCTTTTTGTTTTCCTGGTGTCCACAGCAAAAGAAGGGCAGTCAGTCACAGTGGCTCATAAAAGTTTGTGTTTGCAGAGCGCCCAAAAGGGCTTGGCTACAGAAAGCGCTGGGGGCTTTGTACTGGAGGACCTGGCAGTGTGTGTGTGTGTGTGTGTGTGTGTGTGTGTGTGTGTGTGTGTGATCCTAATGTGTCCGACACAGTGGGGTTGCTGTGAGCTACTGGGTACTGCTGAGCCAGTCTGTGCTGGCCAGTATGGGGGAATGGTACGAGAGACTGACCCGTTGTTACTGGAGTTGAATTGTGGAGAGGGAGGGGGGAGAGATAATGGGGCAAAGGTTTATGTAAATCTGTCGTTCAGTGTTTGTGTGCATGCGTGCGATGTCTGGGGATGAAAGGAAGGAAAAGTTTAAATGAAAATTAAATCCTGAAAGTTGCACCGCATAGCGTGTACAGTATGTATACGTAGGTATACATGTGTGGCTCATGCGCTTGCCCTTCCTGCTGAGTGTGTTTGTTTCCTTCAGTGAATTTGAAAGTGTGGGCGAGTCCCCTCGCACAGCATGCACACCTCTCTGTCAGACCACACACACACACACACACACACACACACACAGGTTTGTATTGCTATACTTGTGAGGAGATCAACATCTTTGTGCAGCGATTTAATGAATGCTATACATTTATAAATGTTGTGCCATTTTTAACCGCAAGCTTGAAGCCGAAAAATAGCAGATCTACAAGGTGATGTCATGCGATGCAACGCGTTGTGAGATTGTCGATTGTCTATTTTCCGCCACATGACACCAGCGCACAACTACAGTACGTTTAAACTAGGCATGACTATCTGTAATGCTTAAAACCTAACTTCAAAATGGCTAATCCTGATCCTAACCCCATCTGGAATCTTGTTCAAATCGTAAACATATCTCTAAAAATATGTATTTCACCCATAAACCAACCATTGTTCTTGTGAAGACCAGGAAAAAGGTCCCCACAATGTCTATTCCTCAAATTATAGTGGTGGGAACATTTGGTCCTCACAAAATATACAAACACAAGCTTGTGCAGCCGCGCGTGCACGCACGGACTCACGCACGCACACACACGCAGCCACCTAATCCCATTTCTCCCAGCAGTCCAATGCGCAGCACTGAGAATGCCATCAATGTCACAGTTTGAATGAGTGCAGAACAATCAAGTAGCTAGCACCAAGCAGAGAACTAGTGAATGTGTCGGCTCACTGCGCTGGCATCACTCCACTTGTCCACAAGGAACGAAGAATTCCTCTTTGTTTCAGCCTACCCCCAAGGGCAGCCATTCTCCAGCAACAATGGCCTCCAAACTACACACGCCACCCGCAATTTAACTAATAAAAACACATCATCATCATTCCCACTGGGTCTAATGAAGTCCTGATCGCTTCGCTCCGCGCCGCAAAACAATGGCAGCCATTTTCCTTCTCACAGTTACAACCTTCATATTCAGAAAATGGGCAATTATCAAAGACTATTTTGTTAGTAGCAGAACATGTTGAATACCTTGAGGGCTGGGGGGGTTGGATGAGGAGGTGGAGAGGGGGGGGGGGACTGCTCGGAGCGAGAGGGGAGTCGAGATGTAAACGGAGATAGGGAGAGGTGAGAATAATTGGGCGAGGGACACGCCGAAGAGCGTTTTATTTTGTCGTGGCCTAGATATTTGCATAATTAGTGAGAAGGAGGTGGAGGGTGTATGTGTGTGTGTGCGAGCGCGCGTCTGTCTGTGCGTGTGTAGAGATGTGCGTTGTTGCCAAGAATGCGGGGGTCCTGAAAAAGCAATTGGCTTGAAGGAATAATTAAGTGTCTTTCTCTTCTCCCTGGTATCACCATGGCAGCAAAGTGCAGAGAGTCGTCCAAAGGGACCACCTCAGGCCGTTGAGTCACACGCACATTTATGCATTCTGAATACAAAACCGTTGTCTTCTGCTTTACATGTATGCATTCTGAATACAATACCGTTGTCTTCTGCTTTACATGTATGCATTCTGAATACAATGCAGATTTTTTCCAAATCAGTTACAACAGCGCAACATTTATACCGCATACTGAATATCAAGCATATAATATGTATAGTGCATTTGTCAGGTGGAAACCTCAACCAAAATGGTTACTTTTCAGGATTCAAATTCAAAAGTAGCAGCTACAACCTCAAATTGTGATGTTGCCCTGTAATATGATCAAGTAGGGCATTCATTTACAAACATCGCACCCGTGCTAACCGAGCGGTGTGTCAAGCCCACCTCCCTGGCCTGTGTGTGTATGTGTGTGTGTGTGTGTGTGTGTGTGTGTGTGTGTGTGCATGCATGCATGCATGCATGCATGCATGCATGCATGGTCACCCAGCAGTATTGCAGCTGTTCATACTCCAAACATACTGTACATAGGGACATCAGGACGCACATACTCCACAACATACATAGGGACACACGTGTCGAGTCATTGGAGCGGTGTGCACCACTCAAAAAACGATGATGGAGATAAGAGATTTCTGCCCGTCAGCAACAATGTCATACAGTACCTATAGTCCTATACTAAATGTTCCATGGTTAGCCTTTTAGAGTATATCTTCCATTCCCAGCCATTTTGAAAGAAGTGATATCTTGAAGGTAGAGGTAGAGAGACAGGTGAGAGTTCTTTCTGGTCAGGTAATGCTGGGCAAATTAATTTACCGTCAGGATAAGACACTAATCCTTTCCCCTACTTCCCTCAAACTGTACTTTGACACAAAGCCACGTCAGAACAGCTTTCAATAAGCAGCGTTATGACATCTAGAGGACAGAATGAAGAAATGGGCTTTTAGTTACTGTAACTGCACTGTGACACTTTGGTTAATTGATTGTCATTTTCGTTGACTAAAATGCATGAAAATTAGCGCAGCCGTGCCGGGCAGCCGGCGAAAACTACAGTCCTCAACAGGCCCTATACCTGGGCCCTATATATGGGCATTCCCAGACCTGTAGTTTCAGCGCGACCTTGCCCTCTCAAGGCGTCTTACTGGTAGTATAGGGTTTAGTACTTTAAGTAAAAACAGGGCTCTTAATGACTAATTTGCACCTGAGGAAAGCAGTGACTAGTTCGCTGTGTTGTCAAATCACTAGTGAACCTTGTATGAACGAGGTGAGGCTGGGTGAGGACGTGAGCGATAGACTGAAAAGTATTTGTGAAAGTTTCTATTTCAAACTCCTTGGTGCTTGAATAGCTCCACTCTTACCTAAAGGAAAAATGCTTTGCTTTTCTACCATACACTTTACATCTGCAGGTATGATCTTTTTCAGATCGACAAACTTGAGGAAAATCAAGACTGGGGTTGATGGGAGAAGACATTGAGCAAACAGACTGTACTTTTTGCTGGAAGCAAACCCATGATTGATTGACTTAACCATTGGTTAGAGTTTACGTTCCTCTCCCGCCGAGGCCCAGGCTGGGCTGAGTGTGACTGAAAGGCAGGCTCAACGGTACGGCCATCTGGCTCAACTGGACCGTTGACAGAGCTCCCCTCCTGACCGAATGTCTATCAATCATACCACACGCGTACAATTACACAGATGCACATTCAGTCTCTCTCTCTCTGGCTCATTCTCTCCCTCAGTGCATGCACTTGCACGCACACACACACACTCTGGAGTGGATGTCTTTGGGTTGGCTTATGTCACCGTCACTGACAGATGGATCGGCTAGACCAAATGCCTGCACACACACACACACACACACACACACACACACACACACACACACACACACACACACACACACACACACACACACACACACACACACACACACACACACACACACACACACACACACACACACACACACAGCTGAATCAATCACTCTGAATCAATCACTAGCTCCGGCCTCTGTGGTTGGACAACGTCCAAGGGTGCCGTTTGTCCATCTTCTCTGGGACGTTTTCTGAGACATTAAAAGCCAGTGAGTCCTGAAGACGGAGCCGGAGGAGGACATGGTTCACCCACATCCTGTGTGGACAAACCCAACTGACTTGGAACAGGGAGCCCACCAGGAAAATGCACTGAGGCAGGGATCAACTGGGACTTTTTCCATCTGTATTTACGCAATTACTAGACATTATTGTTACGTTCCCTGCACTTTTAATAGTCGAGTCATTTTTAAAAGTCAGGCCTGTTCAATTGTGAGTTTAGGCGTCCTTCGGCTATTTTACTTGCTATTTATACATGTTTTAATGGTGGAATTAGTACAGTGCACTACTATACAGAAGGGCTCTTTGTACTGTGTACTGTGGCTGTTGTCCATGGAAGGACCCAATGAAACCATCAAATAGATAAATATATATAATATATACAAACTATACCTGTATATCAACACAAGACCCTATCAATTCAGACTTCAATCCGGTATGGTTTTGATTGAACGACCACTTAACCCATTCTGACCGGGCACCCATTTTGGTGTTGGCATCATGTTATGCTTTATCTATTGAAAAACAGCAGATCTACAAGCTCATATCGCGCCACCGAGTGGCGCGATACGAGCTTGTAGGTCTGCTATTTTTGAAAAATTCGAAGAACGACTGACATTTTTAGAATCTGATCTCAGGTCAGAATGGGTTAATCAGACCAGTGTGTGTCCCGTGGAAACCTCGTATGAATCTGATCTCAGGTCAGAATGGGTTAAGCCCTATGTTATACTTTGTGGTACAATGTGTGTTAATACCACCTACTGTACAATAGCCGATCCACTAGCTCACAACATGTTGCAATGGAACAGCTCGGAGATCAGCCGTTTTCAATCAGTTATTCCACTATACCAGACAACATACATGCCCAAAATTGGGATGCCAGGTTGGAAGTGTCAAGGCCGATAGGTCCAGTCTTACCCACGGTGCGAGGAATCACTCCCTGGCGTGGCATCAGGTTGTCGTCCAGGCCCTCCAAGCCACCGTACAGCGAGTGTGAGATCCGCCGCTCGTGGTCATCCAGCGATGTGTTCATGGTCTGCTGGGGTCCCAGAGGACTGCCTGGCGTCTCCTGAAGCAGGGGCAGGAAACACACGTTCAATACATCAACCAATAAACCAATACAACTCTAGGAATCTGATGTTCGTCGTGGTGATTAGTCATGGATTTATTGGAACCCCATCTGCAAACATGATTTCCCTTATAGAACGAGTAACTGCATTGTTATCCATTTCATTGTTTCAGCTACTGTATTAAAATGCACTTGATCTGAAGTAAGGCATTTGTTTCTCTCCCTTTGACCGTATACATAACATTTTGAATGGCGAGGAATTGTAGTGCGTGTTCAGCTATAAGAGAATACAAAAAATGCTATTTTGCACTCGAGTTTGAGTTAGGTCGTTTTTAGAGATTACCGTAGTTATTTAAGCAAGTTTTTAACATAGATTACTCTTAAGTTAACACTGAGCTATTAACGTGGTATTTGTTGGCTTTTAAAGCACAATGCATTTCACATGCCTTTTACGTATGTAATTCTACATACCTGTAATAAAATAAACCGTTTTTAGGTTCAGTAGCCAACATATCTGACCTCGTGAACTTTCCTCGTTTTGAGATTAGCACATTTCAGACTGTAAGCAGTACGGTTTCAATTACAGTAGTAATTACAGTATCTATTGACCAATCACGGTCAATAGATTATGCACACAGCAGGCGATAGGGTGCTAGCACTAATGCTGCTAGATAAACAATGACGTATGGGTTAGTGTGGCTAACCATGCTAACATTAGCAGAGTGACAGTGAGGATAAATGACCATGGATTTCCTATAGCCCGTTAACACGCCGGCAACTAGCGTAGCTTACTCTCACCACCACCCTGTAGGCGTGTGGGGAAGGAGGAAGGGGGATTTAGCCTCCTAGCATCGTGACATTTCCCTCTGGGCCTGCAATGACACTTTGTTGTTTATTGGACAAATAGGCCATTTGTTGGCCCTGTCACCTTTAAACACCCATCCCCAAGAAGGCTGAGATGTGTGTGCATGTGTGCACACGCACGCACGCACGTGTGTGTGTGTGTGTGTGTGTGTGTGTGTGTGTGTGTGTGTGCGTGCGCGCTTACGTGTGCATGCATGTGTGTTCGTGTACCTTTACAACCTCAGAGTTTGTCCATTAGATCAATGAGCATATTGATTTGCTATGTTTCCTGCATGCATTGGTCGCGGAAGGTGATGACAGCACTTTGTCATAAAGATTACCATCATCACCGGCATTGGATAAAAAAAGCGATAACACTATCACACTGAGTCAATACTAGGCCCAAATGAGCCTAATCAATGACCATGACTTGCTAGGCCGGGCTTCGATTTTGGCAGCAGAGTCCTTAAGGCAATGATCCGATAAGCCTGTTAAATGCTAACAGTGTTCTGATAACCACTACCAAATGGACTCTGGTTTAAAGTAAACAGCTAGAAGAAGACATCACTTACACAGGATATCCGACAGCAACAGTAGGAAGGCTGTTGGTTAACCCTGTGAACTATACACTTTACATACTATTTTTTACCTGCCTATGGGCCTGACTACAGACTCATATGGGCCTGACTACAGACTCATATGGGCCCGACTCCAGACTCATATGGGCCTGACTACAGACTCATATGGGCCCGACTCCAGACTCATATGGGCCTGACTACAGACTCATATGGGCCTGACTACAGACTCATATGGGCCCGACTCCAGATTCATATGACTCCAGACTCATATGGGCCTGACTCCAGACTCATATGGGCCTGACTACAGACTCATATGGGCCCGACTCCAGACTCATATGGGCCTGACTACAGACTCATATGGGCCTGACTCCAGATGGGCCTGACTACAGACTCATATGGGCCCGACTCATATGACTCCAGAGTCCAGACTCATATGGGCCCGACTACAGACTCATATGACTACAGACTCGTATGACTCCAGACTCGTATGACTCCAGACTCGTATGACTCCAGACTCATAATGGAGGAAGGACTCATAATGGAGGAAGCGTCAGTGAATCCACCATATGAGTCTGGCCCCACCAGGCTAGTGGGATTATACAGCAGCTGCATGTCTCTCAGTGCAGTGACATTCTGTGATTATTTGCCATAATCATTAAAACAATTATAATTTTCTGACAAAAAAAACCGCATTGCTTAGATGTGATTAGCAGCATGACTGCTGAAATGTTCGCTGATTATGACATGTGGTTAACATCCCCATAATACAAAGCCAGCAATCGTCAAAAACGAAACAATTTATTTTTGTCAATATAAGGCAGCCATGATAGATGCAATGTTGGGTGTAGAAGAAAAAGGAGAGCAGACCACTGACTAAAGGGAATTAATACAAACAGAAAAGAAAAACATGTGAATAATAAAATAACGTATCAAAGAAGCAACAGAGGGAACCTTAGCATAATTTCTGGGGAGGCCATATGGTGCTTTGGACTGTTGGCTAGAAGCCTTTTGACTTTAAATGAGATAGCTAATGAATTGGCCTGCTGAGGGGCCTTGGTGAACTTTTCTCTCCGTGTGGTGGCAGGGGAGACCCGCCACCACGCGGAGAGAAGTGCAGAGACAAATCACACAGCAGCTCATTGCACATTCAGGCTGATAATTAGGCCCAGAGCAGAACCCAAAGCCCATCGGGTAATGGAATGGAGATGAGGAAGTCTGGTACGGTGTAGAAGTTATTCTTTCTTTCTGTGTGTGTGTGTGTGTGTGTGTGTGTGTGCGTGTGCGTGTGCGTGTGCGTGTGCGTGTGCGTGTGCGTGTGTGTGTGTGTGTGTGTGTGTGTGTGTGTGTGTGTGCACGCGTGTGAAAATAGAGGCGGGTAGGGGTGACTGCATGCACTCCCTTCTTGATGTGATGCCAAATCATTTATTTGGAGATTAATTAGAGATGGGTTACTGTGGGAAAGAAGCTCAGAGAGTGAAGTAAATTAGGAATTCTCTGACACATGTCACCAAAATGTCACAAATTACCATAACCCCTTTTGATGTGTTTGGATTTGGATGGATAGTTGTTGATTTGATACATGAATGAGTCTGACTAAATTAATTGGGCAGATGCTGTGTGTATGTATTCTCTCCAAGCCCAAGAATGGCAAATCTCTTCCTGTGATAAATCATAGTTTGATTGGAATTCTCAACGTGTATAGCATCTCACCCGGTCCCCAGATTTATGTTTTTATTCATTATTTAGTGTTTTATATTCAGTACTCTGTTCATGCAGAGGGATGACCTGGCTACACCACAAGACCCCAACACAGAGTTGATCCAGCCACGTTGATATTGTATCGTTACTGTCAGGCAGAAACCTTGTATCTCCATATTTCAACGTTTTGTCGTAGATTATTACATGGCTTGGTTGAATGCTTGATTCCGATTGGTCAATCACTGAATTCAGCGGTGAGTTATGTCTTGATAATGACCGCTCCGCTCTATAAGAGACCTCACCTCTGCCTAATCAAACCCTCTGCACCAGCTGCGCAGCTGCGCCGCGCTTGATTTACTGCTGTTTCCAACATGACTGCCATGTAAACACACACACACACACACACACACACACACACACACACACTAGTGACACACACTAGTGACACACAATGTCATTTACAGCTAAACATTGCTCTCAAAAATCTTTTTGAAAACATTTGAGCGAGAAATAGACGAAGCAGTACCCGGAAATGGATTCTATTTGATCAACTCACTTCCTTGTTTTCCAACAGTGCTCCAGCCCTGCAGCTGGCCAGACGCAGCCAGCGCAAACTTAATGTGGAATACTTTTTTAGTTGTGTTTTGGGTCGATGTATTCATTTATGTTAGGTTGGCCCCCTGTGGTTAAACTCCCTGATCAGTGAATTATATCCCGACAATGACCACCTAGCCAGATATTATCCCTTACTTAATGTCCCACTTCATCATACAAGAGTCTCGCACAAAGTAGTGAAAATAGCATAACAACAAGCTTGTAGATTGCTTATTTTCACGACTTATTTTTGAGGGGCGCTGTACCCCATAGCGATGATTTGATTGGCTGAGGGCTTAAAAAATAAGGACGCCAAAGGTGATTGGCCGGAATGTGATGATGTATGATGATAAGAGTGCCCCTCAGACACTCTGTGAAGTGAGGGGCACCCACTGTATTTATATCAGCCACACAACTTATGTTGTTTAGTGCCCTAAACAAACATTAAAGTCCATAGACCTGGCTGGCAAACGGTTTACATCATAAGCTCTGTAAAAAAACATTAAAAATCCAATATACTTGGCTGCCATATCTTCAAAAGCCATGCTTAGGAGGTGCTAAAGCACGTTAAAAAAAATCAACGTTTTTGACATACAAGGTTTCCATCCAACAGTGATGATATGGTAATGGTAGACACTCTTAACCATCACGCTATGGCAGTCCCTCTACTATATATTTTATTTCCCCAAAGAGTGATATAGTTTAATTTAATGTACTAAAGAGATTTCCCACATGACCTCTGAATTGATGTATGTGCATTCAATTAATTATTTCTATCCAATAAGAGAACTGTATTGGAGAGCTGTATGATATCACTGCTTATGGATACGTAAGATTGTGTGTTCTGCTATTCTGCCGGTCTTGCTCCAGTTGGACATGCAATATTAGCACACCTTAGGCCAGGGCGTTCTATGCACGGTTATCATTGTATGCAGATGTGCTTATTAATTTACTTCTGTTTTAGTTCATTATCTGAAGAACATTTGTTCACGTGATACAAATGCCTATGGGCACATTTTATTAATTATATTTTCTGCCTACCTCAGCGCCTTCTCCCAGGATTTCTTTATTCTAATACCTAGACGGGGGAAGAGTTCCCGAGGCCACGCCTCAGGCTGTGCATGCCATGGATACATTCACCATGCTCCCGTGGGTACAATAGCCGAGGATTTTACGGCGCATTCTCTTCTCTGAAGTGCCGCCGCATGATGTCTGTACAACACTCGCATGCCAGTGGCCACATACACATAAGAATGTACACATACATACACACGGTATGGTATGACTACAGACAAACTGGACAGAGGCAACGCAGAAAAGGACACAACACAACAAAACACTTGTCCAGGTATCTAGCTTCAGCCCCTGCTTTCAATTACCAGGCGAAGCCAACACACCAGGTTGGAGAGGAGAGCACGGATCCAGACACACACACACACACAACAGGCAGACACATCTGCACAGACTGTAAACCAGACAATAATGTAAGCACGCATGCGCGCGCGCACACACGCACATCTGCACAGACTGTAAACCAGACAATAATGTAAGCACGCATGCGGCACACACACACACACACACACACACACACACACACACACACACACACACACACACACACACAAAGCTCTCCAGCAGGCGACAGGCCAAGGCGTACAGAGAACAGAACACATGACAGTGAAATGGGGGGAAAAGAAGTTGTCTGGCTCAGTTCACAGTCATGGTGATTTTTTCCCCCGCCAGCAGCCTTTAGGGCAACAGGGAGGCAGAGATGAAGGGGTGGGGGCGTAAACTACCGTGACCTGCCTGGCTTGGCTTTTATTCTATGCCTTCAATACAGAAGCGGATCTGCCTTTCAAGAGGAACATCTGTTATCAGCTTATTCCTGGAATGGGATGCGGTGTGAGTATCTTTCTGATGTGAATTCAAAACACAGAACAGGCCACTGTCTAAACTCAAGACAACCAGCGTGTCTGTGTTATGTAAGGTCTTTCTTTTTGTTACCAGAGTAGAGGAAAAAACAACATGCCGAAAACAAAATATTAAGAATATAATTTTAATCTTTAATGGGGTATAAAAAAATCTCCAAAACATCCAAAAAACACTTTTGATAATCAAAGTTCACATTTCTTGTAATGTCAATTATCGGTGCAGTGGTACATTTTCCGATAAGGACTCTCATCTCCCTCACACATAGAAAACCTGCAGATCAGAAAAGCAGACGCACACCGGGGGTCAAAATAGTAAAAGTAGCAGATCTACAAGCTCAAGAGGAGCTTCGGATGTTATCGGAGGATAACAAAGTCCTAGTAGTACAAAGTAGTAGGCTAAATCTAAGCCAGCCCTAACCCTAACCTCAGTCTTCACAATGTTTTTCGCTTCGGCAGCAGTAATTTCACTTCCGCATTTCCATGTCACCTACTCGCGGTAGGCAGTACTGTATGTGGAAATGTCCATAATGTCTCCATGGCATGGTCTTGATAAGAGCATACTGGTGAATATGGGTTGATAACATTGGAAGAGGGAGAGCTCAGAATGTGTTGGTGCGCGTCACGTTTCCAGCTTGTGCATCTGCTACTTTCGATGCCTTTGTGTGACATTGATCAAAGTAGGGCATTAACTTACAAAAAAAAGAAAAAGAAAACACAAAACACTACGGAGGTTTCTGCTCGGCAGCAACGTTAAACACTATATATGTAAACTACACCTCCCAGAATCCTCTGTTTGGACTCTCTCTCTGGCTCTAATTACCTCATTTCGTTTGGTCACGCGCCTGGCCACGATGAGCTGGATCATGCCTCGCTTGTTGCCCTCGGTGGACATGGACAGGCGCAGCGTTTCCATGGCGTCCTGGTTGGTCTTGCCCAACAGCGACTCACCGTTGACCGCAATCAGCTGGTCATTCACCCGAAGCCGGCCGTCCTGTACAAGAACACACAGGTGGCGTGTGAGGTAATGACACACAAAAACATGGACAGGTGGTGTTGCTCTGGTGACCTTGTTAAAATGTTTGTTTTGTTAATGTTATGTACAGTACTTGAAGGATTTTCAGTACCATACTGTGAACTCATGGACCAGCTCAGTAGTCTTGTGGTTAGACTTTCTTTCTGCCCTGATCGAACCTGGGAGTTTTGTGGTTCTATTCCCAGCACGAGTTCATACCAAAGAAGACTATAAAATCACACCCGTGTGAAGTGAGTGGTGCAACTCCATGTGTGGGGGGGAGGGGGACGCTCCCACAGGCACGCAACCAGGGTGCTGGCCTGATTCTGGTCTGATTCCGGGCCATATCACCATATATATACACACAGTTAATATGTGCGTGTGTGTTTGTTAGGTTGCGTACAGGTGGTGAAAAACAACCATGATGTTTTCGTGCTCAGACCAGGGGGGCAGTCAGACAGATATTTTGTGAAGCCACTAAGGAAAATCGGGATTTCCTGAAAGTTCATATAATGGCCTGTTGTGGCGCTGTCATTGGGCCCAAAAAAACCCATAGCCCCATAGAAGTCCATGTATTTGGGCCCAACTTCACCTAGACTGTATTACCTTAATAAACATGGTCATGAATACTTTCTGCTTCCAGTCACTAGTAGCAGCAGTGAATAGCCCTGCTATACAACTACTGTATGTGGTGCTGAAAAGCAGCAGTGATAGCCAGCTCTGTTTGTGTTGTTTATTTGCTAGCAGGATACCTTGAGAACAGATGGGGCAGAGGTTCATGAAACTTGGTGTGAATTAATGTAAAAAGTATTGGCTGTCCCAAAGAGATGAACTTTTTGTTTTGAAAAAGTCTTTAAGGTCAAGAAAAATCACAATCCAGAGTCAGAGATGTTGCGGTGAGGGTTGCACCCCAGGTGCATTTGTTGAATTGAGAGAGAAAGCAGCAGACAGAGACAGCACAGACACGCAGAGACAGCACAGACACGCAGAGACAGCACAGACACGCAGAGACAGCACAGACACGCAGAGACAGCACAGACACGCAGAGACAGCACAGACACGCAGAAAGCAAAGCTCTGGCAGAAATTGAGAACAGCAGCTCATACATTTATGGACTCAACCACAAAGCAGCCCAATGAATGTTAAGATGTAATGAATATTTCTCATTTCTAAATGAGAATACTTTTGAAAAATGTTGGAACGGTTTCCCCATGTTTAAACTTCCAAATTGTACCAAGCCGGGCTTCTCAAAATGCACAATTTAGGGAAAGCAAACTAAAACAAATCAAATCAATCCAACTGTCAGATTCGTGAGACTGTAGATTCTACCAATATAGTCTCATGAAGGGAACCCTCCCTCATTTAAGAAGCAGCCAGCCGTGGTCTAATCTAAAGGAAGTGTGTCATCAACAGGCTGGGCCACGTGAAACGCAACCAGGCAGGAACTCTGTGAGAACAGACGGCGCGGCAGGCTGCTGTGGAGGTGGCTACAGGAATGTTTGTGCATTTTTAAATTACATATTTATTTTTATCATAGAAAAAGGCCTCTGGGTTTATGAGTCTGCATATTCAGACAGCCATAACATTGTACAGAAACACCCCAAATAGAAACAGCCCAAAGCCACAATGTACCATTTCATTGTCGCCGGGTGGAAACCTCAGAGGTCCAAAACCATTCATTTTTTAACAATTATTTAAAAAAATACAATCTGGAAGCGTTTCACTATTTTTGGAAAACAGCACAATCTTATAGACTAATGGTGTAACCTTCGTGTCCAATCAATAATAAGTTACTGTACTATAGACAGTGAAATCCTCAGTGTTAATTTAACTCCCGAGAGTATGATGACACAAAAGTTTAAATAGGACAATAGAAGGTTTCTGCCGGACAGTAACGATTTGCACAAAATCTGTGGCAAAGCGTTTGAATGCTTTGCACCCATAATCATGCCATTGTCTTTTCATTTCTAAGTACGATAAACATACGCATACAAGGAAACTGACTTGCTGGTTTGCTTACATGTGTCACATTACTTCTGATGGAACATTTAAGAAGAAGAATACTAATGCGTGCTAATGATGTCAAACCAGAGGCCTGCCATGCTGACAGATGTAGCCACGTGGACGTTTGAAGCTGCACTGCTGCTCCAACTCCAACAATCTTGTTCTCAATTTCATCCATAAAAGGGGTGGAATGAATATTCCCGCGACTCACAGTCAGGCTGCATTAGAGCCTATACTGTACAGTACAGTATGTGGTATGCGCGCCGTCCCATCGCCAGGGTTTCTATCATCAACTACTTTTCCTCTAAACGTTCTTCTGCTAAACAGGCGTGTAAAAGATGTCTGAAACATCCACGCCACCTTTGTTTGTACGCCTAGTTCAGACAACAGCAAGCTTCAAACATCAGCAAAAAACGCATCGCTTCCCACCTCCTGCCACAATGAATGGGTCCTCCTCCTGTTTAGAGACCTTGTGGAACCACACGGCTTTCCCAGAATGCAGAAGCAGAATTTGCAGCGAATCGGCGTTAAGCTTGCCTGACAGCGACGTGATGGACTGTACTGTACATCACGCCGGTCGGTGGTGTCCAATCGCGTGTCTCTGGGATGCAGGTTTGTCATTCGAAGCGAAACGCACCACCACCAGGCAATTTGTCTAATTAGCTCCCTCCTCTGCAGCTGACAGTGTGCTAATTAGTGCACCCAGAGATGTGTGACCTCGTCTGGGTGAGTCTTAACCCACAGCAGTGAGGTCATACACCCTCCACTGTGTGACCTCGTCTGGGTGAGTCTTCACCCACAGCAGTGAGGTCATACACCTTCCACTGCACTGCAACACCATTGACCTTTGACCTCTCGCTCCTGTCGCTCTCCAGTGCATTCATCTAATGAAGCACAGGTGCCTTAAAAAAAAATATATATATATATATATATATATATATATATTTTTTAATAGGACTTTTAATTGCCATGATGATGAGCCTTGCCTGCATGAGACACCGCAGGTTGCAGTCAGAATAGTTCAGGTTAATGTCATAAAAATGAATCTGGTCATTATACGATAAAAAAGAGAAAACTAATGACTTTATACAAAGTTATACACAAAGTTATACATATTCTCTCACATCACCCCCCCCCCCCCCCCCCTAAAATTGACACAAAATAATTGGATTAGGGTCATGAGGCTTCTACATACTCCTAGATGCCTCTAACCAGTGTAAATTCACATCCAAGTTACCATGGGAAAGGGATTTAGGACTTACAATATCAGATGGTGATTGGGTTAGAATTCTTAGGAATGGAAGGAACATGTCAAGAGAACTACGTACAAGGTTGATTCAATTCAAAATTATAAATAGAATATATTGGACACCATTAAGATTGTCTAGGGTCGGCTTGACTGATGGTCCTGCGTTCAGTTGCTGTTTTTTTTTACCTTGCAGGCGGCTCCTCCGTTGATGATGGACTTGACAAAGATGCCGAGGTCGGCGTGGTTCTCTTTGGACCGGTTGCCCTTGACGCTGACCCCCAGGCCCGCCGAGCCCGAGTCACTCAGCGGGATCTCAAACGTCAGGAATTCCCGGGTTCCGTCTGGCGTCAACACCAACTCATCCTCCTCCAGCTTCTGACACAGAGAGAGAGAGAAAACACTGAATAGACGCATTGAGACATGGCTAAACACCATAAGGGGAGGGAGAAGAGAGAGGGCTATATGGGCAGACTCGGACAAATTTGCCATTACTTCGATGTATTTGTGGCATTTCTCCCAAATTGGTGCAGAACCAGTCTTGAATCTGGACGACTCGAGCATCGGCAGATCGTCTAGTCAAGTCATCTTGAAGTCGTATTCTTGTGAATGTTCCTTTCTGTATACAGAGCACCACTGAAACACAGACCTTGGTCTCAAAATAAAACTAAAATAAAGGCTTTAATGAATGTACTATTTATGTAGCTCATTCAAAAACCTTACCCAGAGCTGGAGGGCTGTCTGTCATGGGGCGCAATGTGAATAAGCTTGTTATAGTGCTACCATGAGGCAAAGTGTGAAAAGTGTGCATGTTTCACACTGAACGGTCCAGTGGTGCCCGAGATTAACACACACACACACACACACACACACACACACACACGCACACACACACACACACACACGCACACACACACACACACACACACACACACACACACACACACACACACCACAAGGAATGGAAATATCTGTTCTATATATTTGTTTTCACACTCTACCAGCCATGTACAACCAGTATTTGCGGGATGCAAAGAGACAGATTTCAATGCAAAACTTGTCACATGTCACAGTTTTACAGACAAGACACACACACTCCACATGGTACTCCCCAGTGCTATACAACCACTCCACATGCACACAGTGTTGTCTCTTGTGCTCGCTACACAACAGGTGCTCCACTCTCTCCTTTCAAATACAATCCTCCTCAATTTTCTCTTTGATTCTCTTTTAGCTTTCTCATTTTCTCTTACCCATCTCACTCTCACACAACAGGTGTTTCTCAATCTCTCACTCCCTTTCTCTCTCTCTCTCTCTCTCTCTCTCTCTCTCTCTAATTCAACACAACAATGAAAAGCCATTCTCTCCGCTTGTTATTTGACAGCTGTCCTCTGAATAGACGGCGGCGTGCGCTTGCACGTGCCTCTCCTCACGCCCGCCAATTATTGTGCACGCCTAATGAATTCAATCATCATTCAGCTCCGTGTCAGCATGTTATTAACTCCCTTTGTTTACTGGGAGAGAGAGAGAGAGATGGAGGGAGAGAGAGAGAGAGAGACACACACACACACACACACACAGTGACAGACAAAGAGAGGAGGAGAGATGTAGAGAAAGTGGGAGAGACAGAGAGAGGGAAAAGGACAGGGTGAGGGAAGAGAGAGAGAGAAGTGAGGGCATGATGAATCCATGTGGAATACAAAAGGAATCTCTTTCATTTTCTGCTCCATTCCTGACCCTCACTCCCTTTCTTCTTTGTCTTTCTCTCTCTCTCCTAATCTCTCTCTCTCTCTCTCTGATACACTTCTCTTTCACAGCTCTTTGTATTTCACAACCTTTGGCGGTTGGCGGTTTCAAACACACTGCACAGACAGACAGACAGACAGACAAGTAAGGGTCCATTTGGTTCCATTTATACACTCCCGGAAGTTAAATTAACACTGAGGATTTCACTGTGTACAGTACAGTAACACATCATTGATTGGACACGCAGGTTACACCATTATAAGACTATGTGCTGTTTTTCAAAAAAGCAGATGCAAATTCAGTAATTTTAGGATGCGATCATCACAATGAACAACAACAACAACAACATCTACGCATGCACTATTGTGCATCAATCTGGCGGCTTCTGAAATTAAAAACATAAATATAGAGATACATGAATGGAGGGGGACATGGAAAGAGAGACAGAAGGAGGTGGAGTCATGGATGGGCAATTAACCAAAGATACAGTATATCTAAACTGATATTTAAAACCAATAACTGACTTTAAAGGTCGGGTAAGTGATTTAGGTCTTTAGGTTGAAACAAAATATGTTTCTGTTAAAGAGCTGTAGAGACGGGGAGACGCCTGTGAGCAATGACTACAACCAGAATATAGTGCCTTAACCTTTCAATAAACAGAAAATACATGTTCAGGTAGGTGACACATTTTCAGGAGTATCAGGAGAGCATTTAATACTTTTATGTGACGCTGCACTACGATCAAGGAGAGCGTTCATTAAAAAAAACAAAAAAAACAGATAGAAACGATAATTAAGTACTGCAGTTGAGTACTTTGTCCACCACTGGGTAGAAGAGCTGGAGAGGAGAGAGAGAGAGAGAGAGAGAGAGAGAGAGAGAGAGAGAGAGAGAGAGAGAGAGAGAGAGAGAGCGAGAAGCCAGAGAGTCATACTTCGTCAGGCGGCGGTGTCGAACGGCGAGAATAGCCGGCATATACAAGGGTGTCCGAGGTGCGATGTGAGCTTTGTAAGCTGGCTATTCTCGGTCCCGGAGTGTGGCTAGGGAGAGGGAGGTGCGGAGGAGAGACATGGAGAGAGAGAGAGAAGACATGGGGAGAAAGAGAGAGATAGAAGACATGGGGACAGAGAGAGAGAGAGAGAGAGGTGTGGAGAGGAGGCAGTGAGGGGTGTAATTGCTGAAGAGAACTCAGGCGTGGAGAGCATTGTTGGCAGCCTACTGTAGCTCTCTCTCTCCCTCTCTCTCTCTATCCATCAGCTTACTATGCTCATTCACTCCCTCTTTCTCTCGATATCCCACCTCTACCTCCATTCTCTTTTCATCCCCCCCACTCTCCATCCTTCTCCCTCCCTCCCTCTCTCTCCATCCTTCTCCCTCCCTCCCTCTCTCCCTCCCTCTCTCTCCATCCTTCTCCCTCCCTCTCCATCCTTCTCCCTCCCTCCCTCTCTCTCTCTCTCCCTCTCTCCCTCCCTCTCTGTCTGTCTCTTTCTACAGCATCTGGCTGAGGCTCCATGTGGATAAACCATGAATATCAAACACCTGTGGGACAGAAGGGAGCTCAGGGCACAGAGACTGCCACAGCATGGGCCGCGTGGTGAGGTGTGTGTGTGTGTGTGTGTGTGTGTGTGTGTGTGTGTGTGTGACTGTGTGTGCGCACGTGTGTGCACTTGCATGCGTGTATGCCTGCAGGTACAGTATATAAATCGTTGGTGTCGGGCAGAAACCATGTATCTCCATATTTCAAATTCCGAAATTAATGACATACTTCGTCATGCTATACACTAGTGTCACACAAAAGTTGCACAAATAGCCAATTTACAAGCTCACAACACACCGTTGTGAGCTTGTAGATCGGCTATTACTTTTTAAAAGTGGTTAACGGTATATCCCTCTGTGGGTTTTATGTATCTCTGAAATGAAATGTATTCGGACATACTGTACGAGTTTTCCACATGACAATGACATGTGTACATGGTCTGCAATCGCGTGCACAAACTGAACCCCGAGACACATGACGTAGGCTACATGCACACACACACACACACACATGCAATGTGCACATATAAACACACACTACGTAGGCTACATGCACTGTGCACACGCACGCATGCAGCTTTACATGAACATTCAGCAGAGAAAACCTGTGCATATCTTCAACAGATTAACTCCCTCCTCCCAGTTAGGGTCTGTGTGCTCTGTCTTTTTACAACTGGCCAATTACACCAACAGATGCTCCCAATCACTTAGATACTGTGGTCTGAGACAGACTGTGGGAGAGGCTTCATGTGTGTTCGGTACATACACATACATCTACTATACAAGTGAAAAGGTGTACCCATACTCATTCTTCATGCTCTATCTCCGACCGAACCACACTTTCACCACACATCTCTATATGCAAAATAAATTCGGCACGCTCCCCGAACTGACATAGCCTATTTTTTTGCCGTTCAAGTGTCTTATTTACTTTTAAAATATTACTTTTATGAAACATTCCTACACGGAACACGGAATCACTGCTGCCCCAACACGGTCAGAAACAAGCCCAACCAGCCCACAAAGAAGCCCTTTAAACCACGCTACTTACATACACTACAACTCGCTTACAATTCGCAAACCTGGCAACACCCTGCCTCATACGTCACCAGCTCTGTTCCTCCTGGCCTCCGTAGTCCGTCGCGCTCACAATCTGTCGCAGCCATCTTGCTTTTCATTTACAGTGGACATTTTATGCAAATAAATTAATTATAGGTCCAGCAAGCACATCATGATGGTCTGTTTGTGCTCAATAGGTCACAATAACATTCCGAATTTAGGTGTTGTGTTTTGTATGACCTTTTCCCCAGTAGTACTTTCATATCTATCTCAGCTTTTGCCTGATAGCACACATGCTAACGTTAGCAGCATTACACCGATCACTTTGCCTATTTTCGCCACACAGCCAATTTACTTCCGCGAGCGGCCGGGCCATTCCGCCCATGCGAATGCATGGAGAAAAAAAAGAGACGCAAATCCAGCTGGATCGGAGCAGTGCCACACACACACACACACACACAGAGAGGAGTTGACAAGTGAGAGAATGACACGGCTGTTGCGTTTCACCATGGCCAGTGCTGTTGTAGACAGCGACGACGATGATACACGGAAATAAGTGTGGAAAAGAAAACAAGGCAACACGTCAAATATGGGCCAGCATCTTAGCAGACATCACAAAGACATCGATCTGTCCAACGACGATGGTACAAAGACAACAACACAGCCAACTATATTCTTATAGAGAAAAGCTCTCAGCTAATTCGCCCCGTGCAAAACAATTAACGCACGGAGTTGCGGTCTGCATAGCTGCAGACATGCGACCACTATCAGTGGTGGAAAACGCTGGCTTTCAATATTTAATGAGAGTTGCAGAACAGCAGAACCACGTTACAAAATGCCATGCAGGTCACACATGTTTTCACTCCTAAAATGTATACAACTAATAATACATGTGAAACGTTGCCCGTTAAAATCGTTTTGTGTAAAAGATCGTCAAATATATGGCCGTTAGTACTGTTAATTCAACATCCGGTGAGGGGAGGATACGGATTGTGTATGGAAATCAGCGCATACACTGGGTGGGCTTTAGACCGGATGTAAGCCACATCCACTAAATGTACACTAAATAGAAATAGTATACAATACTGCATAAAATGGTGTAGCCTACTGCAGCTATTTATAACCAGGTAGTGTATAAGTGAAATTGAACACTTAAATTAGTATTTAATACTTGAACTAACAACAGATGGGTCTATATACTATTTGTCTTTTTTTTTTCTTCTTTCTTTTACTTACTTAGAGCTTAACAACAATGTTACAAGTCATCTCATCTTAAAGAAACATTTAAAAAATGTTAGGGCATAAAACCCAAAGTTGTTAAACCTTTTATTATTCTCATTCTGATTTGTTATTTATACAAAATAAATGTGACTTATTGGGAAACAAGTGTTTTTCTTTACAAACCAAGATATTGCCCTAAATTATAATGAATATAGCCCTCAATGCTGAAAAACAAGGTTTTGAAAAAATAGATTGAAAAAATTTAATCGAACATCAAAGCAAATCGTGAGCTTCAAATCGAAAATTGCATTGAATCGTGGACTAGGCCAATCGTGATAGCGAATCGAACATCGAATCGAATCGTGAGCTGCAAATCGAAACTTGAATGGAATCGTGGACTAGGCGAATCGTGACAGCCCTAATGTATACATACGCCTGCACGCACACACACGCACATGCACGCCTGTAAGGCCCCCCCCCCACACACACACACACACCAACATGCGATTCATTAAATAACTATTTCCTTCTTCCCATAGTGCGTGGCGAAGTAACTCTGGGATTGAGTGGCCGCGTAGCGGCCACGAAATTCTAGTACATACATACATACATACTGTACACATACACACACACACACATTTGTGCAGCGCAGGTGGAGGGAAGCAGATTCAACGGCTCAAAGTGTGTGTGCATGCGTATGTGTACACACACACACACACACACACACACACACACAGTATGATCTGTGTGACAGACAGTGTCTGTGCAGTGAATGTTTATTACATTTTCAACTGTTGCTTTGGCAATGTAAACGTATGTTTTCTCAAGCCAATAAAGCTCCTTTGAATTGAATTGAGTGCCCACTGTCCGTGTGTGCAGGGTTGAGTGTACTTGCAGCATAAATACATATACACAGGTCTGTAATGTATGCGTGTGCGTTTATGCATGTGATTGCAGAGTCTGCACATGTACGCCTGTTCGTGTGCCATTGTTGCATCTGTAATGCGCACGCACACGCACACACACACACACACACACACACACACACACACACACACACACACACACACACACACACACACACACTCTGTATTTGGAACAGGTGGCAGCTTGAAACATCACTTTAATTAAGCCAAAGAGCCTGTTCCCCGCTACAGTGGCCCCCGCTGATTGACTTGTATGTGTCAGCGGCCTCCCAATGCCTGGCTTCACCACAGGCCACCCGACCGCTACAGAAATAGCAGCGCGCCTGCTGGCACAAAGGTGCAGCAATTAATCACCCCGGCTAGGCTATCATTGCTATGCTAATGATGCGCTGCTATTTTGCAACATGACTAATGTTTTTGCTCTTATTCCATGCTAATCAAGCCGGGGCGCTATTACGCAACGATAGCGACGCGTAGGTGTTTTGGCATTGTTATGCAAAGTTACACAGATAATGAGTGTGTTGCGCTTTGCTAATGCAATTGCTATGCTGTGTATGATGTCCTGAAAATGTTATGTTGCACTGTATGCTAATGCCGTGGCCCAACCGGGTCAGACGATTAACGATGTTAGGTTACACTTCACTAATACAATAAGGCACAGCGTATCAAAGCAGTGACAATGTCAGGTTACGCTATGCTAACGTGCTCCGTCATGCTACCCAACAAAAGCTACATCATCGTGCTCCATTAATAACAGAACAGCATTTCATCAGATCACAGGGAACGTGAGTGGAAAAGGAAACAGCGCGTGTGATAGATAGTATCTTGTCAACGCATCGCTGCAGCGTTAGTGCTGCACGCTGATGGCTTTTCAATATAGCGTTTGCGGTAATTTTCCATGAAGCTGTGTGACTAATGGCATAAACAATGGAACAGAATGTTCATGTTATGGGTCCATTATGGAACCATCAGGCAGGGGGATGTAAAGACGGATGCCTTTTGATCAACACTCTATTGTGCAGCGCAGGTGGAGGGAAGCCGATTCAACGGCTCAAAGTGTGTGTGTATGTGTGTGTGTGTGTGTGTGTGTGTGTGTGTGTGTGTGTGTGTGTGTGTGTGTGTGTGTGTGTGCGCGCGCGCGTGCGTGTAGAGAGTGAGAGAGAGATTGAGAAAGAGCCTGCATGGGTAATAAAGTGACAAACAATTAAAAAGAAACATAGGAAGAAGAGGGAGGGGGAGAGAAAAGCGATGTGCTTGTTTCCACAGGTCATTGGCCAATTGACCACCCAAACGGTCACCATTTTGCCCAATTGACCACCCAAACGGTCACCATTTTGCCCAATTGACCACCCAAACGGTCACCATTTTGCCTTTACTGCATTTTCCCCTTTCCCTCATGCAAGCCAAATAACGTTATGCAGCAATCAGTTCAATCATCCAATGGGCCACAAACAGGCTTCTGATTGGATGCGAAATGAAGTGGTTTACAGTTTAAAATACTGCGCAGCTCTCACAGCATGCTCATAATTGTTTGATAAAGTGCAGCCTGCCGACGTTGCGCTCCGAGGGGCGTCTAACCGGAAACCAGGTAATGGAGGGAAGCTGAACCGTGTGGAGTTCTCTTCCTTCCAGCCTGTTGAAACCAGGTAATGGAGGGAAGCTGAACCGTGTGGAGTTCTCTTCCTTCCAGCCTGTTGCATTATTTACTCCTCCACTGGAAACCAACCAAGTCATTGAGAGAAATGGAGCTGAAGGTCGTTTCCGGAACATGCAGACTGCACAACGCTTCTCCCCCTAAAGCCAGTGCAGCAGCTCCATATTATGTTTGTGTCTCACATTTTTACCTCTTAGACGGCTTCGAGGCTTTCGATGCTGGCCGAAAGCCTTGAAAATGTAATTTTCCCACTTGTACACAATGTGAATATCGTCTTGAATGTCCTCCTAGTCTGACTTTTGCTACTAAAAAAACCCTCTGAAACCCCTCTTTGTTTGGGCTGTCTTCATCATCCAGACTGTACAAAGTGGGTCATTACTCATGTGACACTGCGGTTGTCTCAGACCCTAAAGGCTGCTCCATATTTGCTGAGTCATACCTTAGCACCAGGCCGACAGGCATCAAACCTGCTACATAAGAACAGTGTAAACAAACAGACATATAGTATATAGACAAGGTGACACCTCTGCCACCGTAGGTTTTTATATGCACTTGTATGAAAGACAGGCGATATATGCACGATGTATACTAGTCTACTACCAGTAAATGCCCTGAGGGCGAGAAGCGACCTTGCCTAATGGGCGAGGTCTTGTGCACGCATCCGCCTGGGTGACAGCAGACTGCTGGCCGAGCGCTGGTGCTTTGGCATGGGGGGGTCAGATCAACATATGGAATGAATTCTGTACTGGCCATATGGAGCGTGTCTTGAGTGTACACTACAGGGTTTGATGAGGACAGATCAACATATCTATGCTGTCGGGAAGAACCCACCTAACTCCAAAAAATTTCAGGAAATGAAGAAAACCTTATATTTTGAAAACAAAGCAATACTGCCTCATCAAAGTTAGTGTTGTGACTGTGAGGGTGTGTGGGGATGTAAGTGTGTGAGTGAGTGAGTGAGTGAGTGAGTGAGTGAGTGAGTGTGTGTTTGTTTATGTACGCGTACGCTCACATAATGTTTTCATTTTACTATTATCCTGTCTGTGTGTGATCTCCTTCAAGCATTTATCTACTGTTTTTACTTTTTATTTACTGAGTTGGCAACACGTATTGTAATGTTCGATTGTTTGTCTTTTTGCTTTCTGTATGTCCCTGTATGTCATTTATGTTCATGAAAAATGAATAAAATTTAAGTTGAAAAAAAAAAAAAAAAAAAGTTAGTGTTGTGACCTTAGAGTATATATGAATAGAGAGGGCAGCCGAGTTCTCCTTCCATCCACTTGCATTAAGTTGCTCAAAAGCGCATGAGGCGATTTCACTCCTTCTTCCGGGTAGGAACAGAGAGCATTCTGGGATGGATTGGCCCCAAACACATGAACGCGCTGCCGTTGAACGTGCACGAACGCGAACGAGCGTGCTGCCGTCGTGAACGTGCACAATGATAGTCAACGGACCAGCGCGTTCATGTGTTTGGGGCCAGGCTGCAATACCTTCATTCGGCCACTATGTCCATTTCGCCTCAGGGTTTCCTCTGGGTGCCTTCTCTATTCATATATACTCTATGGTTGTGACAGATTATATATTGTCAATTAGTTCCATGAAACTGGGAGAGGTGGTGGAGTTAGTTGCTTTAGCAGACAGTTTGAGGGTCAAATGGAGTTAAGAGGTTTTGTCCGAAACACCTTTTACTACTTTTCATTGGTTCAATATTTTCCAAACAACACAGAGACTAAAACCTCAACAAAGGAGTTAGGTAGTTTCCTCCCGACAGCAACGATATGGAATGTCAGGACAGGAAGGACGGGTGGGGACGGATCAACATATGGAGGCGTGATGTCACGAGGTGTGACCATATATGGAGGTGTGATGTCACGAGGCCTGACCATATGGAGGCGTGATGTCACGAGGCGTGACCATATATGGAGGTGTGATGTCACGAGGCCTGACCATATAATAGGCGTGGGGTGACTAACTAACGGACGGGAGATGCAGGTTTACATAGTAAATGTGACCTACAGTCGCAACTACTACTACTATACTACTAATAATAATAGTTTAGTCCCCTTGTTGTTGTTTTGGGATATTCGTTATTGTACATTTGCACATAGGGGAAATGTGACCATTTAACCCATCCTAACTATTAGGAGCAGGGAGGAGGTGCCATGAATAGGGTGCCCGGGGAACAGCGTCTTGCTCAGGGACACTTCAGCAACTTCTGATTACCAAACAAACAGCCTCTATACAGCTCTACAGCTGCCCTGAGTTGACTTTTAAACATTGTGTTTGTCACTGAACCCCCAAACGTGCTGAGTGGTGGTGTAACACCAGTTGCAACAGACCTAGTTGCGACGGCGCGTGTGTGTGCAAATCTGCTTCATTACCATTGTCACATTTAATCGTCTCTATCTCCTGTCTTCCTCCACTGCACTGTCTAGCAGAAAAAGAAATGTTGATTTGCCAATTTCAACTCGGAGCGATTTTTCTCCCCCATGAGTTTCTTTCATTGCACTTTCATTGCAAAGTGATGCGAACGAAGCCATCAGCGGTAATGAAGAGAGAAACGTCGCACTGCTGTTCTCCATTAAGGCCCATGAATCCATCCTTCAATACAGTCCCATTCCAACATTCTAACCACTTTCAACCTGGCGTCCCCATTTTGGTCATGTCATTATAGTCAGACAAATAGTGAAAACTATTCTTCCACACAGACGCTGTTCATCGTACAAGGATGTATAGAGGGCTCAAGTGGTTCACTGACAGGCATTGACAGCCTCAGCTCTGTGTCCATAGTACATATTGTAACATACTTGAAATTGGCCACAGAGCCAATTTCACCCATGCAATAGCCTTGTCAATGCTGGGTACCGAAACTGTAACACGTTGATCGAATATGCTGCGTTGCGGAGTGATTCGTTGTCAAGTAAATCCTGGAATCCCTCTGTGTGTGTGGCTGTTTACCCATACTGTATGGAGAACCCTGAACTCTGAAGTCAGGCATACACACAGTGCACAGGCACACAGTACCCACTGTGTGTGTGGCTGTTTACCCATACTGTATGGAGAACCCTGAACTCTGAAGTCAGGCATACACACAGTGCACAGGCACACAGTACCCACTGTGTGTGTGGCTGTTTACCCATACTGTATGGAGAACCCTGAACTCTGAAGTCAGGCATACACACAGTGCACAGGCACACAGTACCCACTGTGTGGCCGTTTACCCATACTGTATGGAGAACCCTGAACTCTGAAGTCAGGCATACACACAGTGCACAGGCACACAGTACCCACTGTGTGGCTGTTTACCCATACTGTATGGAGAACCCTGAACTCTGAAGTCAGGCATACACACAGTGCACAGGCACACAGTACCCACTGTGTGTGTGGCTGTTTACCCATACTGTATGGAGAACCCTGAACTCTGAAGTCAGGCATACACACAGTGCACAGGCACACAGTACCCACTGTGCGTAGGGCAACACACCCTAAATGGGCAACACAACCAAAATGTGCCAAGCCGATCCTCATAATAATTTTCTCAATTAATAACGAGCGTGCCCATGTGGATCTGCTCAGAGCTGAAGCGACACCTCCTCCCTGCCCGGTCTGGCAGTGAGTTTAAGAGTTATTTAGCACCAACATTAGGACGAGCACAAACATAATTATCATGCGTAGGGCAACCAAAATGTGGTTGCCCTACGCAGCAACCATTTAATGGTCAGCAGCAGCCCTGTCGGTGAAGACTGGCGTACCTGTAATAGACTGACAATCAAAAAAAGCTGATATTTGGTACTGCTATTATATACTAATGTGTTTTTAATTGCACTTCTCATAAGAAAGTTATGTACATTGACTGTACTTGCAATCAAAGTGATTCTGCAAAGACCCTCATTCTCCGCCTCCATCTAAATGAAAAGCCTCAACAACTGTATACTCTTCTGCTGTTGTCGGCTGCCGAGGAGTTCGTTTAGAATGAGGCGTATAGATAACATCTGAAAAGCATTGAAGCCATTATGGAGGGTTGATATGCCGGGAATGGAGCGCAGAAATACATTCATTTGAAGAGGGGAGGGGACTCCAGGGACGCAGGAAAGATCACAGGGGGGAGAGAGAGAGAGAGAGAGAGAGAGAGAGAGAGAGAGAGAGAGAGAGAGAGAGAGAGAGAGAGAGAGATTAAGAGAGAGTGCTGCCAATGGAAAGATAGACAGTGAAAAACAGGCGGGAGAGAGAGGCAAAGAAAGAGAGTGGGGAACTGAGTTGGAAAACACAATCAAGACTGAAAGGTGAGGATGGAGAGATGGATAGTCAACAAATAGTGTATATCTCCTCTGCCTACTCTAAAAGATTAGAGCAGAGAGAGGGGGGGGGGACTGAAGGAAAGAGACACACACCAAAGAGTATGTATCTCTCTCTGCCTCTAAAAGATTAGAAGCTGAGAAAGAGAGAGAGAGTTACATTAAGTTTTACCGTGTGAGAAAAATAATGCATCAGCAAGGTGGGTTTCCCGTTTCCTGTCGAGGGTGAGCATTCATCTTATTCTCAAAAAAACAATTAGGCCGAAAATTCACCAAAAGTTGTGGGGTGGCGTTGGTCTTACTGGGAAAACATCAGCACTGTACCAGTAATTCACTGTACCAGTAATTCAGTTCCATGTGGATCAGCACTGTACCAGTAATTCAGTTCCATGTGGATCAGCACTGTACCAGTAATTCAGTTCCATGTGGATCAGCACTGTACCAGTAATTCAGTTCCATGTGGATAAGCACTGTACCAGTAATTCAGTTCCATGTGGATCAGCACTGTACCAGTAATTCAGTTCCATGTGGATTTCAAAAGTGCAGAACTTTGATGAACTTCCCACTGTTTCCTGTCAGCCTACTGTCTGTCCCTACTGTCTCTATAAAAAAAATCACACCCGTGTGAACTGAGTGGTGCAACTCCCCCCCACCTCTCTCATTAGCAGGCAGCACTATCCCTCTCTCTGTTTCTGGCAAACAGCGCCCCTACTGGTACTCATTATACTGGTGCTCATAGATACATACTGTAGGTGAACATCACATACATAGGTGAACACGGGCATTACTGTTCCTTGGAGTGGTTGCACCACTCAAAAATATAAAATAAAGGCGAAAGCTGCAAAACATAAACCCCATTTAAAAATGTTATAATAATAATCTTCCTTTCCTTGATGTCATGCTTGGTGCCATTTAGTCATGGACTTGGCACCGTGAATTACCGTCATGCTGTAGCAATGGAACAGTATTATTCACTTCCGTTGCATTGCATGACACACTGGATTTGAGCGCCAGCTAAATGTCTCATTCTTACAAACAAAGCCGTTAACCCAACAGCAATTAGCCAACTGTCAGTTGGCATCACTTACTCCTCATGAGGGGTATATTTAGTGTGTATTGCCTGTCCCTCTGTGTGTGTGTGTGTGTGTGTGTGTGTCGTCATGTGTATCGTCAGTCTATTGTTTGAGTGTGTACATGTATACAGTGTGACGGTGAGATATGCCAGCTGTGGTCGGCGTGCTAAATCTCAGGTCCTTCTCAGGACGGATTGTCCGCACAGCTGCCAGGTACGGCCGCCAGTCAAATTAACTGGCCAATTACGCTTCTAACGCGCCGCGGATAACAGATAACGGAACCAATTACCCATAGTTGGCCAGATGTGACGCAAAGTTTTAAAACACACACACACACACACACACACACACACACACACACACACACTCGTGCAAAGAAGACTCTGTTTGAAACACAGCCCTCGGTCGTTTGGAATTACGAGGAGAGTCATGTATGTAAATGGGGCGTTATGCAGATAGAAATGGTCTTTTAATATCCGTAGTAAAAAGGAATGTGCTTTCAACAGGCGTTTAGGGGGCAGTGTGTGACTATATGTGGTGGATGGGAGAGGAGGCAGTGTGTGACTGTGTGGTGGATGGGAGAGGAGAGGAGGCAGTGTGTGACTGTGTGGTGGATGGGAGAGGAGAGGAGGCAGTGTGTGACTGTGTGGTGGATGGGAGAGGAGAGGAGGCAGTGTGTGACTGTGTGGTGGATGGGAGAGGAGAGGAGGCAGTGTGTGACTGTGTGGTGGATGGGAGAGGAGAGGAGGCAGTGTGTGACTGTGTGGTGGATGGGAGAGGAGAGGAGGCAGTGTGTGACTGTGTGGTGGATGGGAGAGGAGAGGAGGCAGTGTGTGACTGTGTGGTGGATGGGAGAGGAGAGGAGGCAGTGTGTGACTATATGTCGTGGATGGGAGAGGAGAGGAGCGCTCTTCAAGGCGACGATCTCTGACACCATTACTGCACTTCAGTGATGGACAAAGTACTCAACCCCCAGTATTTGAGGCAAAAGTATAGATATTCCTGGTCAAAATATACTCCACAGATTTGTACTTGAGTTAGAGTACTGGAATAATATAAACATAATGCTTTAATGCAATGCTTTAACAAATACAAATTACAACATGCTTTCTTTTTATCAAAGCATTGCTGTGTTGAAATTTTGATATTTTCCAAAGAATCATTCCGAAAAAAAAAAACACACAGCTTCAATTTTCACTATTTGAAGTGGTGCATTCATAATACTACTTTTCCCCTTCATAGAAAAGTAGCTGTCAAACGTACAGTACAATATGTGCTGCATAAAAAAAATACAAATACTCAAGTACAGTACTCAAGTAAATGTACATAGTTTACTGTCCAAGCTTGCTGATAACACTCTCACTAAAGACGCCATTACTGCAGGTAATGCTTTAGCGTAGCCGCTAATATCTCTCACATGACTGTATTCTGTATGACACTCAGATTAATGATGTTCATTTGTGATCAGCACACACACGTGCACACTCACGCACGTTCATGGAGTGTGTATTATAATGTACTGTATATTGCAGAGTGTGTATTAAAATGCACTGTACTGTGTATTACAAGTGGCCCTGTATTGCAGATGGAGTCATAAATAAGAACCAGTAAAAGTGTCTGGACACTATAGCTTCTACACAGACAAAATGTGACCATGAAATGTATAGTGGCGAGTCCATTATCTTGGGATCAACCCACATGACCCTCACGTACGCACGCACGTGCACACAAACACACACGAGCACACACGTGTCATAATAAACATAGCGTCAGAAAGATCTCGTCAGCATACATCAGGTACTAAATTATACATTGAGACAGATGAAGGGGAGGGGCTGCAGGCTAGAGGGCTCTTCTAGCTTCTAGCATGGAGCACGCAAGCAAAACATGGTATAACGCTTTACATTTAGCCATTCATTACACAATGAGCAGGCAGGGCGGGGTCAGCTGGTTGGATAGCAAGCCGTTACATATCATTATCAATGTATATTCTTACCAAATCTCTGGAGGACTGCGTCTGGGGCTCAGCATTCTGGAAGAGACAAGGAAACAGAAGAACCAAAAAGAATCAGTCAAAAGCACAGCACTCTTGAAGACAGTAGGACTGTGCATTACAATGCATGTGGTACAGTATAGTGTGGGGTTGAGTAATGGAATGATGGATGGATCCAAGGTTGTGAGTAATGGACGCACAGTTGAAAAACCATATGTGATGAAGAACATGTTCTGATGACAAATCTACTTACTTACTGCTCTGCTTTAGATGACACCGTGAACTAACACCACATCAAAATGGTATTATCACTAGGTGCACGCTAACCCCTCCTACACAATAGTTAGCACAATAGAAAATTGGAAAGAAAACAAAAAGGGAAAAAAAGGAACCGAGGGTTTTTTCTTTATTTTATTTTTTATCATTTAAAAAAGAATGTCTGTAATTCACTTAATTTACAACAACATGTTGGGAAAGTTTGAGAGCAAGAGTGTCTGTCCTGTTGTCTGTTTTGTTTGTCTGTAAACTCATTGTTTAACTGTTTTTTGTTTTTTCTTGTTTATCACATTTATGTCTTTATTATTATGTATTGTACTTGGAACATTTACATTGCCTGTTCATTTTTTCATTTTATTTAACTGAACTACTCATCATTGTCGATAATATTCTGATGTCATACAAAATATTATCACGAGATAATGGTTCAGATTCCCTAAAATCCTGTTATAATGGAGGCTCAACGGAGCAATGCTAAAAGGTAAATAATCGGTCGCTGCTTTCATATATGGAGTATACGGTTGTCTACAAACATACGCGTAGATAGCACCAGTAGGTACCATTAGCCTAGCTACGTTTGTAAACGTAGATGGCAGCGAAAAAGTTTCCAACTGGAGGTGGCAGAATTGAGGATGCTACAATTCTCAATTGACAAGGATCAGAAAGGACTCCATTAGAGGATCAGACCAGGTTAGAAGGTTTGGGGATACAACAAGAGAGAATCCTCGTCCCTCATTGAGGTGTACATTTGTGAGAAGGATGCTGAAGAGGAGGTTTATATGGATGTGGTGAGAACACATGCAGGTGGATGGAGTCACAGAGGAAGACACAGAAAACACAACCAGATGGAAACTGGTGATCCGCTGTGGCGACCTCGATGGGAATTAGCCGGGGAAAAAAAGAATAAGACATTCTGTGGCATAGTCCCCTGAGTCCCATTTAAACCTGTCCCCCATCTTTAACGCTGGTAGAACAACTAAATCCTACAGCCTACCAGCTAGGCAGTGTCAGCACCAATGAAAGCAACACTCTAATCTAAAGATGAGTATTGATCTTCCCCCTTGTCTGATTTCGCCCTGCGGAAAGAGAGGCCAGCCAATGGCCTGGGCCGTTTAGCTCGACCGTGATAATTGTCACCAATCAGCTGTTTGATGGACTGGGCGCGCCAGCAAATGGCTGCAGGTTCAACTAATGGCCTCCCCAGTGACCGTTGGGGGGGGTTCATATTGCAGAAGAGGGGAGGAGAAATTAACGCCAGTCCAGAGCCATAATTCTTGGTACCGTTCAATAAGGCTGGTGATAAAACGAGCTAGCGGAGGCTAATGGGGAGGATATCTCCGACAGGGTTGGAATCCAGAACAGGAGAAACCGAAGGAACTGGATCCAACATTAAGGAATCGGTATCGGTTCCATCCGATTTAGAACTGTATTCGAAACCGGTTTATCACAACGTCAGAGCCCATATGTGACTTCAGAATTACAATACCAGTGGTTCGAAAACATTTTACTTTCAAGGACCACCATAACTCTAAAAGCGAACCAAATGGACGCTTACAGTGTAGGTCTATTTGTACACTCTCAGAGTTACATACCTGTAAGGGTCCATTCAAAACCCCCTCAAGTAACGCAGAGGGTATTATTGTAGTGGAGAACCACTACAATAATATATCCTTTAGCCAATTTTGTGTGCGCCAGCTTTTTTCGTCAGGACTTTAGGGAAACTCCATATGTGCTAGTAGTACGTACATCCAAACCTCATTACCTATCAAATGAAACTCCATATGTGCTAGTAGTACCTGTACATACATCCAAACCTCGAGTCATTACCTATCAAATGCAACATCTGGAGCCACCGTGTGAAAGCATGGCCTTGAGTGGAGTCAGTAGTTAGTAGTAGCGCAGCAATTTAATTAGCAAAAATGTTTACAACAATAAGTATAATTTAAAGCTGTGAGAGGAACCAGGCTAACAGATAAAAGGCAAGCGGACAGGACACGGTAGGTTGTGTGGATGTGAAAATGTGTGGATGCAAGTATGTGTGTGTGTACCGGTACATGTACAGCATGTGGTTTAGTGTGAGTCCGTCTGTGTGTGTAGGGGATACACACACACGCGCACTCGTGCCATGCGCGTGCGGCCGTGCGCGTGAGATTCCGGGCTGATTGATATTCCTGCAGAGTATGATTTTCTCTCAATGTCTGCTACCTGCATCATCACATCCATCAATCTAACAAATCAGCTCGGAGCGAGGCAGCGACACGGAAAGACACAAAGAAAGAAGGGAACAGAAAGAGTCCTAGGGAGAGAGAGAGAGAGAGAGAGAGAGAGACAGAGAGAGAGAGAGAGAACAGGCAGCGAGTGTTAGAGCAAGGAAGAAGCACAAGAGGTAATGGAGAGATAAATAGAAATGTGGAACAAACAGGGAATGTGGGAGGGATGGTTAGAGAGAGAGAGATAGAGAGACAGAGAGAGAGAGGGGGGGAAATATAAGATGCTTATTGCCTACAACGGGATGCATAGGAAGTGTACAAGAGAAGAGAACGAGGGGGAGAGCAATTGAGAGAGAGACAGAGAGAGAGAGAGAGAGAATAGACTGTGAGCTCTAAGCAACAGAGCAGGTCGCTCAATCAATCTGCATGCTCTGGTGGCATATTGTGTTAGTGGGGAAAATGTCAGACAACACAGACACTCACAATGAGCATTACCTGCAGTCATGACAGTATAGGCCCTAACTCATGTGAGCATGCAGATGCACACAAACAAACACACACACACACACACACACAAGTTCAGAAAAACATGCACGTACATGCAGAGAGAAACAATTGACCACAACACATCTACTATGCAGCACGGACAGGTGTGTGCACACATAAAAAATGCCATTGTACAGCTATTAATGCATGTACCTTCACACTCGTGCACACATGTACAGGAGGTAACACACGCAGAAACAGAAATGCATATTATATTTGTTCATGCAAGCACCTGCGCTCGCAAAGAAATACGTACATAGCTGTAGAAAGTAGAAACCCCACATGCACACAAGTAATATCTGCAGCAAGCCATGCATGGGATTGTGTAATGTCTGAAGCACGGTGTTGACAGAATGATGCAGTGGATGCATGGGCTAATGGATGGAGGTTTGCATGTACAGTTGTACACATGGACTATCACATGTATGCAGTGCACACACATATGCTCCATCTGCGCACTCATATTTGTATTGCCATACGTGTGAGGACTTATGAATGACATTTTTACCATTTGTTGACATTTTTAACCCTAAAGCCAAAAATAGCAGATGTACAAGCTTGTAGATCAGCTCTGTTTGACACACACACACACACACACACACACACACACACACGCACACACACACACACACACACACACACACACACACACAGTTGTGGGTACCTACCATTTCTCGGGTCAGGAAGGTCTCTTCCTGTCGTAGCACCACGAGGCCCACGGTCCCGCCCATGGGCGTGGCCCTGAGCAGGGACACCACCTCCTCTTGGCTCCGCCCATTCAGGTCAACCCCATTCACCTGGGCAGGAGGAACAGTGTTTCAATTGGGCCCAAATCACACCGACACCACACATGCAATCAGAATCGTTGGCAACACTTTACTTAAAGGTCGGGTCTATGTTATTGCATTATAAGCTTATAAGCTCATAACAATATACCATTGCAGGATCACAGTATGAAAATACATATGGTGCAGAGAAATTTGTATTTGTGTCCAAGACAATTTTCTTCCCGGGGAGACAAAATAAAGTAACCTTGAACTGAAAGATATACAGTATGCATATGCAAAGAGTTTTACATGTTCCCGTGCTGTGATCAATACCTAAGGAACGCAGCACAGTTACGAGTGTACTCAAAACATTTGCTTCTATTGGCCGAATGTGTGAATTCGCATTACAATCGATGACAATGTATGGATATTGGATACGACTGAATTAATCCATCATTTGCATGGCTTTCAACACATTTCCATGTGGCTTTAGTGCTGTGCCTGTGGAAATAATTCATGTATTCACTGTTGTGAGTTCTCGTATTGAATGCAAGCAGGGAGGCCCAGTGGGATTAACACGACTCCAACAACCACTCCACTCAATCTGAAGTTATTAACTGCAGGCAGTTTAATTTAGTTTAACCTCCATGCACCTGGGGATTGACCTACTTCAACCTCATCTAATGACACACATTCATTCAGGCCAGTACAACCACTGGGTATTTTACTGTTGGTCACTGAGTGGCTCCATTGACTCGGTTGGGAGTGCCTTGCTCAGGGGCACCTCTGTATTTTAGTTTGAAGTAATATATTATATATAACTATAACACTATAACATTATTATAGTGTAGATCAATTGTTCTCAAACGCTCTAATTCTGATCTAATAGGACCCCCATAACTCTGAGAGTGTACAACAGGTTCATTTGGTTCCAACTGTACACTCAGTACAACTGTAAACTCAGCTTTTTAAGATTTATAACATTTGCATTGACTCAAGACATTTAAGAGCTTGAATTTGATGTGAAAAATGGGAGAATGGACCCACAGTAAACTGGGTTGAGGGGCTGGCCCTCCTATACTCTCACCTCCAACAACCGGTCTCCTGCCTTAAGGCGGCCATCTTGAATGGCGGCCCCCCGGGGCAGGATGTTCTTGACGTAGATGGGAGCCGAGCCCCCGATGGGGACGTCACGCGACGTTATGCTGAAGCCCAGTCCCTCCGGACCTATAGGAGACAGACATACAAGACAAATGGCTTGTTTTGAGAATTGGCGACACACAACGTGTCCATCAAGTGACTTCTGGGGCTGAAGGCTGAAGATGGGTTTGCACTGGGTCACGGTGGCTTCTTGTTTCCTTTAAGAAGCTTTCGGATCTTCTAAACCTGCTCCAGGGGATGAATTAAAAAAAACAAAGACTTTATTTACGCTTTATGTCATGAGGGGAAAAGAAAACAAATATTATGACCAGAACAACCATCCATTGTTTGCACACCTAATCCCCTCAACATCTGACTGAGCCGTGGTTGCTAATGGAAGAAAAGCCCAAGCACTGTGCTTTCTTTCACATCCTTTATTTAATCCCCCTCTGCATTGACGAGCCAATCAACTTCCCACCAGCAGAGGAGTAGCGGTGTTATACTCGCCAGTAAACAGCCCGCAGCATTCCAGGCTTTAAATGGGGAGGATCTTTAAAACTCCCATTAGCTTGATTAAGACATACCTAAGCAATTTCCAGCGTAGACAGAACCTCTGTGATTGATTTGCGAGACCCAGCGGGATTTGTTAGGGGGGGAGGGGGGAGGATTCCCGGCTCATAAACAACAAGCGAGGGCTTAATCTGTGCTCCGAGCAGCAGGCTTAAGTCTGCACTTGAGACAAAGGATGGACGGATCCAAGCGGCCTTGTGGGAATGGGCCTTTAATCCTGGAGAGAGGCTGATCCAACAACAAAATGTGGAAGGAGGTAAACATTGCATCTTGGATTGGGATGACAGCTGATGTTCCAAAAGCCCTGGCTGGCTGGGACCCATTGTTTATCAGTTACCATTATTTATACTATACATTATTTATATTTATTTGTACGGTGAACCTATGTTAAGCCTACCGTTTCTGTTAAATTTGCACCGTGGACATTTTAAAATCCAGCCTTAAAACACAACTGTTCTCCCTGGCATTTTAAAATGCTCCTGCCTTCATGGAGAAATGGTTAGCCACTTTTCTTTTTTAATGATGTTTTTTATTTTTACATTTTATATTGGTATGCTACTATGCTCTGTATTTTTATGTTTTGTGCATTTCATTTTTCATACTATGCAGCAATTTGGTCACCCTTTGGTTGTTTTTAAATGTGCTTCATGAATAAAAATGGACTTGACTATGTATGACAGATCAAGCTCTGGGATCTGGTACACACGGCAAACATCCAGATTGGAATATGCAACAAACACCTTTTTTCGTTCTTTCTCAAGGTGTATTTTTCTGGCTTGATTCCAGGCCCCCTGAGAGAGAAAGCGAGAGGAAGGTATTTGGGATCGCAACTTCACTGGGCATATGGTGCAGCCCCTGTCGGGCCACGACTTGGCATTTGACAGAACACGGGGACCGGTGCGCTGCTTAGCAACTGTCTCTCTGGCCCACGGACGTGGCAGAAACACCTGGCGTCCCGCTGGCAGGGGACCGCAGCCGACTGCGCCAGCTGTCAGTCAACAGCTACAACACCCCCACCACACACACACGCACACGCACACGCACACACACGCACACACACACACACGCACACACACACACACACACACACACACACCTTCTCCCTGGCGCAGAGTCAGCGACAGTGTCTTTCCTAGTTTCCCCCCAAACAGAGTCTCACTCTCATGTCACACATGGTCTCAAGGCTGAACATTATTGTTAAGCCAAGTTCTAATCTGCGATTTGTGAAAACAGCGTGAAAGAACTACCCCCCACAAACACACACACAGATACTAGCGCTGCGTTTCCTGAACAATTAGCACAATTAGGTAAAATTACTTTTTAGTAATAGTGTTCTAAACCTATTTTCTTGCTGTTCTACATACAACTAACCAGTTGATATTCCAGATTGAGGCTATGTTTTCTTTTTATTATCTTAAAATACTTAATGCACTGCAATACATTGCGAGATTGTAGCTATTCTCGGTGCATGAATTGTTTCCATAGAAGACATGCTGATTCTATGGCATCCAAATGAGATCAGTCGTGGTGACTGAGAACTTGAACCCATGTATACCAGTGGACCTCTCACCATTGAGCAGGTGAGAAGACAACTTTGCCTCGTAGATCAGTGATTATATAATATATGCATGCCTGTTAGGAACAATATATCGTATATCGATATATATATTTATCAATACAAACTGGTGGCAATTTAAATCAATTTAATACCAGTAAGACGCCCTGAGGTTTTGTTTGTTCCGCTTCCATGTGAACAAATTGTTCCATTTTGAAGTCCCCTATGACTGAATCTGAGTTGAGCAATCGCTTGTTTATTCAACAGACACTGAAAATGGCTCCCATCATAGGACCGTGTTTTAGAGAGCCATCAAGTACCATTAGATAAGTTGGCCTAGGATATTTCAAACGATTATATTGTTTTGGTCCAACTCTTCGTTGGTTCGATACAGACGTGAAGAGCAATCTAAGTACAGATTACAGTTGATGGCACACAAGGATATGCTAATATGGCCACAAAACAATCCATTCCATTACAGGTAGCTGTGTGGACCACTTAAAACCAAACTACTTTTAGTGAAAACGAAAAAATGTCACAGATGCGTTTCATAGACATGAAGCAGTTATACCACATTGTCAAAAAAGTTTGAAAATATGTTGAAGAATGGTCTGAAATGCCCAGGATTATGACTCTGTGTATTGGTTTTGGGGCTTCTTTACCGTAGCATATCGCCTCTGTCGGGTGGAACCCTCATATGTCCAAAACTGTTACGTTTCAGGAGGAAAATAGAAAAAGTAGCAGATCTACAAGCTCAAAACACGTCGATATGTGCCGCGTTTCGAACTTGTGGATCTGCTACTTTTGAGTGACGCTGTAATATGATCAAGTAGGCCAGGGCATGGCCCGGGACGGCCTAGCACGTGTCGCGGGGTCGAGTCCCGATCCCGATGACCGTTGCTGCGTGTCTTCCCCCCCCATCTCTCTCCCCGTTTCCTGTCAACCTACTGTATATCTATCAATAAAGGCAAAGCCCCCAAAATGTTAAAATATGGAGATAAGAGGTTTAAGCCCGACAACAGCGATACAATGTGCTAGCCAGACTGTACACGTTCGAGCATCAACACGGGCCATTATCTGTGTAGACAACTCACCCTTCTTCAGTTGGATGTTCAGCCTCCGCCCCACCTTCTTGGCGTAGCCCCCGGTCGGGGTGGACGTGAGCACCCTCTGTGGCGAGGGGGCGTGGCCTGTGGGGGGCTTGGCCGCCGAGGACGAGGACGACAACGACGATGCGGGGTGAGGTAGAGGAGGGTGAGGAGGGTAGGCGTCATCGCCTCCGGCCTGCTGCTCCCCCGGGTGATGGTGAAGGTGTGGAGGCGGGTGGTGGGGGGCGGTGTGTTGGTGGTGGGGGTGCGTCTGGGAGCCTTGCCGGGACATCCTCTGCGGCGTGGTGTCCAGGCTGGAGGAGCCCGCGGAGGAGTGGGCGGGGCTAAAGCGTCCCGAGGAGTAGGCGGGGCCGTGCTCCGCGTGGGCGGCGGAGAGCTGCTCGTAGTGCGTCTTCATGGAGGACGGCACCACGTGGAAGCTGATGAGCGGCGAGCGCATGGCCGAGCGGAACATGTTCTGGGCTCTGAGGAGAGACGGAGAGAAGGATAACTCAGATGTTGTGCTTAAGTAAATGTATCCATATCACAGTCTGCTAGAAGTAAAAGGTCTGGTATTCAATATGTACAATTTAAAGCTTTTGAATAATTGTAGTGGAATGAAAATGTACAATATTTGGCTCCAAGATGTGGAGTAGAGGTTGGAACTATGCTCCAGTAAACTAAAAGCACCATTGCGTACGGACAGACAACAGGCGGACGACAGGACAACAGGCAGGGAAGGGAAGAGGAGAGATTAGAATAGAGGTTAGAGGAGAAGCAGGAGGCGGAGTGGAGGTCGGAGCGGAGAGAGAAGAGGGAGGGAGACGGAGGAGAGTGACGGAGGGATGGCTAGGCTAAGTGGAGAGAAGAGGAGAGGGAGGGAGACGGAGGAGAGGGATGGAGGGATGGCTAGGCTAAGGGGAGAGAAGAGGAGAGGGAGGGAGACGGAGGAGAGGGATGGAGGGATGGCTAGGCTAAGAAAAAAAAATGGGCAGGAGAAAGGGTGAGAGTGGGAGAGGAGGAGGAGCACAAGGGATGTAGCCAATACTCATTGATGTGTAGCAATAAACAGAATAAACACGGCACGGCACGTCGATTTGTGCATGCACACACACACACACACACACACACACACACATGCACGCATAATCCATCTTGTACCACCTGTACATTTCTGACATGCTAATTAATACTTATTGCAGCGAGTGTGTGGCTATAAAACGGAGAGCCCTGACAGTCCCAGGCACTTCTATCCCATAATCCCCACCTCATTTGGCTGCAGATGAAGGAGAACTCAATCTGAGGAATGATTGGAGAAAATCCTCTTTAACACCCCCCCCTATTTAATGTACAGTAGTAGGTGTGAATGAAAACTTATGGCGGCTGTCAGCGCATAGTTAACAGGGGAGGGCCTTGTTAGCGCCACCTGTTTCAATAAAGATCAATTTGGCGTGCTTCTCCCCGTACCCCGACAGCTGAATGGATGATTGGATGAATTGGGCCAGGGCCCATGCTGCTTTTCCTCTGGGGAGGGGAGGGGGAGGGGGGGGGGGGATCAACAACTTTTTTTCCCAGCCATAAGGAATGTTCCCCTGAGGTCTCGGTTTGGTGACTTTATGATTCCGGACTGGAATTAATGTCGGACGGGTGGGTGCATGGAATTTGCGTTCGCGCAGCGTCGGGCTGAGTTGCTTTTAAAAACGGCAGCCGCAGCTGTCCATGATGATGGGTGTGGAACATGTGTGGAGTGGCAGGTCTCTTCTGGTGTGCGTTACCTAATGCTGAACCAGTGGGGGGTCGGGGTGGTGGGGGTTTACACTACATAGGGAATGACTTACTCCCATTCATCCACACGGTCGACTGGGACACTCACAGATAACTGGGATTCCATTACCGGTGTCCCGGTGGGCCACCCTCTGCGGTGAGACAGTAAGGCCTATTCATAATGCAATAGTGTGCATTGCCTGTCCCTCTGTGTGTGTGTGTTAGTTTTTAGGTATTATTTTCATCACCTACTGTATGAATTATGTAAGAAAAGCTTGGTTTGTATTGTCGCTATGTACTTTATATATGTGCTTTGTTCACAGACAGTGGGGCTTATGGTACATAAAATACTCTAACCACCACCTGGTATTCATATTTTTGCCATGTCAATATAGGCACAAATAGTAAAACAAAAAATTATGACAAATAGCAGATCTAACAGTAGGTCTTAACAGCGGGCGACAGCCAGAAAATAATTCCGGAAGTGCATTATTTGTCTATGGGACCCGGCGACTACCGGAGATAGCAGGCGAACAGGCGATGGTTGAAAAGTGGGCGGAGCAACGTCGCCCGAAAAGATACAAATAATTCATATTTTCGGGCAATAACAGGTGATTGGGCGATGTGTCGGCCGATGCTCGCCCGCTGTTAAAACGTACTGTAAGAGCTTGTATTCACTATTCGTCTTGAGAGGCCATGGTTGGTCAACAGAAAGTGCTGGTCCTTTGGATAGTCATGTCCAGAGCCCTCGCAACGCATCATTTCAAGTCAACCTATCAACCATTACTGTGCTCGAACTTTATGTCATCTGCGTTATTAGCACAAACAGCTTGGCTGAAACAACGATAAACTTTATGTCATCTGTGTTATTAGCACAAACAGCTTGGCTGAAACAACAGTAAACTCTGACTTCTCATTTTGCTCCTCTACAAAAGCTGTACTAATGTCTGCTGAGGAGCCCAGGCACCTCTTCCCACTGCACTGAAGCGCAGTGGGAAGAGGTGCACACCAGCGCGTCTTTTCAAAAATGCTTTCTGTGCACATGGCATCTAATGAACCCTCTTAATTTTGTTCGGTACATATTCTGGGTAATTCATAACACAGGAATCAGATGCAAATAAATCCCTTCAAAGATCAACTGAGGTAACATCATATAGAGGGAGAGACATTCAGCAAGCTGCCTATGCTGACAGGTGCAGCATAGACGGTGCCCAACAATGTAGGCGTCACTGGATTGGAGCCAATCCACCGAACGCGCCTGAGTGCAGAATGAAGGCATGCATACTGTTATCGAGAGAGAGAGAGAGAGAGAGAGAGAGAGAGAGAGAGAGAGAGAGAGAGAGAGAGAGAGAGGGAGAGAGAGAGAGAGAGAGAGAGAGAGAGAGAGAGAGGGAGGGAGGGTGCATGTTAGGAAGTAAGCTTCTGGTTAGGGATGGAAGAGCAGAGGCTGAAAAGCAGAAGATACAGCACAGTATGGTGTTAAGCAGAAGCAGGAGTTCTCAACCTTTCTGGATCAGGGCCCACTTGAAGAATCATGAAAGTGTTTGCAGGGCCACCCAGAGCATGTTTGTTTTAATGAGCTGTGTTCCAGCCTTGGAACACAGCTCAATGGAACTAAAGTACTTTAAATTATAATTTATTTGTATATTAATAAAAAGGTATATAATATGTCATGTTATCATAACTTGGAATACCCTCATGGCTTAGCAGTGGGCACCTGTTGAAGATCTGTGTGTTAAGGGAAAGCAGAGGCGGGTTTCTGATGGGCAGAGCCAAGGGGTGTGTGTGGGTGTTACAGGAGGAGTGTAGAGGAGGCGTTAAAGGATGTTAGGTGTTAGTGACAAGGATGAAGAAGCACGTCTAGTAGTGAGTACAGGTGAGACCTAGAGAAGTCAAACATGAAGCTTCAGGTTAGCTTATAGCAAAGTGAGGGGTAGTGTTCAGGCCCCCTGTACAGGAGAGGAGAGGAGAGGAGAGGAGAGGAGAGGAGAGGAGAGGAGAGGAGAGGAGAGGAGAGTTTTCTTAAGGAGAATAAGCGATAGAAGTACAAAAGGGAAGAGAATTCAGTGTACAACTCTAGTTAGCATTGTTAGAAGAGGAGGAGGAGCCAGTGGAGAAGCAGCCAATGAAATCCTAGAAGCAAACCAAAGCAGAAGGTGAGCATGGGGCAGGCCGGCTGGAATGGCCGGAAGGTTTGCTCTGAGTCTTACTGTTCAAAGCGGATGTTACACAGGTCTCCGTTGTTGATGCGAACGATGCAGTCGTTCTCCTGAAAGAGGCCCTGCTGCTCGGCCTTGCCTCCACGCTCCAGGCGCTTGACCAACAGGCCTAGTGTTCTGAAACGTTCATAAAATATGCATTAGTGTACCAAGAGGGGTAGGGCAGCGGCATGTGTTATATCTATGGAGTGCTGTTCAAAGATTTTATGTCCAAATGTATGTACAATATAACATCCTTTCCACCAAGGAATGTCAGCTAGCTTTCAGAAAGATGTGAGAGCCCGTAGTGCGGCCTAACAGATATGAGAGCTCTGCTGGTTCTGGCAACATTCTGTCTGGCATACCCTGCCCTCTTTGCCCGATTTCAACTTCAATTTAAAATCAGACACATGCAGTGTAACATGCAGTGTAACAAAGTGTGGCGTAGGGATCTGAGAGAGCCTGTACTCCGCTAACTATAGGAAGAAATGGAAGGAAAATACATGAGTCACGTGACTGGACACCGGCCGGGGCTGTGCCATGAATGCTCATGGGTGGAAAATCTCGTACCGGAGGTTTGATGAAATACCTGGCAGTGGATGGAGCCGGCCGGACCAGCTCATGAACAAACACTATCTCTGAACGATTGCGACCTTTGTCATATAATCTGTTCAGGAATATAAAATAAGACAAATTACAGGTTGTTTTCTAATAACTTGCTTTTCGATGTGCACAGTACCTCATTTTATTGAGGCATCTACATAACTTGCCCTAATTTGCCAAGTGGCACTTATACAGCATGCAGACACTTGCAGTGTGTGGCCCTCATTTCATCTGCAGTCTACCGGGGAGGTTTTTATGAGCGAGTGAGATAGAGAGCGGGCGAGAGAGCAATCATGGCTGTCTAGGGGCCTGCATTCACACGCACTGGAGTCTGTGTACAGGGCAATGACATTTTCACCACAATCCCTGTAAATAGGTGTGCTTGCTTACTGCCAGTGCAGGTGTTAATTTTTTCTCATCCCCCGCACAGAACCCCTGCATGCTCTCTCTCTCTCTCATCCGAGCTAACCTGCTTAGATAAAAGGGAGAGAATAAACATGCACTCAGAGAGATGTTGCAAAACGGCAACATCAAACATCTGAGCAGAGGGGAGGGGAGCTGTGGGAATTTGTGGACACGCCGGTCTGCAGTATTGTCGCTGCAGCGGTTTCTGTTGCCCAGTAATCCACCATGGCGAAACGGCTTACTGTTCCCCTCGTGACTGCAATGAGAAGGCTGGCTTTACCCTATGCTGCTGTATGGATTAAAAGCAGGGAGAGAGGGGAGATGGGTGAAGGGCACAATTTACGGAGAAAATCATGCTCCCATATAGGCGAGACTGCATAGGTCTTAATCAGGTCTTCCTTGGTGTATACTGTTGCGCTTTCGGGGCTTTTCTGAGATGCGGCACGCGAGTGTGTTGCCGAAGGTAATCCAGTTGATGTTTTTGTGCTTGTCCTCTCTCCTAAGGTTCATAATAATTCAATATGGAGGAATGAGATTGCAGGGAGGCGGGTGAAATGTTTTGAAGAGTGGCAAAAGTTCAGAGACACTTTCCCCTGATTGCATTTGAGTCGACACAATGCAATTTTCGTACAAGCGAAACGGCTCCTACTTCGGTGATGAAAGCTCTGGCATCTTAATCTTGGGATAACGTGTGGCTTGACATTTCCTCAATAAAAGGAAAAGTGTGTTATAAATGTGCTTTTAGGTTGATTAAGTCAGACTGCGCCGAGAAGAGATACAGTACGATCTCGCTTTCTCAACACAGTTGTTTGTTTCAGACAGACTTATGGTTAACAGAGTTTGGTCGTTGGTGCATTTCAACTGCTGCCGTGTTGTGACTGAGATAATTTATTTCTATGGCTGGAATGAATTGAATTTGGATTTTTGAGCACATTAATACAAACAAACTTAAGTGGATCCAATATGTTTTTTGTGTCACATGTGAAAAACTCACTTTTTCTATATTAAAAATGTTCACGTATGTGAATTCTGGCTATTGTTCCAACTTCCAATGATAAGAGAGAGAACCACAATATCTACTCTACATGTGTGGAAAAACAAATGATAATGCCGATTGACAAGTCGCTGAGATTTAACACGAAATTATAGTCCAGATCGTCCAGTCAGTAATGAGATTTAAAACAAAATTATAAAATGGATCAACCAGTAAGTAATGAGATTTAAAAGATCCCCACAGTACATTACCAGTCACTAGAGAGATTTCTAAAGGGTTCTCTGGGTTTCGTGACTTGGATCACTGAAAATATCTTTACGGGCATATCAAAACCAGCTGTGACATTCCTCTCATTCCATTTTTTTTGCCTTTGTACCACTGTGTGCGTGTGTGTGTGTGTGTGTGTGTGTGTGTGTGTGTGTGTGTGTGTGTGTGCGCGTGTGTGCGTGTGCGTTTGTGGGCGTGCTGCTTAGTACACCCTTTTCATCATGCAAAGTCGTAGTGACAGCAGCCATGGAGAAAGATGACAGTCACCTGCAAACACTAAACAACTATGATTGATCGCTGTAAACTGGCAAATAGCTTCATGATGTCGACACGCATACACCTGTGCGTGTGTAAGCATTGTGTGTGTGTGTGTGTGTGTGTGGTGTGTGCGTGCACACATGTCCTGCACTTGGCACAGCAAAGAGTAATATACAGTGTGCATGTGCCTGTGTGAGCGCTGCTTGTGTTCGTGTGCACATGTTTGTGTGAGCGCCATTGGACAAAGAAAAACCATGTGGATACCCAAGAGGAATCTACGTTGTGTGCGCGTGCGTGCGTGCGTGCGTCAGAGCCAACCCAGGACCACCACAGTGCAATGCTGCTGCCATGACCTACATCTGCACTCTCTCTACATCTCCTTTAACTCCATCTGTTTCTCCCTCCCTCCATCCTCTGTGTTCCTCCCATCAGCTACAGTCGACTCTCTACTCTGTTCCACATTATGGTGGTAGTGACCAGCGATTAAACCATTTGAACCTCAGCATCCATTATTCTGGGGGGGTAACCTTAGACAAAAATAGCAGATCTACAAGATTACAACGTGTCACGTTGTGAGCTTGTAGATCTACTATTTTTGGTGAAGAGGTTTGGTGTAGACGGAAAAGGCGGTACAAGTACAGAGCCAACACAATACCAGTTTACCAAGTCTAGACTAGAGGGTCTAAGATGTTAAAGTTTGTCCCAGTCTGGGATTTGTTTAAACAGTGTGAAAGGCGTCTCCCACAATAGTGCTCCGTTTCCTAAACAATTAGCACAGTTTGTAACTCTATGGCGTTTTGTTATTATTGTTCTAAACCTGTGTTCCTGTACAGCCAACAAGTTGAAGAAATTGCAGACTGAGGCTTCGACCTTTGCTTTGATGAAATATCCGTGACCGTTTGGGTTTATTGCAGATGCTTCTATTGCTAGTTTGACCAATTCAAATGCTCTTTAATCTTAAAATGACTTTAATATTTATTATTACTGTAGGTCTTTAGCCACATGGGTTAGGGTTATTTATGTATAAGTCTACTTGGTTGCAGAGCGTGTTGTTGCACACCAACATACTGTAGCAGACCTAAAGCTCTAAGTGAGCTTGGCGAGCTCGACACACCAACTAAAGTATAAATCATCCGGTAGAGAAAGCCAAGAGTCAGCCAAGAGAAACAAGCGCTGGCCTCGTGTGGAATCCAAACGAGTGAAATCAGCCGTGGCGAATGAGAACTTTAATTCTTGAGTGACATTACCTGCGGTCTCTGGCACTGAAAGGCACCACGTGGATCCCCAGGGGGCCTCCGTCATTGGACACCTCCACCAGTTTGACAATGTCTCTGGGAGACACAACCAGACCATGGGTGAATGGATGGGTGGATGGATAGGTGAATGGATGGGTGGATGGATGGATAGTGGGTGGGTGGGTGGATGGTTAGTGGGTGGATGGTGGATGGATGGATAGTGTGTGGGTGGGTGGATGGTTAGTGGGTGGTGGTGGATGGTTAGTGGGTGGATGGATAGTGGGTGGGTGGGTGTTTGGGTGGATGTTACACATAACATAAAGGAGTGAGATTGAACGAAACATATAATAAGAACGTAGAGAGAGAAGTAACACGACAGTAAAATGAAATAACATTCATTATAAGGAATAAGACGACATACTGTATGAAAGCGATAAACAGAGGGTAAGGTGGAGGAAAACAGACTTAAAGGATCCTCACTAAGCCAGCTATCCACACCAAATGATTGAACGTGTTGCACCTGGCATGCCGTGGTCTGAATTTACCCGTTGCAGGTCGCTGCGGTTTGGGGATTCTATTTCAAGTAGTGATTGGTTCAAAAGTAGCAGATCTACAAGAGCTTGTAGATCTGCTACTTCTAATGCATCTGTGTGACACAGTGTATGATAAAGTAGGACATTAATTTAAGAAAAAACATGAAAAGTTAGAATATGGAGATAAAAGTTGTGTTTACTAATGTTTAGTGATGTATGAATAATGGTTTACAAATGATGACTTCATGATGAATTAAGTATTTGCTAATGCTTAATAGTGTATAGTTATTATAAAGTGTTAGAGGTTTCTGCCCGACAGCAACGAATGAGTTGCTAATCATTGGTGTGGCTTGGGCTTTAAGCGGAGGTTCTCAAGTGGGCTGGGACCCCAAATGTGAGTCATAAGAATTGTGTTGAACAATGGCTCACGACAGCTACAGTAATAACCACTAATAATGAATGTTTAAGCAATATTTCATATTGTCAGAGTCGCAATGATTTTGTGTCGTCCATGTAGTTTATTGTTTATTGTTTATTAGGATCCCCATTAGCTTTTGCCATGACAAAAGCTAGTCTTCCTGGGGTCGGACACAGACAAACAATGAAGCCACACAAAACTAAAATCTTTTTGTCCTATGCACATCACAACAGGCAAGCTTGGTGCATTTTAGAAGAAAAGTCTAATCAGGACAAAACTCTTAATACAACGCAGTTGGTGAGCTTGAAACATTACGGTCATTACGGTGGCGGGGTAGAGGAAGGGAAGACGGGCTCAGAGGAAATTAGATAAATAACAATGCCGTACCTGCATATTAAACTGGAAGCGTGCAACAAAGATAAAATAAAAAGCAAAGCAAAAACAAAGTGTCAGTTGTTCATTAATAATACGGACAGAATGGTGAGTGGGTGAGCTCCTGTCGAGTCGATGTGGAGGGGGAGACGCGCTTTCACCAGAGAGAGGGAGAGGTTAGAAGAAAAGATATGTTCTCCAAACAATCCTTTGCATTGCGTGCGTGCAGAGACCCCAGGGGAAGGATGAGATGAATGCTTTGTTTAAGAGGCCGTGAGCGATCTCACGGTGCGAGACAGAGTTCAGGAGGGGTTAGCGGGGGTGAGGCTTTAACACGACTGCATTGAGATGAGCTCGTCTTCATTCCAAAGGTGAAATCGACTCATCAATTCTCATACAAGCTAGGCACTTAAAAGTTTATAAAAGTGTTTTAAACTTTACTGACTTGCTTCACTGGTGGGAGATTTTCAGTAGAGGTTGCAATGGTGTCAAATTGTGGATATCCGATTCAAATAATGTGTAAATGAGCGTCATTTTGTAATATAAGTTACAAGATACTTTTTTTTATGCCAAATATCTCATTTTGGAATGAACGCATTCAAGTACTCGTTAACACAGGCACCTGTTCCATTGTGACTTTGTTATCCATTCTCACCTGGTCTGTTAATTTGTTATTCATTCCCACCTGGCCCACTGTTACTTTATCATTCATTCCCACGCGCAGCAGACGGGAGAAGAAATGGGTCCATGATTGGAGGACTTACTCTAGCGACCTCATAGGGGTGTGGTCTATGCAGGAGTCCGCTCGGCCAACCGGCTCGATCCTCCCGTTCTCCTCCTCCCTGGAGTCTTCCTCCTAACACACACACACACACACACACACACACACACACACACACACACACACACACACACACACAGAAAGAAAACAATGAGATGACATTGCACTCAAGTGTCATACGTTTGAATTGGGCTTCCAAGCGTTGCTGCGTTAATCCTCCGCCATTTGTCTCCATTATACACAAAGCACTGTGTACTAAGTGGAAATGGCATGGAGCTAATATTACCACAAACTTAAATGGAATGAAATAAAAATGTGTCATGATATTCGATCAAACCGCCCATTCCATCAGACTGACTGATGTATGTTCCATTCAGGGTAAGCTGCAGCTGTGCGTTTCCCATGATGGCGCCGTGTAGGCAAATTCAGAGGCTAGCATACAACTGGCTGAAGAAGCTAAGTGTTAGCCTATGCTACTGACCTGATGAAGACAAGACGACATGACAGGAGGTGGAGGTCTTCCATCGCTGTAAAAATACATGGCAGTGAGAACACACTACACTGTCGCTATACGCTTAACTGGAGATACCTGCTGCGAGCCTGAGCAGGAAAGCTGAGCCTTGTGATCAGTGACAGCCGCATGCACGCGCACACACACATTTAGAGAAAGCAAGGCACAAACGAACGAAGAGAACATAATGTAATACATTTATTTTCGTTTCTGGTTATACCAAATAATATTTGGCATAACCAGAAACGAAAATAAATAAACTGAAAACTGCACAAATAAAAATGCAAATATTATTTGCATTTTTATTTGTGCAGTTTTCAGTTTTCCAGGAAGTGAATGTGATATTGTTTATTGATGGTTTTTAGTGACTGCATGCACGCACGCACACACACACAAACACACACAGACAGTACATGTACATAGAGTACACCATGTGCAGTCACAAGCACTCACCCACAAACAAATAAACACAAACACACACTTGCGTGCACGCGCACACACACAGACAACAAAGAGGCAGAGAAGAAGAAGGTCATTAAAGTTTCATGGTGATACCGGAGAAGAGAAGAAGAGAGATTTGGGTCTACCCCGGCAACCAAACCCACCAACCAGGCTCATCAGTATGAAAATGAGCCTTGCGGTTACCGAGACTGCTCTACGGTTGCCATGGCACTTTTCGGAGCACCGGGTGCCCGGGGGGAACATCTAGTGAGAGAACGAGGGAGAGGGGGGAGAGCGACAGACAGAACGAAAGTCTAGAAACGTCCAGCCTTCAGAAGAGAGGGATGATTCTCTAAAGAACTTGAGCTCAGCAGATGAGAGAATCGACAGAATTGAATTTGTATTGTATTACTGTATATTATGCATTACTGATGAATTGAGTACAATGGACCACAATGGAAACAAGCCCCCTGGGACTTGTGGGTGTACCTTTGACCTGTACGTTAAATAAAATATTCAATCAATCAATCTTTCAGAGCATGATCCAGTGTACGGACTCTATTTTACATTAGACTTACAGAACAGGTCACGCGTAGCTTGTTTGACCTGCAGCTGCAGCAGTCCATCTTGGAATACTGAACATACCGAAACTGCGCAACTTATTCTGTCTGTCACTTTACTTGGGGAGGCTTTTTGCAAGAAACGAGTGCCTGCCAAAAAACCCACAGCACTCGTTATCAGGCAGCCTGCTGCAGAAGTGTGACATTAGCCAGTGACTAAACACTTTTGGAAAGCTGCTACCAGCACAGATTTAAAAACCCACAGGTGTGACTGTCTGTGCTGGGCACACACACAATGGAACAATCTAGAAGCAATTTAGTGGTTTATGTTGACCTAACGTTAGCCGATGTTTTCTTGTTGGGAATGTGATCATGACATGTTTTTGGCAGGCTGTTTGAAATAGCTGATCCACAAGCTCAGCTATTTATTTTTAAAAAATCTTAAAAAATGCAGACACATTCTGAATATTTTTGAAAATAAGTAAATAAATTAAATAATGAAAATTCACATGACAAAGTTTGATAAGCCCTTACACTAAAGAATTTCACCAGCCAATAGGAGTGAAGTAGAGGCGGGACCAAAGCACTAGCCTTGCTTCTGGAGTCTCCCGTCTTTCTGTTCTCTTCCTCCGTCTCCCAATCTTTCCATTCCCGACGTCGTTCTCATTTTTCAATCAATCTCCGTCTCTCGCTCCTCTGATCTCTCTATCCCATCCCTTTCTCACCATATTCTTCTCTTCGTGTCTGTACACACACCCACACCCCCCCCCCCCTTTCCTCTGATGTGGAGTGGGGCCCCGGGGCCTCCCTCAAGCGGGGAGAAGACAGCCCGAGTAGAGAGAGAGAGAGAGAGGAAAAGATGGAGGGAGAGATGAAAGACAAGCCTCTCTTCCCTGAGGGCGTACCTTTTCTCTCAGGGGGACAGGTACCTGAGAGCACCACTTGCAGGCTTCTCACACTGCACACACGTGTGTGTCAAATAGGCAAAGTACACATAGTGCTGACGTGGTTAATGTAGCAGCCTATGTTTTCTAATAATAATGCAAATCTGCAAAGTTAAGTACTGTAAGTTTTCCAATAATGGTAGTGGAGTCAACGTACAATATTTACGTTTGAGATGTGGTGGAGTAGCTCAAATTGTACCTGTACAGCACTTGAGTAAGTGTACTTAGTTACTTTCCACCACCGCTTGCACTGACACACACACACACACACACACACACACACACACACACACACACACACACACACACACACACACACACATGGAACAAAGCCTTCATCCCAGCTCCTCAGACCCTTATCGTTTGCCATTAAGCGCTAGAATGAACAGAGGAACGGGGGGATGAGCTACACGTAAGGATGAAAGTCGAACAGAGAACAGAGGGAAACGTCCGCACTGCTCGGCTCTGACTGAGGAGGGCTTTATCACAGCTTGAGGAGATGATTAAAGGCAGGACGAGGCGGGCCCGGAACAGCGTATGTCAGCCATTACTAAACTCAATCTACGGGACAGAATTGCTTGCCACTTGTCGTGCTCCCGCCTCGCATCCAAGCTGTTTTGCAAGTAATGCGGAAGTGTGACCTGCTGCTGCCAAAGACCTTCAACGTCTGTTGAAGGTCTTCATCACAGAGCTCATCAGATGAAGCCTCGTCGCAACCATGCTCAGCATCTCAAAGGTCGCTGTGGCGATCTTGTTATGACAAAGTTCATCGTGACGAAGCCCGCTATGATGGAACTTGACAGAATGACACTCATTATAACAACAATGAGCCTGACAAGACGAAGCTCGTCATAAGGGAGATAATCAGGTAGCTTGAGGATGAAACCCATCCTAATGATGCTCATTAGAACAACGCTCCACAGAAATTAGAAGCTCCTTATGAACGTGAAGCTCATCAGTGAAATAGTTTTTTTTGGTTTTGTTGCCAAACTTTGTTGAGAAGTGTAGTGTTAAGTTTGTAAATGGCGACGGGAAATGTGAAGATGAAATCTGTCCCACAGAAGTGAATCAGGTACTGGTCAAATATTGCCTGTTTTCTCGGTCTGTGTTTTTTCAACCAGATATTCGGGATCCTCCAAAGCAATACGGTAATAGAAAGAGCGCCAATCATTCCTTCCACCCCACCCCCCAGCACGCGCAGGGCACACTAAATCAAACGCTCCGACAAAAGGGGTGTGAAAAGCAGGCGGCGGTTTACACATGCCGGTCGCAGATTTCTACTTTTCCCCCAGCGAGGCCTGTGGAGTTCTCTCAGAGGGGGCCTAATCTCTCCCGAGCTGGTTCGGAATTCGCTGCCTTCTGTGATTAGCTGCACATGGCTTACTCCTGGGGGGAAATTGTTTTGCAGATCGTTTCTCCCTCCATCCTCTCGTCTTTCCTCCGCCCTCCCTCCATCACTCACGTCGTTGGTGTTCGTTTGGCTCCGCATTTGTGGTTGAATGCGAGTGGATCTGGGCATAAGTGTGCCGCATGTGTGTGTGTGTGTGTGCGCATGCGTGCGCATTCACAGTTGTATGCTGAGGCACTCAGAGGTCATGAATGCTGTTTCAGCTGCAGAGAGATGCACATAAACACCAGTGTTTTGTTTCTCTGTTTGACATCGTTATTGTCACACCTATGGCATCAATCCATGTGCTTTCTCTTGTTCGACCTTCCTTTAGCCATTTCCCTCCTCTCCTTTTCACCATTCATACCTTGCTTTCCTGTCCTGTGTGACACACACACACACACACACACACACACACACACACACACACACACACACACACACACACACACACACACACACACACACACACACACACACACACACACACACACACACACACACACACACACACACACACACACACACAATCATTCTGTACAATATCTGTGTATATAGATTTTCCAGCCACAAGCATGCAGGTTACTTACTTATTTTCTACAGTCCACACTTTATTACTTATTAACGTTAATACTTGTACCTTACATTCATTGTATTGCATGTATGTGTTGACATCGTTAGCCCAGTCTGGTGGCGTATGCAACTCCAAAATGGATCACAATGGAAACAAGCATAACCTTTGACTGCACTACATGTACTGAAAAATAATCATGTTAATTAAGTAATCACTTAATCAATCAATCAATCAAAACATCTGACTGAAACACACTTACAGTATGAGCATGTGAACAATAAAGTCTTTGAATCTTGAATCTCATTCAATTTCACTCGTTCTTTCACTGTCACTCTTTCCTCTCTCTCTTTCCATCCCTCTAACTTTCAATTCGCTCTGTCCTTCCATTTGTGCACAGAGGCACGTAGGTACACACACACACACACACACACACACACACACACACACACACACACACACACACACACACACACACACACACACACACACACACACACACACACACACACACACACACACACACACACACACACACACACACACACACACACACACACACACACACACACACTCTCCTCTTCTATGAGACATCACACATTCTGTCGTTTTGCTGCTGCTATTCAGCCTCTCTGCCAGTCTGTGGAAGTGTGTACGTGGCCAGTATCGTTAACACAGCTGAACAGCCCTTGAAGCACCATCTAGTTTTTCTCAGCACAACAAGCACTGCAACCTCCTTGATACCAAACCTGATAACAAACCAGGCAAAAATGTAAATGACTATTCCTCTGTGTGTGTGTGTGTGTGTGTGTGTGTGTGTGCGTGTGTGTGTGTGTGTGTGTGTGTGTGTGTGTGTGTGTGTGTGTGTGTGTGTGTGTGTGGTATGTGTGTGGTATGTGACCGGTTGGAGTCTTTGAAGAAGCTCTTCCTGAGAGAGGTCACACACCCAGTGAACCTAAAGCCATTTATTGTCTCCTCCACTCTCCCCTCCTCTCCTCTTCCTTCTCCTCTCCTCTCCTTCGGTGAAGGTGGGGTCGAGGCTAATGTATGGATCGGTGTCTGTTCCTGTTGTGGAGGAAGTGAGGAGAGGAAGGCAAGGTGGACACATGGTATCCACTTAACAATGACGAGAGAAAGAGAGAGAGAGGGTGAAAGGGTGAGAAGGGGGGGGGGGGGGGTGGGGGAGTGTGTGTGTCTCTTGACTCCGTGTTCAGAGAACTCTCTCGATACTGTGTGCCTACTGGTCTATAACTGCATCCATGCATTTAAATGAATGTCCAGCCATGTCTGTCTGTAGAGAGTGCACTTCATTAGAGTTGAGTACTGCCGCACGCACGCACGTTGTGTACACTCACACAATCATGCAGTATACACAAACCACAGCTATTTATCATTCAAGACCACACACACACACACACACACACACACACACACACACACACACACACACACACACACACACAGGTTTGGTGCAGCAGACAGGCCTCGATGGACTACTTTTAATCTTTAATGAACCTCTGAGCCTCAGTTCTCTCTCTCTCTCTCTGAGACACATCCAGGAAACAAACAATGACTCGACTGAAAAACACCTCTGCGGACCAGCCAGCCTTCCCATCCTCTCCAGCTCTCTGCCTACCGTCTGTCTGCTTGCCTGTCTAAGTGTCTATAAGTATTTATGTCTACCTGCCTGTCTGCCTGCCTGTCTATCTATTACCTGTCTGTCTGTCTCCCCCCCCCCCCCCCGCCAGCCATTAAGCCCCCAACTCAGTACTGAATTATTGATGTTGCTATCTATCTCTCTCTTTAGCTCCACTCCATGTGTGTGATTGTGTATGTGTGCTTGCAGTGTGCCTGTGTCTGTGCCTGTGTGCGTGCGGTGTGTGTGGGTAACACAGTAGAAAGTGCAGCAGAGTCTCTGAGTGACATCCATACCTACAGTATCAGTAGTAAGTACCCTCAGTATGTGCTCCTTTTATAAATCACATCGTTTCGTATAATCATTCAGCTGTTCCGCTTATGGTAACGCACCACAACCATTCACAATTAAACACAGCTCACATAAGTCACATTACATAATATCATACATGTCGGGAAAAAACGGCTCATCTCCATATTTCCCTACTTGATCAGAGAGTGATACAGCCTCAATCAAAAGAAGCCTACTTGCCTACTTTTGCTTTTGAATCCTGAAAAGTAACAGTTTTGGATATATGAGCCTCTCCCTGGCTGAGGAAAAAATACAATTGTCTCCACCAGGCCGAAGGCATGGGAGAGAGTATGTTTTGCACTCTGTCCGTGTGTGTATGTGTGTGTGTGTGTGTGTGTGTGTGTGTGTGTGTGTGTGTGTGTGTGTGTGTGTGTGTGTGTGTGTGTGTGTGTGTGAGTCCGTGTGTCCATCCGTCCGTCTGTTACCAGCTAATCTCCGGCACCGTTAACCCGGTCGATGCCACATTTTGCACACACACTGACTGTGTGTGTGGTGTGTGTGTCGTGGTGAATGGTAATCTGGCTCAGTGTGATCAGATGTCAGTGTTTCAGTTCTCTCCTCAGATGCACCAACACCGTGTCTGATGTGATGATGAATATTGAATAGTGTTATTGAATGTGTTATTGTTCCTCTTTCACATGTTTTTGTCTCTCTCTGTCTGGCCTACATCATATCTGTGTGTGTGTGTGTGTGTGTGTGTGTGTGCGTGCGACTATGATAACACGTGGATGTGTGTTTGACATGTGCTTTTGAGCGATTGTTGGTGCGCTTTTTATGAGCCGTGATGTGTTCAATGTCACCTTGTCTGGCCCCTGTATGCGCGTGTCTGTCTTCCTACAGGTCGTCTACACAGTATGTGTGTGTGCATGGGTTGGCATGCATGTGTGCATGTGACATGCCTGGCTGTATGTCTGGCCTCCTCACATAACTTGTCTGGCGTAACACGCGGCGTGTTGAACCATTAAACCCTATGTGGTTGACCGGAGTCATGCTAGCATCTCTTCTTTATTTATTGTGGGGAAAGCTTTCGCTGAACATAGCCAATCGAAAACGTAAGAAAACGTCTACATACAGTGTACAGTATGTATGAACGGAAATATATACAGATGTACAAGCACCCTTAAACCCTTGATTAGTAATCTGTAGCCTGGAAAAAATGCCATCAGCTGATTTGGTCTGGCACCACTCATTTGTGATTGGTTGATTTCACTCCCTCCGAAGTACTGAGGGACCAATCAGGAACCAGTATGCAGATATGGGGCAGGTTTATCATTGGAGGCATTTTCTTTTAAATCCGCCCCTTAGAAATCAGCTTCCACGGGGCGCCCGCTGGCCTAGTGGTTCAGGCACATGCCACATATAGGCTCTGGCCTGACAGCGTGTCGCATGACGACCATTGCTGTATGTCTCTGCCCTTCTCTCTCTCCCACTTTCCTGTCCGTCTTCACTAATAACTATCAATAAAGGCAAAAAGCAACAACAAAAAAATCTAAAAAATAATAATAAAAACAGTTAGAAATAAATCATCTTCCACACAGAGTTTCCAGACTAATATCTACACAGTGATAGTAGTCTGGCCATTGTACTTGAGCCGCTATTTTTCTGTCTACACCAAATCCCTTTGGCAAAAAATGGCCCCCCAGAATATGAATGCTGGGTGGTTAAGGTAATTAATACTATATGGAAATGACTTCACCACTTGAACCCTAGCATCCATGGCATTCTGCAAAGCTCATTAGTATGAGAGCATAAACAGGATGGGGGGCGTCTAGTATAAAGCCCTTGAGAGTCTAGTCAACTAAGTATAGGCTTTAAGTGCTTAAAACGGATAGCGTTCATCATCATCATAACTACTGACAAGACAGCTGTATTATATGGATAGCAATTCAATTCAAACTTTATTCAAGACACTCAGTCACAGGGGGGTCCATAGGGCAGAACACATAAAACATAAAAACACAAAAGTAAACAAACTATAAATAAACAAAGCATAACAAACAAGGGGGACTTATCTCTGTACATACAGGGTATTAGAACGCCAGTGGCTCCACAGCTTAGATGACAGCCTAACAGAGCTCTTAGCAGGGTTGGAAAGTGCTAAAGATACTGAAGAAAAACACAGTTTGTACATATTGTACTTGATGTATGTGGTTGAATATTGGCCTATAGGCCTACATGCAAAACAGCAATTAAAACCATATTTGCAATGCACTGGCACCCTTTCTATGCTGCTAAATGTGAAATTAAATCTATATTGATTGTTATAATGTTGCTATAGCGGGTGAGTTTGCTGTGCTTACTGAAGTGGCTAATAGTAGCGAACGTTAATGATGAAAATGTAAACACACAAAGCCAACCGCCACACACCGACAGCACTGAAGAGGAATCTCAATACTTAAGATTAAAAGATTAAAGCATAAATATATAAATAAGATTAAATTAATAATGACCCGACCTCCATACACCACGCTGTGTGTAAAAAGACGGCATGAGTCATGTCACCATGATGGATATAGACCAATGGTTCTCCTTGAGGGAGTTCCAGGGGGTCCCCAGCTAAATGATAGTTTGGAACCAAATGGTCCCCTAATGGGTCTGTAACTCTGAGAGTGTACAAATTTGTACACTCTCAGAGTTAAATTCACATTGATTTTACAATATAAATTGGGGGTCCCAGAGATAGAAATGCCACTAAATGGGGGTCCACAGACAAATGCATGTCAAACTGGGGGTCCTTGAAATTAAACGGGTTGAGAATCGCTGCTAGAGCCTTATAAATCTTCTCTTATGGGGTCCCTGGCATATCTCTGCAAATGGGGTCCGTGGGCTAATTACTAGTGTCAATTTGCGGTCCTTCCTTGACATGAAAAAGTTTGGGAACCACTGACATAGACGACTGGACAGACGGACAGGTGGGTGGATGGAAGGACAGACGGACGGGTGTGTGTGTATGCTAGACTGATTCTCTGCCGTTTGTCTTACTGTGTCAATACAGCTTAATGGTTGAAGGAATGAATGGATTGATACGATGGGTGAGGAGAATGGATAGATGGAGGGGGGAGGGGCAGAGGAGTGAAAACCAGAGGACATTATAGGTGATGAGGAGGAGGTATACGAGGCCAAGGGAGATAATCAAAGAGAGCAAGAAATAAAGGGAAGTAGAGACAAAAGTATATGCAGAGGTTAAAAAACCCTGTAAGTAATTTATGAAAGAGGAGAGGAGAGGAGAAGCGGTTACTACGGATAAGCTGTTATGGATGGAGAGGAGAGGAGAGGAGAGGAGAGGAGAGGAGAGGAGAGGAGAGGAGAGGAGAGGAGAGGAGAGGAGAGGAGAGGAGAGGAGAGGAGAGGAGAGGAGAGACAACAGTGAGAGACAGAATGCAAAGGTAGGTTGAGCGAACAAACCAATCCCATTCTGCTCAACCCTGACCCCACAGCCCCACCTAGTGGTCAGTTACTCTGCAGCTGCAAGCTTCAGTGTTCCTGGAGTCTTGGACAAGGCTTCACTTTGTATCAGCCCACACGCATGTGCACGCACACGCACACGTACACGTGTAAGACATCTGCATGCATTATGTACTGTTCGCTGCCATACTCATGCACAAACAGCCACTAAATCCCCCCCACACACACACACACACACACACACACACACACACACACACACAGATCTGCATGTTGCTGTGCTTGCACATATCTACCCCACAGATGTCATGAGCACATGCACAGACCGTGCGCAATCTGCGCACACAACCACACGTGTGTGTAGCGTTATAGTATGTGCACATACAGAGTATGCGCAGTATGCATGCATGGAGTCAGGGTGATTTATGAGTGTGTGGCAGGGCTTTGCATGATTTATCCCTCTGAAGCCTGGTCCTTTTCACCTGAGGGACCCACCTCTGCACCACTGGACACACACCCACTGCGCCCACAGATACACTGCAAAACCCCCGTTTAACTCTGAGAGCGGTGTACAAATGTAACTCTGAGAGTGTACAAACGTAACTCCGAGTGGCGAGTGTACAAACGTACTCTAGAGTGTACAAATGTTACATTTGTACACTCTCAAGATAAGGGCTTTTAAAGGTGGGGATCGACACAGCCCCTGCGTTCTGGCTTGGATCAGCAGAGTCGCACTTCACTTTTCATGTGAAGACAGACAGACAATGGCTCTGTGAGTAAACAGCAGGCCATCTCCGCCTGCCATTTACAGTGGTTCAGATTCAGAGGTGTCAGATCATTGTCAGGCTGTGTGTGCATCGTGTGAAAGAAAGTTGACCACAAACCGGCTCTCGTCGCCTCCCTAACAGCCTCTCATTTAAAATGAATCACTATGCGTGTTCATTCAAGTCTCAGTGTACACAAATGTAGGCAAATGGACATTGTGAACACTCAAGAGTTACACTGACAGAGGACTTTACAGTTTAACAGACTCAAGCGAACCTTGCACCTACAATACCATTCATCTCATTTGGAGTGATGCAGGCTTTCTGCTTTTGCAGATTGTCTCTCTTTCAGCTGAAGTAGCCCTATACATACGGTACATAGATGCAGCACTCTATCCACGGTGCTTCATGCTGATCGAGCAGTTGAAATGCTTCAGACATCGAGACAGAGGAGGGGTCAAAGTGGCTCAGACGGTAGAGCGAAAGGTTCCCGGTTTGATCCCCAGCTCCCCCCTGAGTTGGTGCCCAAGTGTCCTTGAGCAAGAACCCCTAAACTGCTCCACGATGAGGAGCAGGTCGGTGCCTTGCATGGTTTTCACACTTGCAACGAAGTGAAGTAGTACAAGGGAACACAAATTGGACACAAGTCTACATGAGGCACAGAAGTCACATACCTAAAAATAAACAAACACAGTCTGCTCTCAGAGGTGGAAATCGATGCAGGCAGGCAGGGAGTGTGTGTGTGTGTGTGTGTGTGTGTGTGTGTGTGTGTGTGTGTGTGTGTGTGTGTGTGTGTGTACAGTACGTACGTGACAAGGTTGGGTTGTTAGTTCAGTTCTGCAGTTCACTGCTCTGCTACTTAATTGGTTGATTTGCAACCCACTCTACGCTTGTCTGGAGTTCTGACATGCACTGTACTGACGCGCGCGCACACATGCACATGCACATGCACACACGTGTGCACACACACACACACACACACACACACACACACACACACACACACACACACACACACACACGTGCACACTGGACACACACACTGCACAAAGACACGTGCATGCAGTTATGCATAATCTTACTGGTGCACAGTAAGACACATACAGGAATGGATGCACACATACTGCTAGTAAATGCACCCTTCCACCCACACTCTCCCACTCCAGCCCTGTGGACAGTGATGCTGTGCTGGCCTCCATTTTGCATCAACACCTCATTAACACGGTAACACACCCTACTGACAGCTCACCATCGCTGTGAATACACTACCTGTTGCCAAAGACCAGAGGAAGTGAGATAAGAGAGATAAAGAGAGATATATGAAGAGATATATGAAAGACATTGGGAAACACAGAAACAGACAGAGAATCTACTATCACGGTTCAGTTGTCACTCTAGTCTACTGCCACGGCACCGACGGCTGTGCTGGAGGGAGATGTTCAGAAAGGGAAGGAAAGCTCCATTCAAGTTCATGTTCAGTTCTACAGCGTCTCCTGTTCTGCTCTCCACTTTCAGTGAGACATGAACTTCACCAAAGAAAGGACAAAGTGTTGTACGGTCAGATAACAGATCATGTAGATATAAATGGACATCATGTATTTATCCTGAGGGAAATCCTGCAGGCCTTTCAAAAGCATAGCAGTACACATGAAAAAGAGATAAAGGAGAGAGTAAAGAGAAACGACGATAAATAGTGTTTGTATTCAAGAACAGTGTTGCACTAATGGAGAGTTGTATTGATGAAGAATGTTGTATCCATGAATCATGATATATGTATGTTACTATACTCTGAGATCATCTAACTCTAATCTTTCTTCTGCGCTATACTCTGTTATAATTGTGATTACATTCTGGCATCTATTCTAGTAGCCAACAAAATGCTATTTTTTGACTACCGTAGACTAGCACCTTCATAACCTTGTCTACGGTAGTCAAATGCCAAGTCTTCACTTTAAAGTCATTCCTCTGTTATTTCATGCTATTCGATCCCCTGAACATTAATTCCAATTTGCTTACGTTTTATTCTATTGCACGGTTATTTCACGTGTCTGTCTTCTATTGGTTTCTGCTCTGTATTCTCTCTATAAACTCCCGTCTCCTCTCCTCTCCTATGGAATGTTGTACTGCTCACTGGATAGAATGAAGTCTGCTGTTGCAATTGTTCCCCTTATCTATTCCTTCAAGTTCTCTGTGATCACATGGTGTCCTGCTCTTGGGCAATTTAAGTGTTTTGCGCGCACGTGTGCATGCGTGCATACTTGCGTTTTGCAACATCCCCGTTGGACAGAGACACTAAACATGACTGTCTCAGAGAGACTTGGAGAGACAGAACAGAACTACTCTGTCAGATAGCAACACACAACAGAGACCACAGCTACAAAACACAGAAACACAGCTGGTACTGTATGAGTGTGCTTGAGTATGTGCGCGCGCAGGCACGCACGCACACATGCTTGTGTGTGTGTTTGTGTGCGTGAGAGATCTCACTGTCAGAGGTAGAAAAGAAAGAACAAACCACCATCACGACCTTCAAACAATTCAGACAGTATAACCTTCCATCAAGTCACTCATTCACCTTTCAGCACACACACACACACACACACACACACACACACACACACACACACACACACACACACACACACACGTCAGTGATGGGCTGTCTGGCTGTAGGCTGCTCCACAGGGTGCTCCATGGCAGGTCATTAATACTGACTGCAGTCCTCATGCGTGACCTCTACACTCACTCTAACCTGTTCATACACTCAGAGCGAGAGGATATATGGACCGACATGGACCTGTGTGAGTGCCCCAAAAAAAACACACACACATTGACACGCCATGTCCGACTGTCACCACTTGTAAAATAACGATGCAGTACGAAAGGTGCTAGGGCGGGTTCCATTTTGATTTCATTAAAAAACCCACATCATATTTTCAGCACTTCACTTCCCATCCTACACAAAGACAAGAAAAATGATGTCCACCTCGGGGATTAATATAGCGAGCTGGTTCAGAATTGCATCCAGATGGGCCTTCACCTTCCTGACAGTCAGGTACATATACAGTATGTGGTGCCTTTCACCGTGAGATCTAACATGTTATTTATGGAACTAATGGATTAACTGTTGACCGTGACATGAAGTGAAATATCATCGTGGTATATTTGACCTATCAGTGACTCGTAGTAATACTGTATACACATCCCATATAATGTCTACAGGTCTTGTGAGTTCAAGATGAAATATATCCCCCACAAGCTGTTAACCATTTAAGTCCTATTTTATACGTGGTGGTACGACGGTGTTGCACAACAAAAAAAGGTTGGTCTACAAGCTCACAACACGTCACGTCACATTGTGATGTGAAGTACGTACGGAAGGTTTATTTGTAGAGCACCTTTCACAGACAATCAGAGTCACAAAGTGCTTCACAACTATAAAAGTACAACAATCGATATACTAGATGATAGATGATACTCTACTCTGGGCATATAAGGTTGGAGCAGGTAAGACAGATATAGGGCTCTGTCTGTATTCTATAGTTGACTGGGAGCCGATGCAAAGAGGCCAGATAGGGTGTTATGTGACAGGATCTCCTGGTCCTGTGATGCGTTGTGAGTTTGAACTTTTTTGCTATTTTTGAGGGTTGAAAGTGCCCAAGGCTCCACAGCTGTCTCCCTATCAGGCTAGCAGAGTGATAGAAGTGGGTCACATGCTGGACTGGTCAGGAAGACTTAATAAGACCCAGGGAAGAGCTGAACTGAGAAGGGGAGATCACCTTCAAGACCAGAACTTAGCTCATAATCATGAAGACCGTAGTAATTCTACAGGGTAATCGGTTTCAGCTTCACCCAGTTGATGGCTGCTCAGGTGGTCACACTGAATGCCCAGGGGGTGGGGGCAGATGGGGGTTAAGTATCTTTGTCATGGACACTTAACACATTATGTGCCCTTTCATTCTTTCAAAATAGCAAAGTGCCCATCCGATTTCGCAAACAAATTAAATAAAATGAAAAATTAGATCCCCCCCCCCTCTACACATTCAGCTATGGCCGCCCTAAAGCTTCTGTAGTGCGTCTGTACCGTATTATCTCTCCGGCCAGAAGTCAACAATGGCGTGTTTACATGTTTGTGTCCGTCTGTCTGCTATAGTATGTACTGTATATACTGTATATGCGTGCATGCGTGTGTGTACGTGCGTACAACTCGTCCTACCTGCTCTTGTCTTTCCAGCCAGCGGTCGACCATGGGGTGGTTGGCGCTGAGCGAGGAGCGAGCCGTCTCTCTCTGAAAGTCCCTCTGATTGGCCCAGGTCCCGGCGTCTCTGGGAAGGCTGCGGTACGTGTCTACGACAACCTGCAGACGACCACAACGTAACGCTTTAGTTTGGCTCGTAAAGAACATCATTTGGTTGTTTTGGAGGTTTTGTGTAGAGCAGAGATCCTCAACCTTTTCTGGACAAAGGGCCCACTTGAATATCTGGAAACCCCACCCATCTGATCACGTTCGTTTTCAGAACATGTTTATTTTAATGATCAGTCAATCCATTGTGTGAAACACATACTATACGTAAAGTTCAGATTTATTGGCATCACGATGAAAAGTATTTTTTATTATTATTATTAAGTTTTATAAAGTTTTATAGAATACGCACATCACTTGGAATTAGGTGCTGGGTTGGAAAGTGACATCAGAAAAATAATAAACCCACACACTCATCTGCTCCAATGTAACGTTTTGAGCCAAGGCTCTTCATCGGGTCAAACAGTTTGACCTGATGAAGACAAAACGTGAGTGTGCGGGTTGATTCTTTTACCATGACTTTGTGTTTACATAATGTTTTTGTCATTTCTGATATTATTAAAATGTTTCGGGGCCCACATCCACATAAGTATCACATTTATCCATGCAATTCATTTAGTTAAGAACCCACACAACTATGACACCGTGTCCTACCTTCCTCTCCAGGCTGTTGCTTCCAGAGGACTGTCGGCTGTTCTTGAGGAAGCCGGCCGTGGTGGACCATCGCGTGGGGTTCCTCCTGGACGGGGCCTCCTCCGCGGGGGCCTGGGGCTCTCCAGCGCCCCCTCCTGCACTGAACGAGGGCCCGTTCACAGTCAGCAGGGCTGGGTCACTGCTGCGGCGCACGTGGAGCGGCATGTCTGGGGGAAGAGAGAACATCACAGTCACCCAAAGCTTGGTGTGTCCAAGCATTATAACATCAGAGGATGGATTTTGCTCACAATATCTAGCCTTCATTTTAAAGGATTAAAAGGTTTTTAGTGGGTATTGTATATAGTATACACTGCTAGATTGTGACCTACTGCACAGCATAAGGTTCATTTTGACCAAGTGTGTTGGTTCAATGCAGTTCCCTTTCAGTTCTGTACGTGCTTTCACATCATCTACTACTGTTGGCCACTCGCCACTGGGCCACACATTATTTACTGTTGGTTGGGGGTTAAGTGCCTTTCTGACGGGCACTTATTTTGGAGTAGTGTGGGTGATTGTTACTCATTCTCTTCCTACACCATGTACAGGACTGAGATTAAAATCAGCTACTGTATCTTCCAGTCAAAAGCATCGACCCCAACCCTGAAACAACCACCTCTGGAGCACAGGCCCTAGTAGAGGCTGTGCAGCTTATATCCAAATGGAATGTTCAGGAAAAGCCATGGGATCACCCAAATCAGTAGGTTTCATCCTGCCTATTGGGTTCTGAGGCTCCGTTCATACATAGCCAGCTATTTTGTATCTATTTTTATAACAATACTGTGTACAAAGCCTGAGATATCTTTTGTGTAAATGTTACATTTTGTCATGAGGGTGGTGCTAGACGAAAGGTGTGTGTGTGTGTGTGTGTGTGTGTGTGTGTGTGTGTGTGTGTGTGTGTGTGTTGCAGTCACATCAGGAAGTGCCTATTGGGAAATGCTTGTTTAAGAGAATGCTTACATTAGGGCTCTTAACTTTGTTTAAAAGATGTAGTGAGTCAGAGAAAGAACGACACTGTCCTCATAACAACACGACCCCAACAATGACAGTGTACACAAACATTACTGCCTGTGCTTCTAGATTTATGTATATGTTTATAGAGCATCACTGTTGGGCAAAAACCTTGTATCTCTACATTTCAACTTTTTTCAAATTTTCCCTTCCCCTTTCATAAATGAATGCCCTACTTCAAACCAAAATAGTGGAATATAGCCGATAGCTTGTAGATCCATTTCCTTAAAAGTTACACTTTTGGACATAGAAGGTTTTCACCCAAAATATGCTTAAAAAATGTATGAAAATAAATAAAACATCTAATCCTCTCGAAACAAATACCAGAGGCTTATTGGATTGGTTGTGACGTCCGGGGGACCACACAGTGGAGGAGGAAGACAAACCAGATAATTGAAAATGAAGACTTGTTTGACAAGCTTGGATGGTCTTCTCAACACGAGGACAGCCAAGAGTCATCGTGTTCCCACAATGTCCAAGTAGGAGGAGGAGGAGGAGGAGGAGGAGAGGGTTCTGGGAAGCACTTCTTGGTCGATGTGGCGAGACACGAGTGTCTTCTACTTCTACATCTCCTTCCAGAATGTTCTCAGAGATGTTCTGCTGATAGCAACGGTTTGCTTGTCTAGAAGACCGTGTGTGTGTGTGTGTGTGTGTGTGTGTTAAACAATATTGTATTGCTTGTGTGCGAGGAGTCGAGGACCAGGGTTGGACAGTAACAAAGTACATCTACTTGACTACTGTACTTAAGTAAATTGTTTGAGTATCTGTACTTTACTTGAGTATTTACATTTCTGGTTACTTGTGATTGATATTCAAAACGAAATACTTTATTTGCAAAGTATAACTTGTATACCAAGTTTAACTGAACAACTTTCACTTTATGGTACGGTAGTTGAGTAATAATTGACCAGGAGAATCTATACTTTTAACTAAAGTACTGGAGTTTAGTAATTTGTCCACCACTGGTGAGGACTAAAAGAGAATATAGCACACGCGCATGTGTTTGGCGTGTGTGTGTGTGCACTAGCGGTCATTTAACTGGTGTGTGTTTGTGTGTGTGTGTGTGTGTGTGTGCGTGTGTATTAGCGGTCATTTAACTGGTGTTGTAGAGCGAGGAGCAGCAGGTCATTCAGAGCGTGGGATTGTAGCTGGGAGCAAAACGGGGGCGTAGAGAAATGACCTGACTCATGGGATCTTGAGGGGGCCTTGGAACGCCATGTGCTGGCATCCAAGAACTACAAGTCCCAGAGGGCAATTCTGCAACAGGGCTGTTATGACATCCTGCTCTGGTTGATATAAAAAACAGATTGAGGTTTGGGGTACTAAAAGGAATAATGACTGCGTGTTGAGGATAATGTGGCCCCGTAGCTAGTGTAGAACCGAGGACACACACAAAGCAGAAAGGGGGAAAGTACAGCAGAGCATTGGTTCTCAAAGAGGGGTCATTGAGGGGGTTCTAGGTCGTCCCCAGCTAAATGTGTTAAAACGGTGTCACAATCATGTGGTTAAATTGACTACCAAAAGCCAATAACAAACATGGCTTTGATTGGGCACTCGCTCTTGGTTGTCTCATTGGTGTTGCGTGTGGAAACTGCTGTACCAAAGAACCTTAAAAGAAATGTTCTCATTAGTCGCTTATGCTGGGAAAAGACATAAATTAATCTCCCTCACATTTCCATATATGTCAGACATTTCCCCTGAAAAATCATTAAAACAGTGCTGATGAGATTCAATGTCGTTAATTAACTACAGTTAGAATATATAGCGGCGACGCATACATTGAGAGGTGACGGTGTGTGTGCCCGCACGTGTCCATTACCATAGTCAAATGAAAATCCAATTAGTGACCTTGTGTGTGTGTGTGTGTGTGTGTGTGTGTGTGTGTGTGTGTGTGTGTGTGTGTGTGTGTGTGTGTGTTCGTGTGTTCGTGTGTGTGTGTGTTGCCTGCAGGTGATTAACATTGGTCTCAGATGTGTGAAATAAGAGTCAGTACTATGCACAAATTGGTGTGCTCGTGCGTGTGTGCGTGCGTCTGCGTTAGTGTGCATATGCCCTCTTGAGCCTTGACAAATCACCAAAGACAGTCAAACTCACTGTAATTACAGTGACGGTGAGGTAACGAACGCAACAGAGAAAAATAGAAAGGGGCGTGTGTGTGAGAGAGAGACACAGAGAGAGAGAGAGAGAGAGAGAGACTTGGCTGGCAAAAAATAACTGCAGAGGTGGGCAAAAGTAGCGTTTCCATTTGTGATTTAGGATGCAGCCAACAGGACCAATTAGATGCTTTGGCCCGTGTTCAAACAATCTTTTGGCTGAAAAATAGGAGTCACCGCTGTCCAATTACCCCAATTTATGGACAGCAGTCAGCTGCTGGCTGGCCGTGACAGGGCTAATTTGTGATGCTCTTCATATAGATCGCTGCACTTGTTAACACATTGACTCCAAAGAAGTGCTGGCAAGTGAGAGCTGTTAAACATTTAGAAGGACACGGGCAGCACAGTGTTTTCATTTGGTTTCTCTCTCTTGCTCTCGAGTTCGAGTCGGTTCTAATTAAATCGTAAGCTAGAGTAAATGAACAATGTTCATTCGGTTTGACAATCCATCACTCATTCATCCATCCGTCGGCATCAATCTGGCCTTCTGTTTTGCATCCATCAATGGCCGTCCTTCCAGCATTGCATCCGATCAATCCTCTCCTCCTAGCATCCGTCATACAGCCCAGCTGTCATCCCGCCACCCGTCCATCAACCGACAGCCTGTTGACTATATCTGTCCCTTATTATAATCATGTTCCACCTCTGTTTTCTGCACAGGACATGTTGTTAGGGCTCTAGTACAGTACAGTACAGTACAGTACAGTACAGTACAGTCTAGTACAGTGGTTCTCAACCGTTTCAGGCCAGGAACCCAAAATTATACGTAATTGGCCACTGACCCCCATCTGAAAATATGTTGTCCCAGCTTGTATATCTGCCATCTTTCAATATGTAAGGTTTAAAATGATGGTGGTTAAAAGCTAAGGCGACACGACATGCGCTCCAAGCTGCCAACTCACTGGTGCGCAGTGCGGAGGGCGTGACCTCTATCTCGCTGGCGGCCTGGTAGGGCTGGAAGGCGGACATGCTGGACCCTGTGGGTCCCGCGGACACCACGCTGATCTCGGAGGCAGGCAGGAACAGGTCGGGGCTCTGGGTGCCCGTGGAGTTGGCGCTGGAACCGTCGCCGCCATGGTGGGGCTCCTGTTCCTCGTACACCGCTATCAGCTGGTGGAGAGAGAGAGAGCAGAGAGAAGGGAAGACAAGAAAGACATTAGTTACAGTACTGAACAGAATAAGCACTTTTTGGGAGATTTGTTACTGTACTTTTGACTCTTGGGACTGAAAAGTGTATTATGACTTAAGTCCTATTTAAAATATAGTAAATAGTGCATGATTATTCAACTAACCCACATGAGCAATTATGGTGATAAATGTTATTGCAAGTTATTGGTGCTAAATATCAGTTTTGATCGATTGTTGGTTAATTGCCCAGCCCTAGGTTGGCGTTATACTTTCTATTTTCCAGCACAGGTTATGCAACAAAGAGACAGACAGACAGACAGACGGAGAGAGACTTGGAGAATTACTGAGAATCTACTGTACAGTTGACATTTACTTCAATTACACCTGGTTTACCCTGGTGGTCATTAGCAGTAAAAGTCAAAGGGCAAGAGGGCATTTGCAATTTGTTGTGTGTGCATGTGGCTGTGGCCATGCGTGTGTGTGTGTGTGTGTGTGAGAAAGACCCTAAGAGAGACAGAGACTGAAAGACAGCAGAGAGAGCAGAGGAGAGATAAGCAGACACGAGTGGGAGAGAGAGAGGGAGAATAAAACGTAAGTGTGCCTGCATAGTATTGTGTGTGTGAGTGTGAGTGTGAGTGTGAGTGTGAGTGTGAGTGTGAGTGTGTGTGTGTGTGTGTGTGTGTGTGCGTGTGAGTGTGAGTGTGAGTGTGAGTGTGAGTGTGTGTGTGTGTGTGTGTGTGTGAGTGCGTGTGTGTGCAGGTGTCAAGTGGTGCTCCGCTACTTCCCTCATTAAATCCAAGTGATGGAACTAGCTTCACGGCCTCGACAGAAGCGCTGAGTCAGCACAAAACCTGCTCCCTCATGACCACCGCACGCACACACACACATGCTCTTACAGCACCATATGGCTGGCATTACCGAGCAATCTGCGCACGCACACACACACACACACACACACACACACACACACACACACACACACACACACACACACACCTATCTCACAAGCCCACAGAGTTAATTGTCACAGTAAATAACTACAAGACTATAAGATATTATTACAAACCATAAAGGATAATATATGATCATCTGTGTGACAAGAGTATCTGATGCTTCAATATTAACCCCATGCATTGCTGAACGGAGTCCCCCAGGGCGCTATGCTAGTGTATCACCTGTTTTCGCTCTGACATTAAATATCTTCTTTTCCCCAGGATACGGATAGCGGGGTTGAAGTGGTTTTAATCTGCTAAAGTAATTGCAAAGGCAGTGCCAGGGACTCCCAGACAAGATTCAAATGTCGTTCAAATGTAAAAAAAAAAAATACAAAATACAAATCACCACACGGGGTGGGATTGGCAGTGACCCAAGCACACATGAGGAATGTGGGACAGACTGAATTTGGGGGAGAAATAAAAAAGAAAAAGGAGAAAAGAAATCCCAAAGCTCCCAAATGGTTTGTAATCAACTCCACTTGTTATTGAAAGCCAATTTGTTTACACGCTGTGAATTATTTATCCACCGCGATAATATCAGGAGAACAATTATTACACTCTATTATACATAAATACAGCTCAGTGAAATGTTAGGGAGGAAAGAGGAAAACAAGAAAGGGACGGGAACAAAAGATGGAAGAAAAGAACAAAGCACATGGCTTAAAGCCTGAGGGATACTGCTGGGAACACAGCCTTCACATTATTAAGTTGTTTTATACACTTAAAGTGACTCACGCGGTACCGTGTCTTTTAGTGATGTTGGGGAGATTCAAAGCAGAGTAAAGCTTTTTACAACCATGTAGCTAACGAACTGCAGACAGTTATGAAAATCTTTCGCTTACAGAATCAGTTACAGTGAAAGGCTTGGGTAAAAGTACAGCTAAGAGGTACAGTAATTCTCTCAATCGAGCACAGATGGATTTTTTCTTTTTTTTTTTGGCCGGATTCCTGGCTGTTTCACATCAACAATGTAATGTTAGCACTGTTGCTCTCTGAGGCCTCAACTCAAAACAAGTCAATGACAGGATGTGTGCTGTTTTTATAAAGCACAAAGGGTCATTAATAATATCTGTCACATACTATGGTCTTCCTCGTCAAAATGTTAAAGACAAACTAAATGTAAAGAGAAGAGATACAGCACTGTGGTGGGATTCATTATGGCCAGATCTTGCGAGAGAAACACGCAACCAGGTCTAAGCAACCTGAAAAGAAGCGACTAGGCCACATGAGCACTACAAACTTTGTATTTAAATATTAAGCTATTTGAAAATAGCAGATCTACAAGCTCACAGCACACAACAGGGCAGTGCGTCACATCGCGACGTGTTGTGAGCTTGTACATCTGCTATATTCCAAAGAAAATTGAGAAATTATTAACACCACAAATATTATACAGATATCCCTGCCTGGTTCAAAATATTTTCAGATGGGGGTCTGTGGCGAAATCCAGAAACTTTGGCAGAAACTTTGTTTATGTTTTGCTCTATCTGATCAACAATGTATGTGAAATGAACTGATACTCAACATGAAAGGGCCATGATCTACCATTCAAACTACTTTTTCACACACGCTGGCAAGCAAGCACGCACACGCACTCAGAAAATCCATTTGCCATCATTGAAACCAACAACTTGTGCCGATTGATTTCATCAGCAGCTTTTGTTTGGTAATTTAGGAGAGCTATATGTAACAGATAGCTCCCCAAGGACTCTCTCTCTCTGTCTACAGTATGGATGTATGTATAGCTGTGGTTGGATGTGAAGCTGGACTCAACGCTTGTCTATGTGTGATTCTACAGCCACTAGTCACAGCTAATTATTGCTAGCCTGTGTTGACAAGCAGATGCTTGAGCCCACCCCTTCCACCATGGGAGAACACACACACACACACACACACACACACACACACACACACACACACACACACACACACACACACACACACACACACACACACACACACACACACACACACACACACACACACACACAGTCTACAGCAGCGGCACACCCACACTTGCATGTGCAGTCTGCACACACGTATAAGTGGAAGGTCACAAAGTATCATAGCATGACAAGTAGTGAGCTTGTAGATCTTCAATTTCCGGTGTGCAACAAGTATAACTCAGGGAAAAACACAAACACTAAACCTGACTCTTAACCATAACCCCAACCTGAATCCTTTCCTAATTGTACGCCTACTGGTAGTACTGGCACAGTAAAAATGTGTTTTAACCATAAAACAACCATTTATCTTATGCCTAACAATGTCCATTTACTGTACTGGCAGGGACCATTTGGTCCTCGCAAGCATAGTAATACAAATACACACACGCGTGCGTGCGTGCGCACATGTACACACACACACACACACACGTGCGCACACGTGCGTGCATGCATGTGCACACCAACGTGCATGTGCGCACACACACACACACACACAATTTCTCTTTCAACATTGATTTCTAAATATACACATCCTGTGGTTTCCTCAGGCGAAGACCACCCCTGTTGATCGCATATCACCTTTGTGTGTGTGTGTGTGTGTGTGTGTGTGTGTGTGTGTGTGTGTGTGTGTGTGTGTGTGTGTGTGTGTGTGTGAATGCGTGGACAAGGTATTATTGGCTGTGATGTGCAACATGTGCACTGGACTCGGTGCATGTGCAGCTTTTGCAAACAAGTGTCAATCACTAGTTTGTTTCAATCTGCAGGGAGAGCCAGGTGGGTGGAAATACCACACCGGAGCGAGCGAGTGCACTCCGGTGTGGTATTTCCGAATGCGCCCTTTGTTATTATAAATAATTAAAATAGAATAGAATAGAAATAGTAATAGAAAAAAGTTCACAACACGCTGCATCGGCTGTGTGACAATCTTATGACGAAGGCATTCATCTGCAGAAATAAAACAAAAAGTTGAACTAACTATACACGGTTAATGCCTGACATCGATGATATTTGAGCCGTACTCGTAGTTGAGCTTCAATAATCTTTTATCCACCAATAAGCACACCAAGCTGGCTATGTTTTAAGGTTAAAATACGCAACCCTAACCCCATACGTACCCCCCCCCCATATGAAAATCACAATGGAACATTTGACTCAGTGAGTATTTCCACAGTCACTTCCAGCTCATAAATCATTTTCTTGAGTCATGCTGCAACAATACGCTGGCAGGCAGGCCGAAGAGAAGGAACCAAAAGGTCTCTCAAAGGGGAATTAATTTCTGAAGGGGCAGGGGGGGGGGGGGGGGGGGCTGGGGGGCTGCTCACTCAGCATCATCCTCATGTAAACCCTCTGGTCTTCCAAAATACCCAGTTTTCTTTTGCATTGTAGACATGAGTGGCCAGGTGAAAGATCTCTCTCCATTTCCCTAATGTCCTCTATTTTTTTAGAGGGCTGATTCACTTCCTTTCCGTGTAAACCGTCACGTTAAATCTTTACACAGACATCTGATGTTACGTGGATAACGGTCAAGTGCCATTGTTTCGTATACTGTGCTTCATGGTCATTCAAATGATTGAATCCACACATGGAGGGGAAGAGAGAAGAGGAGAGGAGAGGAGAGGAGAGGAGAGGAGAGGAGAGGAGAGGAGAGGAGAGGAGAGGAGAGGAGAGGAGAGGCGGGGAGGAGAGGAGAGGAGAGGGAGAGGCAGTGGGGGGTAGCCTATCAATCATTTGACACCACGGTCATAGTAGCCTGAAAGAGACCTATGCTTTCTGGGCATAGAGGGGCCATAGACAGATAAAGGTAGACTCTGAGGCGTGTGTTCTCCAGAGGGGGCAAAGCTTCCCGAGATTCCTTGCAAAGCTTAGCGGAAGTATGAGCGGTGCGTCTGGCAAAGTCTGACAAAGGTCTGACAAAGTCCCGGAAAAGATGCGCTGTGATTGGCTAGTAGACACTTGAGTGGCAGCGTGGAGTAGCGTGCCTTCCACACTTCTGTCACACTGCCGCCCCTGGGCAACTTCCTACTGGTTCACCAACCTATGCACCCCTCTGCTCCCGACTCCACACAGAGGAGAACATTGATGTCACCACATTTGGAGCGACGCCCCTCTGCACTCTTATTGGTTAGTGAAAATACGAGAGTACAACGCATGCCAGTTCTCATGCTTGTCTCGCCCAGTCGTTTTTTTCCTCCTTTGAAAACCAAACGACTGCGGTCTCCGAGGCTACAGTCATAGTGGCCATTACGTAGAACTAGAAAAAAGGAAGAGAAGCAAGCACTCAAAAGGGTAGTCCAAAATAACAAACGGTAGAGTTCATAGCACTCACGTTATATCCGATAGGATTCTTATTTATTTTTCATTTCTCCCCCAGCAGCAAAACAACAAACGGACGTTTCGGCTATAACTAGAAAAGCCAGGCCAAGTACAATACTGATCGGATACAGACATATCAATAGATTTTCTGTAGCTCTGGTTGCAATACCGTAACTGCAATATCAGGGACGTGGGCCTATTATTCATTTTCTATTAAAACAGATCATTAATCGGATTTACCCAGGTTAGGTTTAAAACAATCCGTTTGGACACTTGGAAAAAGGTTCCCGCATCACCAACAGCTCATTTTTTACATTTATGTAATGCTGAAATGTGGCATTTTGACCTTAGAGACGCAAAAGTAAATCATCTCTTCAGGGCAGCCTACTGGCCATTCCCCACCAAGTTTCACTAAAGTCCATCAATCCATTCGCAAGTTTGTTTGTATTTCACATACTTAAGTTACAATACCCTACACTCCCATGTTGTAAAACAAGATGACCTAGAATCTACAGGTACCTCGTCTGACCAGAGTTACTTTGGTGATTTATTTGATTGGACATTAATTCTTTATTAAAGAAATCAATATGAAACGGATGCTTTGAGCCAAAACATTGGAGAAATGGAGATGCATGACTCCTGAGTAGACTTTCACTTAAGCGAACAAACGATTAATAAAAAGAGCACTTTTTTTCCCCTTAAGTGAAGGAGAAAGGTTAAAGATTTGAAAGATTTGACAAGAGCTACAATTACAGCATTTGGACTCGGAGGTGTAATGGATATATCAGGGTGGTGAAAGCTGCTCATCAGGCCAGCAGACAGGGAGATGGAAGCACTTTCTCCTTTTTCATATACGTTCCACTTTCTGCCTTCCTTTCCACAAGGCCCTGCTGGATTTGCGACTTTAATAACTTTCCCAGCATTTCAACAGCTTTTACAATAACATGCGGGTGGGGGAGAGAGTGGCAGGCGGGCCAATTCCCTTAGTTTCACTTCTATTTGTCTCACAGATTCAACGGAGACAAATGAACAGAAGGCTGTGTATCATGCAGACCGTGTAGTTTATATGTGTGTTATGTAGTGTACAGCACAGTACAGCAGCTTCTAGTTCTAACAAATAATGGGTGCCAAGTTGCCAACTGTATACCGTTGTAATGTGGTACAACGTGTTATTGTATTATCTTTTTCTGTTCTTTTCTTTTTATTTCTAATAATGTAATGATCATACTTGTTTATTTGCATTGATTGTCTTATTTCTTGTATTTAAAGTGAGTTAAACATCTAAGAATACAAGGATACTGATGTAGTGGGGTTTGTGTGAGCCTTTGCGTATGTCCTTGATTTGTTTGTTCTGTGTTGTTGGATTGTTTTCTTGTTGTACGTTGTGCCCTGAGAGTTGCTGGAACTCGAGGGGCATAATTATCCTCTAGTGAAATTTCAAATAAAATAAATAAAAATGGCCTATTTTATAGCCTACTATTCCACATAAAAACATGTGAAAATAGTTGTCACAACAAGCTCACAACAGAGACACATCTTAAGATAATTCTGATATTTGTGTTGACATTCCCAAAATAGGGTCCCAAAATAGAGACGTCAACTTGCCAAGTTGGTTGTCTGTCCGTCTGTGGGTTTTATGAATATTTAGAGACGAGGGAAAGGTAATTTCCCACACTGTAACTCTGCTGTCAGTAGAAAGAGCCTGATGAATAACCCAGTGGGTCCAAACGTTGTCATACTGTTTTTTTTACTTTAACCATTATTTAAACTTTAGCTGTCGAAAAATAGCAGATCTACAAGCTTATAGAACGCACAGAGTGCTGCGCTACGAGCTTGTAGATCTGCTCTCTTTGAAAAATCATGAAAATGTGGCACAAATATTTGAATATAATATATTCAAAGATTTGTGCCACATTTTCATGATTGAAAGAATAATATTATTATTCTTTCACAGCGAACGTTTTTAACTCAAATATTTGCTTCTGGGGAGGGTCCCTGGAACGCACATTTTCAGATGGGAGTGTGCGGCCAAATACCTATAACTCTGGGGGTCGTTGACATGAAATACTTTTAGCACCACTGGCATAGAAACATAGGCTTTTCAGAAAACTGTCATGAAGACATTTTGTAGAATCTGGTCTCAGGTCTTAAACTTAAAGGGTTTTCTACTGGGAGCTGAACTTCCTTTACTTCTTCTCCAATGTACGTATTGTTGTTCAGGACCTGAAAAGTCCTGAACAGGGGGGGGGGGGGGGGGGGGGTTGTTGCTTGCTTACCTTTGAATTAAAAATGTATACATATTTCACCTATGCGTATGTATTAACACAAGGTTGTGACTAAATAATAATGACATTTGATCCATTGGAACACAGATTTATTTTTCTCCATTTTGTAAAAAGTAAGCGTTTTGGACATACAATGTTTCCTCCCGACAGCGACTATTATAAAGCATACATTTCATTTGCACCGACACAATCCTACATGCAGCCAAAAAGGCACACGCAAAACAAATGCATGCGTGACCACGTATGGTAATGTGCTAATGTGAGCTCTCAGGGCCCAAAAGGACAGTGGTTTGGACTTGTGGTGGATGGAGCTACGATTAGCTGAGCAACCCCACACTCCCACTGAGACATACTGCTATTTCACCACGCAGAGGCCTTGACCGGAATGACTTACAGTACCACCAGAGACCATTTCTCCTTAGGTTTCCATATTCTATGTAAGGACTTGCATGGTTTGTATTATTGCCGTTGAGCAGAACACCTCTAATTCCATTTTTTTTTTTCAAGTTAATTAACGCCTTACTTTATCAAAGATAGCAGATCCAGAAGCTCGAAAACGCTACTCGCTGCTTGTTACTTTTGCTCATTTGAATCCTGAAAAGTAACAGTCATGGACATATGGGTTTCCAACCGACAGAGACAATATTTATTTGTTCCTGAAAACGGGAGCAAACACACCGACACACACATTACGTACGTATGCCCCACCACTCACCCACAAACATGGACAAGACATAAGGTAAGTAGAGTATACACACTAACAGATGTGCACACAAACAAACACATGTTTTCAAGTGGTGACATCACCTGTGCAATCACACACAATCAGCAACACATCTGTACACAGTAAAAATTAACTGACGTGGTTATTATCATGGATATTGTGTGCGCACACACACACACACACACACACACACACACACACACACACACACACACCTCGCGCAGCCCCACACACACACACAGCTTCGCGCAGCCACACACAAATCAACTACACATGCACATCGCAGGCCCCAGTGGAGCAGATTAGTTGGGAGTCAAGACAACAACAATCCGAGAGCTGGCGTGGAACAATCAAACTCAGCACAATGACTCGGTATCCCATTCCCTTTCACTCTAATAGACAACAGAAACCATGTGCGGAAGGCAAGGGGTCGCCTGATTCAGGGCCAAACTGGAATAAAGGGAGAAGAGATGGAGATGGAGATGGTGAATGCATGCAAAAGAGATGCAAACACTTACTGTATATGAAACTAGGTTGATTTAATGTAGTTTAAAAAGCATTAAACTAGCCTTGCCTACTAACTGTACATGTATACAACATGTATTTCTAACAGCTAATGAATGGTTTTGTAAGCCAGTTATTTTCCAAATTGCAATGTGATATAGCTGTTTACACAATGCTATATTCCGTCCAAAACGGTACACAATTGATTTGTAAACGTTTCGTGCCAGTAAAGCTCCATTGAATTAAATAGAATTCTATACAGGACTAAAATACAGAATAAATGAAGCTATCTGTCAGAAAAGGCCAGGACTGACTTGAAAGCCTGAATTAATGTGTTCTTGCCGTTTCTGTCTGAGTAGCCTTTCATTGGGACGAGTGAAAAGGCCTGTTCTCCAAGCAGACACATCTGCTAGCCAACTTAACTCTGACAGATTAAATGGAACGATGGTGGATACTGGAGCTTCAGGAGAATAGTTGGTGACAGCATCGCACCAGAGTGACAGAGTGTTTCAAGTAAAGGTGCTGATACACCCCCCCCCCCCCCACACACACACACACACACACACACACACACACCCTGAGGATATTTCTCTTTACAAATGAAAGTTCACGTATAACCTTACTGACAACATTCCGTCAATGGAAAACGCAGGTGCTAACAATTCTCAGGGTTCCCCGTGGATCTCCAATTTGGAGAGCAAAATGCATGAATACTGCTTTGTCAGCAATTCATATTCCTACTGTAACCTTACGCCCGATTAATTTACACGTGTATCTGATCTACTGCAGTGCACAGAGAGTCTGTAGATCCTACTATTTTGCCAATACTTACAATATCCAGCCCACAGGTTGGGAATCGCTGAATTTGAGTGTTCGATCCATGAATATCATGGTGTGTTATGCTCTGAAGTGTCAAGGTTAAAACGCTGAGGAAAGAACTGAAATCGTGACTGTTTGTTAGTCAGACTGCTGTCAGTGTGGTGTATTAAAAAAACTAATTCTGTGAGTCCGGACGGTTTCTGAATATCAATAGATTAAGACCTAAGGGCGATTCTACAAAAATATACAGTAGCAATATAGGTGTTTCAGAAAACTATTTTCTGAAACACCTATATTGCTACTGTATATCAATGGTGCTCAAACTTTTACATGTCAAGGACCCCCAAAATGATATGAATTTGGCCACCGACCAGCCATCTCAAAATATGTTGTCACAGAGACCCCAGAAGCATTAGAAGATTTGATTTTTTTTTTTTTTAATAATATATATTCCAAGATTTTAAGAAATTTCATAGCGTGGCATGCAGTGACATGAGATATACAAGCTTTGAGCTTGTTTATCTGCTATTATTTTTTTATAGCAAACGCTAAGATCTAAAATGAGACAGATACTTTCCCGGTTTTAATGGGTTAAAACCTTTTGCAACACATACATTTAATATACTAATAATATTTAAATCCCTCAATCAGTTCTCAACCTTTTCTGAGCACTCAACCCCCTCTTTCTCAAAGGTTAAACCGAAGTACCCTCAATGATTTAAAATGTTAAATGCTTTACTCAATAGGAATAAATGTTTTAATTGCAGATTTAAAAGCCAGGCTGCACAAGAAGTTTAAACCCTCTGTCTCACTCACACTTGTATTACAAGTACAGGGCATTACAACCACATTTGCACGGAATATATAAATGAAATTAAGTGAAATAAATACAAAATGTTCCTGAACGATTTGGCCAACTCCCTGCAGTACTGACAAGTAACACCCTATACCTATAGGGGTTCACACACCCATGGTGGAGAAACCCTAACCTAACTGGACTTGACTTTACATGTCCCCTACAGCACAAACGGAGCATTAGCATTCTGTAGTGTAATCATTGCTCGACCACCACCGAGATGAATGCCACCGAGCCATGTTCTATTGGGGGCAGGGCTAAAACAGCTAGTCAGCAGGCTAATGAGGTCCATACATCACGCCTTATCAGCCCTGATCACATCCCAAGCTATATTTAGAGCCCTTAGCTTCAATTAACTACTTTATTTTTTTCCCCCGCCAGGCCAATCAACACTTAGCTGGGGACACTACGTAAAGTGTGACTGATTGTTCGTGTGTGTGTGTGTGTGTGTGTGTGTGTGTGTGTGTGTGTGTGTGTGTGTGTGTGTGTGTGTGTGTGTGTGTGACCTGAAAGAGAAATTAGATTTTTTGCCTGGGACCCAATCTCGTGAAAATAGCAGATCTACAGGTATACAAGCTCAAAACATATGGCTTCGTGCTTTGTTGTCTAATTTATAGGATTTCTTAATGAAATTACTGAAAATAAATCGTTGAATCGAGTGTCTTTCTCTGTACGCACAGTCGCACGCGAGTGCGTGTGTGTGCGTGTGGGTGTGTGAGAGTGTGTGTGGGTGTGTGAGAGTGTGTGTGGCAGCACCTGGCTGATCTCAGCTCTCTGGCTGAGCCAGTGTGATTGTGTTGCACAATGACGTGGCCAACAGCCAAGAGGAAACTTTTTCCAACAGCGCCTCAAACTTATTTTTTTGGACCAGCGCCCACCCATCCTATATGTATAGTGTCCCTACCACCCCCTACACAGCACAGCACACACCCAATTAAATTCTATAGGCTATAGCTTGCTGTGAACATTTATGTTTATTTATTGCTCTGTGCTTTAGAAGACCTCTCTCAGAATGCCAAATAAATGACTTTATATTAAACTGCACTGTTCGAATAGGATTATTGGGCTATTTCCTGCCTGCTGCGTGTGTATGCATGTTTAAGTGCATGCATGCGACTAGAGGGAACTAGGTATTCTTTTGGTGCGTGAGATAATGCAAGTGTGTGTTTGTGTGTGTGTGTGTGTGTGTGTGTGTGTGTGTGTGTGTCAGTAGATTGACCCACATTAGCGTCCACTCTCTGACAGGGTGGGGCGGGAGGTAGTGGAGGTGGGTGGGTGGGTGGGTGGGTGAGTGGGTTGTCTCTGGAGTGACGGGGGCGTAATGAGAAATTATGGTAGTGCTGAGGTGTCCAGAAAGAGAGGAGACAGGGCTGAAGCTGGGGGCTTTCACAGCAATTACCTCTCATTCCTACTCTTTCATTACACGGCCTCTCCTCCTCGCTCTGGATTAGGAAATATCAGCGCTGAAATACCACAGGGGTCTGCTGGGATTAACGGTCCATCTGAGCAACGCTCCCGGGAGAAAGTTGCACGCACGATGCATGCACTGTAGATGTGTAACATGCGCACACACACTCACTATAAACCCTTATTAATTAATCAAAGTTAAGCGAGGGAGGGGAGATGTTGAGCAGAAGGTTTTCCAAATTGTCCCCGATTTCGTTTTCCTACTGGGTCAATTGGCTTGGCCCTGATTTAGCCAACAGAACTGACTGCACTATAGGAAAGAATTGGTCATGTCCATGTGTTAATTTGTCAAGGACAAGGGCTTGAAAAATATATAATTCATGAATGTGATCATAACCCGGTTTTCCGGATTCGTTACATTTAATTTCAATTTTGTGATTAATCAAATTCCCCTAAAAATGTGTCAGTTTGGAGATTTGAAATATTACGGTCATTATCCACCGACTTGAGAACTGCAGAGCTGAAGTTTGTAATCTCAGTAAGCCTGATTCATACTTAGTCGTATGGCGGTGTCCCCAAAAATTGCGGATCTACAAGCTCACAAACAAGGCACGACGCAACTTTGTGTGACAAAGGTTATAGATCTGCACCGTCGTGGTGCGATGGAATAACAAAAAATGCAGGTCACGGCTTCTGGTTTTATTGAAAGTAAATTCCGTCCAAAACCTCATTTATACTTGGTCGCACGTCGGTGTTGCAAGCTCACACGCATCACATTAGTGACACGATGTGAGCTTGCAGATCTGCTATTTTACGGAGCACGGCACCGCCGGCGCGCAACTAAGCATGAATCAGGCTTTAAGCTGGGAGGGAACATCAGGTGGATTTTTAAGAAGTGTAGCTTTAGACTTAAACCCATATCAGTGGTACAGGGGCTTATCTGGGTTTCTCATGTTCTCTCACATTGCTGTGCGTGTGCTTGTGTGTGTGTGTGTGTGTGTGTGTGTGTGTGTGTGTGTGTGTGTGTGTGTGTGTGTGTGTGTTTTGACTTGCACACTGGTCTGCCTTGGGCACAATACATTTGAAAACTACTACTACAAACTAGTATATGTGCGTGTAGTACTGCATACACTTTTGCATTTACAGTTCACCACATCCGCTCGTGTTCACATTATTGTGCAAGAACGGAAATCAATGCCCTATTACATTATGGAACTCCTACAGGTATATCGACAACACCAACAAACACCTGCAGAGAGAGAGAGAGAGAGAGAGAGAGAGAGAGAGAGAGAGAGAGAGAGAGAGAGACACAGACAGACGAAAGCAGTGCATTTCTCTCTCAACCACCACACACACATCCTGAACACCGGGAGTGAATTCCCCAGTGTCAGAAATCTAATTAAAGTCTCCGTAAAGCAGAGGCTGGAATCAAAGTGTCACATCAAAGCCTCACTGGGGACACACTGACACAAATCAATAACACACACGCAGAGAGAGAGAGAGAGAGAGAGAGAGAGAGAGAGAGAGAGAGAGAGAGAGAGAGAGAGAGAGAGAGAGAGAGAGAGAGAGAGAGAGACACACAGAGAGACGGAGACAGACAGAGAGATGTCAGATCCCAGTGCTGGCTCTCTCTGTCCATCCTGTTGACAGCTACTGTAACTCTTAGAGCACCAGGATCACTAGCAACAAACGGCTCACCTTTACCGTAGTGTCTGACTGTGTACGCTACTGTGTGATGGGTGAGAAGGTGAGAGGCAGTGTCCATCTAGCTGTCTACCCATCCATCCATCCATCTATCTATCCCCTGTTCATGTCACTGGACTGATCCATCAGTCTATTTAGCCATCCATGGGCCGACCTATCCATCTACGTAGCTTAGTTTGTCTTTTCTTCTACACCATAAAATCTAGTGAATTTAACTAAAACTATCTGTCCATCAAAATATTTATCTATCAGTATACTCTCTCTATTCTAACTATGCCTCCAGTATCCATTATCATTATTGAGCCCAAGGACCCTCTACCCTATTTGTAGGAGATTATTATTCCTGGTGTGCTTTAGTATCTACAGTTTAGATACATGTACAGTACATGGGTATCCCGTATTTACTGCATAATATTATATGCTGACTTTTGCGTGGCGTTTGCGTGCGTCTGATTAAGTATGGCATTCATTTATAATAAAAAGAAAAGGTAAAATATGGAGATTAGAGGTTTCTGCCAGACAGAAACGATGTCCAACTCCAGCGGGCGCAGGCCTTTTAACTTTCGGACTTTGCCAGAACGTTATACGATAAGAGTTAAAATGGCAGAGGGACCAGTAAAGGGACCAGTAAAGCCGCGTGTGGAGCAAAATGTGGCAGGAACATGAAGCGGGGATCACTGAACCCCGATGGAATGTCCTGCATGATTGACAGGTGAACTTTTGAGGCCAGAGGAATGGAAAATGACTTACCTGGTGAAAGAGAACAGCATGTCCCACGGAACACAGGCATGGACGGACAGATGGAGGGAGACAGGGCGGGAGGGAGGGAGAGGGAAACAGGAGAGAGGACAATTAGATAAGTGGTCTCATAAATGGAAAAAGAAAACCCCCAAAACATTATGTGGTTGAGTGAATATTGATTCAGTCAGGAAACGTACTCCTTCATCTAGGATGGTACGGTAATATAAAACATCCATGATAGCACAGTTTGTCTGTGAAGAGTTGGTTTCCAGATGTTGGACATTACATGACCGTTACATGTACTGAATTAATTACAACGTATTGTTCGACAACGATACAACGCTTCAAGTGAGAACTTTGTGAACTTTTGGTGTCATTTTCAACCAAAGGAGCTTTGAGCCAATCCCACCAGAGCCTTCTTCTACAATCTACAGTGCCCCCAAACTGCAGAGTTGACAACAGTCAGTCCTCCCCCCCCACCCCCCATTTCTTTCTCTCTCTCTCTGTCTTCTAGAAATCCCTTTGACGAAATGTGATCGATGCAGCATTGTGTGTTCTGTGAGCGGAACGATTTCACTCTGCAGTCTAAAAAAAAGAAATAGGACAGTCAGAAACATTACACTAACCCCCCTGGGTGGGAAGTTTTGAATGCAGGAAAAGTAAACTTATCCTCAAATTCTCTCCACTCTCTTGCCAACACCACCAGCCTTTCTGAAGTGGCGGTACGTCATTTCTTGTTGAAACGGTTGCGTTGTGAATTGGAATTGACACTTCTCCTTCTTGACACATTTGTGTTTAGCACTGGACTAAAACAGACATTTTTGTTTAGCTCTAACGCCAAACCGAAGTTGTCATGTCCACCAAAAAGTCCCCCAAGTTTAAAGGCTGAAAGTAACCAATTGTTCTTTTAAGACGTCATACTCAATACAATACAGTCAAGAGAGGAAAACACAGCTGGTTAATTAAATCCCACCCACAGCGTTTCTTCAACCACTAAGAGCCTGATATGTCTGCTGTCTGAGGAAACCACCTAACTCCAAAATGTCAATTTTTCATGAAAAAAACATCCAACTCAAGTGGAGCCGAAGAATATATTATTTTAATACTTTTCATTGGTTCAATATTTATTTTTAACCAACAGACATAAAGGCACTGATAAAGGCAATAGCACTGATTTATTAAAAGAAAAATAGATGGCTGAACGGGTGGAATTAGCTGTTTTAGCAGATAGTTTGAGTTTGATTTTTTCATACTTTCCATCGGTTCAATATCTTTTTTGGAACCAACATACAGACGTAAAGGTTGTTCATTAGCATTTATGAAAACGAAAACATGCAGTTCTTCCAGACAGCAACGATATATTTAGTTGACCAGGTCAACTAAATAATAAAGTTAATTAAATTAAAGGGTCCCACCTAGGGTTCTACTCAATCTACTGTATACTACTGTAGGTCCGCTCTTTTATTCCTTCAACACCAACTCTTAACCGCAACAATAGCCAACGTACAAGCTCCTAACATGTCACCCTTTTCACAGAATATTCATCCCCAGAATAGGAACGCTGGGGTTCATCTGCTTAAAGACACCAATACAGTGACTTTAATACAATGAATAAAGCAAGGCAAGAGAGGAGAGATAACAGAAACCTCCTACAGTACCAAGGGAATAGAAAGACCAGAAATGAGAGCCGAGAAAGGAGGGGTCTGGCGTGTCGTCGTCGTTGGAATAAGCACTTTTTTCCACTGTTGCACAGACAGCAGAAATGAATGCCCATTGTAAATGCATAAAGTGTGCATGTATGTACCGTACGAGTGTGTGTGGAAGGGTGGACAAAGTGGCTAATTTGCTGCGTTAACAAAAGGAGTGTGTATGACAGCTGGGTAGCAAAGTGTTTTGTGTGTGTGTGCATGTGTGCACATGTGCGCATGCGTGCGTGCTGTGAAGGGTTTAGTATGGATGCTTGATATGAACGGCAGAAAGGAATACATGTGAGAGGAGATCCTCTCTCCTCTCACATGGACCTCTGCCATTCAATTGAACACAATGAATCGAATCACAATGAGCTTGTAGATTAGCTTTTTTGCCGAATGTTCACAGGCGTCCAGGACACTTTGGACACCAGGAAGACTAACGGGTGTTTAGGCATCAGCTAATGAGGATTTATTTTAATAAACTATTATATTAAACAGGCAGTTCCATCTGTGTACCTTCTTTCTAGGGTCACAAGAGTTATTGCCTGGATACAACAAAATCCTTAGTGTTAATATGGGTTTATTAACATGTAAGCTACTGTACAAAGATGCAATTGCATCTTTGTAGCTGAAACCAGCTCAACTTCTTTGTAGCTTTGTAACTGTTGTAGCTTTTCCAGTTTCTAGTTTCTTTGTATCTTCATGTCGCTGGCTTCCATTGAAAAGGAATGCTAGCCTGTATCTTTGTAGATGCCAGTGTGGACGCAGTATTAGAGTTGTTCATTCTGTTCCAACTACCTGAGATATAAAATCTGAACACACACACAGAAGGGATTAGCTAGCAGGTTTTGAGCATAGCTCAACAGGAACATAAGAAGAGTGTGACAGGGAAAGAAAACAAAGCAATCCTTTGAGCAATCCAACTCAGTACTTAACAAGACTTTTTCCTTTTTTTGTGGTGTGTGGCACATGGTGATGGGCAAGGGGATGCTGTTGTCTGCCCATCTGCCTCCATATCCAGGCTTTTCCTCGTTGATCCATCTGGCAGTGTAGCGAGCTCAGCGCTACAGCCGAGCATGGTATTAGCCAAACATGGCTCCACGAGACAACAGAAAGCCCTTAGCATAAGGTGGGAAGAGCTCAGACTGGGCATGGAGTCAGAACATATCACAGGCCCACTTGAAACACATATGGTCCCCCGGTACAGTCAGTGTGTGTGTGTGTGTGTGTGTGTGTGTGTGTGTGTGTGTGTGTGTGTGTGAGAGAATAGAATATACTGGAATATGCTATGTGAAATTTGTGAATACATATTTATGTCAAGAGTGAATGATTACATCGATTGGCAAGTGAAAGTTCTTGCGTGTGCTTTTACATGTTATTTTTATAAACTTGGTGTGTGTGTGTGTGTGTGTGTGTGTGTGTGTGTGTGTGTGTGTGTGTGTGTGTGTGTGTGTGTGTGTGTGTGTGTGTGTGTGTCCAAGTGAACGTCCGTGTTTGCCCTATGTCTAACCCCACATCCTTACTGAGCCGTCTCTCGATACGTCTCAGAGAAAAAGTCTCACACCAAACGTACGTTCCCATGACCGGCGTGAGAACCACCATTCTGGCAATTACGAAATTACTGCGCTTATTTTCGCCACATTGCGAAGCCGTCTTTAGATAAAGCCTGGTAGATTTCAGCTGTCAAGAGTACAGGAGAGAGACGGGGAAGAGAGAGAGAGAGAGAGAGAGAGAGGGGGGGGATGGATAATCTGACCCTGATTATAAATTAGGAGTAAGTAAGTAAGTATAGATAGATAAGGTAGATATTGTATCAGGAATGAGCAGAGAAGGAAAAATAGAGAAAGAATTTAACTTGGAAGGCCCCCAAATCCCCCCAAAAAACAAAAAAACAAAGAGAGGGAAAGAGAAAAGCAGGAGAAAGTGAGAGAGGGAAGGATCTAAATGTGTC
>NC_137873.1:19336598-19479098 GCF_963924005.1 Protomyctophum bolini | reverse complement strand
TGCTATTTACGGAGCACACCACCGGCACACAACACAATGAATCAGGCTATGTCTATGTACATGCACGCACGCACGCACGCCTTTCAAGCTCATCATTTCCCTCATACCAAATCAAACATTATTCATTTTTTACATTAAAATGCAATAAAATGTGCATATATATGAACATAATGATGAATTAATGAAGCAGAATATTATGAAAAGAGATAAAAACCGACACATATGGAATATGAAAACACAGGGAATACGGGATCATAAAAAAGTATAAATCACAGTAAAGCCCCATCCAGCGTCTGCCTTTTAATGCAGTTCTCTCCTCTTCTACCTTCTCCTCCTCTATTCTGTCTATTCTCCTCCTCTTCTCTCCTGAAGGTGAGCGGTAGCTTCCCATGGCCCTGCTAAGGGTGCTCCTAGCCACCACAACACTGCCCCCTTTTGGCAGGCACAGTTACTGCACGAGTGGTCAACCAAGGAATTTGGGGAAATACAGTACTATGTGTGGTGAGATTATTAACACTAAATTATATAACAGTGTCGGGTGGAAACATTGAAGGTCCAAAACCGTTTATTATACTTTTTTTAAACATTTTAAATTTATTGTGAATCTACAAGCTCACAACATTTGTGTGAGAATCTTGTATCATGAAGTAGCGCATTAAAAACTATTTAAATATGGATATACAAGGTTTCTGACAGACAACAATGAAAAAGCTATGATGTGGTGAGATCAACCTTGCTTAGTGTCCAGTTGTCCACTGAAGTTTCTCTTCAGCGTAATCATGAAAGTTTGTATATGAAGCACAATAAAGGTATGAAAACACAAAAATTAGAACAGAATTCACAAGTCAGAGCGTTACACACACTGCAGATATATATTTTTAAATCACACTTGTGTGAAGTGAGGGGCGCTCTTATGACCATATAGTACATCATCATACATCAGCCAATCAAATCAAATCACATTCCGTGCTACAAACACATTCCGTGCTCAAACGGACAGACACACAAAGCTGTGCATTGGAGGGGCTAGCGCCCCTCAAAATGAAATGTTCTCAATTACTTCTCAGGGTGGGGTCTATGTGGACCACAAGGAGCCCCCTTGGGAGGGTTTCAGGCCAGGGGAGATATTAGACCTCTCCACCAACGCAGTAAAACCCATGAGAGTGTTCGTTTAAGGGCCCAATTTGGACGGTTCCACGGAAGCTGTGTGCTAAATCACCTCGTCTGTCAGGTGGAAACCTTGTATGTCCAAACCCATAGCTTTTCAGGCAATGGGAAAATAACCTGATCCGCTGTAGTTATTATTCAGTCACAAGCTCTCGTTAACACTTCATTGGTTTAACTTAAACTTAACATCTTTCACACAAAATGTTTTGTAATATAGCGAAAATAGCTGCTCTATTATGTAGATCTGTCTATTTATTTGCTAGGTTTGCGTGGCATGGTGCGGCAGTGGACCAGGGGTAGAGTGGCCGGTAGACCAGCCGCAGTTTGATTCCAGGCTCGAAGTGTCCTTGAGCAAGACGCTGAACCCCTAACTGCTCCCGATGAGCAGTTTGGTGCCTTGCATGGTTTCCTCCGCCATCTGTGTGTGAATGGGTGAATGTAATGCACAATCTATCTAAACTTCTAAAGCACCTTGGATAAAAAGCGCTATATATATATGGTATATATATATATGCACCATTTACCATAGTCATACGACAAATAGGGCACTCATTCAGGGAAAGTTGAAATAGTGAATACACGAGGTTTCTGCCCGACAGCGACAATATCCAACAGCACAGCAGATGGGAAGGCCTGGGAATGATCAACTAATGGCTCTGTGGTCAGACGTGTGTCTGCCGCTCCAGGGGGTTATTAGACAGCAGCTACAGTCGCTCAGCCCTGGGTCTAAATCATTTGTTGTGGGGTGCAGACAGACAGAGTGTACAGAGAGAGAGAGAGAGTCAGCATTGCAGCAGAAGACTGCGGTAAAAATAAGTTGATAGGTATAAGAAGAACAGAAGACGACGACGCCGGGCTGCGTGGGAATCAGCCGTGCCACTGTGGGCCATAAATATCACGTTTACAGATGGTGCAGACATAACAGCCTGTTTGGTGGAAGGCGAGGGGGCGTGTGAACATGTCACGGTGGCTGGGTACATGTTTGCCACACGCGCGCATCGCGCGCACACCCACACACACGCAAAAAAAAAAGAAAATCTACTTTGCTCTCCACCATCTCAGTCCCTCTATCATTTTGCCTTCTCTGTACTGTACATGTTCTACACACACACACACACACACACACACACACACCACTTCCTCCCTGGGCAGGCTCTTCCCACAGACCACAGCTGGCTGGCTGAGTTACAGCGTTGGGAACCCCTCTGGCAGAGAGAGAGAGAGAGAGAGAGAGAGAGAGAGAGACAGAGACAGAGACAGAGACAGACAGCAAGAGAGAGAACCAGAGAGCACGAAAGCGAGTGTGTGTGTGTGTGTGTGTGTGTGTGTGTGTGTGTGTGTGTGTGTTTCTTTCTTTCTCTCAGAAGGTCTCATGGAGCATGAGAGACCTCTTGTGGTGAAGTCTAAATAGTGAGTCTAGTGAGTATCAGCAGGTGTTGATGGACTATGAAGTGGGTGACTGATCTGAAACACAGTTTAACTGAGGTCAGCTACTAAACACCTCCAATACAATTACAATGCAGTCATTCTCATCCACTTACAGAGTGAAACATCACAATGAAAAGCCATGAGGTCGAGTCAACAGGTGGTTGATGGGTTAGAGTGCTAACAAGTAGGCCTACATACAGCACATAACTAGCATTTAGCTAAACAAGATAAACATTAAATAACATAACAATTAATGTTTAGATTCTAGTCATTATATTTCATTAAGGAATGAAGTCCAGATCTATGTGTCCTATACAGTAGAGCGTCGCAGTCCCGCCCCCTCGAGAGACCCGGAAAATAAATCCCTGTTCATTTTCCTCATAGAGTTTTCAGAAAGTATTTATTTAAAGACGTTTATGCTGCGGACAAAGCCAACTCTTGTTGTGACAAATCATGACAACAAACACAATTTTTCGGGCTGAACAAATAATTAGAAAGAAGAAGAAAACGGCAGTGTTTTTCTTCTTTGTAATTATTTGTTTGGTCCAAAATATTGTGTTTATTGTCATGATTTGTCACAACAAGAGTTGGCATTGTACAACGCTTATAGGGTCTTTAAATAAATACGTTTTGAAATGTCTATGGGAAAAATGCATTGGGAACTATTTCCTGGGCATGGCATCGCCATGAAAGGGGGCGGGACTGCAATGCTCTATGCAATGCTCAGTAGTAATTTACTGCAGGAGCAGTCTGACAAGCGGTCCGTTTGTAGTAAAATATTTTTATTTTGTGAGTCATTATATTTAGACATAACTACGTATGGTTTTGCCATTGCTCCAGTTAGTATACTCACCAGCTAAGGGATTTTTAAATCCAGCTCCATTGGGCCTCCATTATAACAGGATTTTCAAAGCGCTGTATTTCAAAAGGTTGGAGCACTGTCCATGGTGAGCCGTCACAACGATTGTCAATCATTTGTGAGTTTGTATCGCATCGCTAAACACATGTAACTACTTGTAATGATAGCTAAGGGGTCTGAGCTAATGTGACTGATACTGTGCTCATAACAAAAGCCCCCACCTCCCTGAATAACCCGGAAAGGAAACAAGGATGGTAGACTTAGAGCGGACGGGTGGCATTCCTTAGGTATGCGTATGCTGCCACTTAGTGGCAGCAATAAAGTTAAATAAAAGGCACAATACTACAATGTAGAAATACTTCATTACAAGTAAAAGGCCTAGATTCTCAAAATGTCACTCGAGTACAGGGCCGTTCACAACATGTGCGCGTCCACACTGATGAGCTCTAACGCTCTGCTAAGAACCAGAGACAGAGGATATGTAGATAATGTGACTCTGATTATTACTTAAGTAGGCCAGACGGTTCTAGGCGAACGGAAGTAATGTCAGCTAGCCGAGGGGTTCTCAAACGTTTTCTGGCAGTGATCCCCAAAGCAATCCTATTTGAACTGGGACCCACACCCTGACGAGCACTCGGAACTCGGGACTTGGTTCTACAGATAAATATTGTGAAATTAGTGGATCTGCAAGATCCCGCTTTCTGATAGTATTTGATGATTTAACCAATGTTTGACTAGTTGTTGTAGTATAGTTTGTTGATTACTTTTGATGTAGCACTCCTTCACACTTCCAGTATGAGACAGATTCTATTCTGAAAAGCCCTGCATTCCATTTCCCCCCCAAACCAGGGGGTATAATTTCCCATTACTACCTGGCGCCGTCACATCTGATCTCTCTTAAAAAGCGTTAATATTCCAAACGAGATGCTTAGTTAAGTCAGAAATGAGGACAGAACTTCGCGTTCTGATCAAAACCATGGGCCATAAACAAGGAAGTGAACGGCTGCGCGCATGCACAAAACATGACACTGGGAGCTGCACAAGGCGTTGCCTAGCAACGGCCCTGTCAAAAAAATAGATAGATAGAAGTTTATATCATTAAAAAGTACCTTAAGGCTTAAACGTCCCCACACGTTCCTAGGCCCTCTACGGGTGTAATTATAAAGACGTGTGGAGAGATCTTGATCACTTAAACTGTTAAATAAATTATCACTGAGACCCCCCCTCCCAAATTCATGTGGGGACCCCCTGGAGTTATGGCTCTTGGTGTGTGAACGATCAAAAACTACAACATGACGTCACGGTGGTCACTGCTGCGCTCACACAACTCATCTCTCTGTTTTTACTAACCACAGTTTTGTTGGTCACCTCTTCATCGAAAACTGGACTAGTATGAATAAGCCTTAAAAGTACAAAGTATTGGCATCAAAAATATACTTAGGGCCCCATCTAAACTGGTCACGCATTTCTTTACTATTTCTAAATAGTTCAAATAGCCAAATCTACATTGTAGATGTACAATATAGATTGGCTATTTTCACTGTTTTTATAAAAAGATAAGGAGAATAATTTGGGCTTAATACATCCTGTTTTCAAATCCAAGTCACGGCCAGGCTATGTCAGATTTTGCTATCTTACTCTCTTGTCTCTTTCATCTATACAGGCAACAATGCAAAGAATACTTCAAATTATATTCATAAACAGTGAACAGCATGGTTCATTTGGAGTTCACTATGTGTATAGCCTACTTGCACTCCAGGGGGAAAAGGAGCAAAAAGGGAGCAATCACTGTGATGAAATCTTCAAAAAGAAATAACTTGCGTTTTGATTTGCCCAAAGCAACAACTGCAATTATTTCCAGTGCACTTTAAGTGCACTTCATGTGAGCTTGTGTGTGTGACTGTGTGTGTGACTGTGTGTGTGACTGTGTGTGTGTGTGTGTGTGTGTGTGTGTGTGTGTGTGTGTGTGTGTCTGTGTGTGTCTGTGTGTGTCTGTGTGTGTCTGTGTGTGTGTGTGTGTGTGTGTGTGTGTGTGTGTGTGTGTGTGTGTGACCCATACAATCAAAACTAAGGGTGAGTGTTAGGAACAGTACAGCATTCTCCTGTTCATTCTGTCTGTTTGAAATATCAGATAAGGAGAATAAATGGGGCTTTAATCTAAGCTTGTCGATCAGCTATTTTGACAAAGAGGCTTGGTGTAGAGTGAAGTTAAGTTACAACTTCACAACTCACTAAGAATATTTTTTTAAATGGTTCAGAATTCAATTCTTTGTAAAGTTTGTCCACTTCGACTTCCATATGACACATCAAGCAACGTTAAACTAGTATACAGTGTGTAGTAGCACTATTATAAATTACATTTCTAGCCTCCTTTCCCGCGACATAACAGTTTTTCCCAGCAACTCTGGTTATCAGCGAAGTAACAGCCCTATTTAGGAGTCAACTCTCAAATGACGTACTGACGTGCTGTCATGATGCTACAGGGACTTCGTGAAGCCACGTCCACTCACAGCAATGAGTAGAACAGTTGGCTAGTGGGCATTCTCTTTAGCACACAATTTTCTTGGAGGAGCACTTGGTGCTGCATTGACACCACACCACCAACAGAGGGCACCAGCATTCCTCCGTACTCAAGCCATCAGTGGTTGTCAGGCCTTGAGGCCCAGACTGACTGTTGCTAGTTCTCCAGGTATTCTAATCCACCTGGTTTCCAAAGGTTTAAAATATCCATGACTTAGGCATAAATGTAAATGCGGTTAAACAGCAGTGTCAAAAGCCCAGCCATGCAGAGAGCACATATTGCAACAGCACAAAGCATTATCGTCACTGTTGGGCAGAAACCTCATATTTCCACATTGTGTCACACAAAAGTAGTGAGAATAGCAGATCTACAAGCTCAGAACGTGTCGCACTGAGAGCTTGTGGATCGGCAAGCGATGTTTTCGACATACGGGGTTTGCAGCCAACATCGGCGATATCATGAACACTGTCAGGCAGGTACAGTTACAACCATTATTTCCCACCAGGCACTCAATTAGGACTTTTTCCCCAGCACAGCAGAACAGTTCTGAAGACATCTCACTGTCTTTGTTACACATGCCCAGGTGTCTTTGCTGGGATGCTCCAGAAAGTAAAAAGAACTCACAATGCGCTCGTGCACACTATCACACTATCTCACTCACACTCACTCACACAGACACACACACGCGCACACACACACACACACACACACACACACACACACACACACACACACACACACACACACACACACACACACACACACACACAGTTTCTATATCAGTGGTTCTCAAACCTTTTCATGTCAAAGAGCCCCACAATTATATATATATACCCATCTCAAAATGTTTTGTTCCAGGGACCCCCAGAAGCAAAGATTTGAGTTAGATAGATGTTCGCTTTAAAAATATATGTATGGTTTTTCCTCCTCCGCGTCATCAGTGCCCATACCCGAAGGCGAAAGGGCCTTTCTGTGTGGAGTTTGCATGTTCTCCCCGTGTCCCCTAGGGTAGGTACCCTCACAAAAACATGCAGTAATCCTGGTCTCTAAACTGCCTCCCCCTGGCCAGCCGGGGCGCCTGATGGAGGGGAAAGGAACTGGTTGGAATAACGTGTTCCTTCCACGCGCTACGTCCAACCAGGGAAACTCCCCCCTGTCAGGTGTAAAGGAAAAACTTGGACACTCAAGCATGAAGGAAGCATGAGTTAAGTCCGTTGCTCTCCCCAGGTTGGCGGAGGGTGTGTAGAGCCCAGGATCACATTAGATGATTGACACAGGGGTGAAAAATGGGTTACAAAATCGTGGGATAAAAAGTAAGTAAAAAAAATATATATATACACCGGTATGTATTCAAGATTTGCACAAATTGTCACGAGTTTTCAAAAATAGCAGACATATACATACACTGTGCCGTGCTATCAGCTTGTGTATCTGCTATTTTTTATAGCTAAAGTTAAAAAATAATGGTTAAAGTGGTTAAAAGCTAAGGTGACACAGATGCGTTCCAGGTCTTAATGGGTTAAGCATGATTTATACTTAGTTGCACGCTGGTGTTGCGTGCCGTAAATAGCAGATATGCAAGCTCACAAGGCCCACGAATGTGAGCTTGCATATCTGCCATTTTACTGAGCACGACACAGGCAACCAAGCGTATAACGTTAGAATAAAGATAAAAAAATAAGGAATGGCCACTTCTCGAATCCTCCCCATGGCAGATGAACAGACTTGGGGTCAGTTGTGGTGTCGTCTGCGGTTCGTGTCCATGTAAGGTTGTGTGGTCACAGCTGACCTGCTGTACTCTCTAGCTTTCTCTCCATCTCCCCTCCTCCTCCTTGTGTTCACTCTCTCTCTGTCTGTCTGTCTGTCTGTCTGTCTGTCTGTCATGGTCAGGGAATATCATCAGCCAATCTGGTTACAGCAGAAATTCCTTACCAATACATTTCTTCACCAATGTGTTTGTAACACATCTCACAAAGATTTTAATTCAGTTTCCCTAGGAAACAAATGTGATGAGGTCATTTGGAATAGTGGCTATGGCCGTTTTTAGCCCAAGGAGTGTTTTTCATGCGTAACAAATGCTCGCAATGGATTCAGAATCATGGAAAAAAACCCTAGTTTGACCCCTCGTAGAATGACATTTTGCCTGCATATAGGTTGCTAATGGAGGTCCCAGGTTCAGCAGCTGTCACAGATTCTCCTAGGGAAACTGAATTTCAATCTTTGTTAGATGTGTTACTACTAGACACCTTTAAAAACACATTGGTAAGGTACTGATGAATTTATTCCCAGATTTTATTAATGTGTTCTCTGAGCTCTCTGATCACCTGTGTGACCGTTACTGTTTACCGTCACGTTTGTCCTGAGGGTGTGACATGAGGTCAACTAGTAGAACAAATGTTATAGCTAAATAAACTTTAACATTATCGAATTAGCATGCAGTAAATATATCTTTGATGTCGAGCAGAAATCACCCATCTATCGTCACAAAAAAGCATCAAAAGTAGCAGATCTATGAGCTCAAAACGTGGCCATGAAAGCTTGAATAGATATACATAGAAGTTGTACAATAGGAATAGGTGGCGTGCAAAACTACAGAAAATAGCAGCTTTACAAGCTCAACTGTTGTGAGCATGTAGACCTGCATTTTCCAATATAAAAAAAAATAATCGTATAATTGAGGCAAACGTTTTGTGTGCGTGTGTGTGTGTGTGTGTGTGTGTGTGTGTGCACGCATGAACACCACAGGCGTCATAGCAACCAGGGCCAACAAGGACCACTGTCACACACAGAGTTTACCCATGAGGCACCGGGAGAGGAGGAGAAACCTCCCAAAAGGCCTTACATTCATTAGCAGGGGTGACTAGTGCCACTGTCTGCATGCCGAGCACAAGAGGTGACCTGTTCAAACGCAAAGACATCCACCGCAACACAAATGACATTTCACCATTTTAAATAGCTTCTCAAAGACCCGTAAACATTTTTGACGCGTTTCGGGGTGTGCGTGACGTCGTTTTCAAGATTGATTTCCTCCAATACTAATTCTCACACATAAGAGCCTGAAGCGAGGGGCTTGTTTGGGCAAACACTCTGCACATGACTTCTAAATGTGACTAATGGCATAATTTGCAAGTCAGAAGTTAGCCCCAGAATGTCTGGGGGAGGCATAATGAAAGATCAGTGTTTTAAGGGCTGTGCACCGCCAACACACGGCTTCATTGACGCGTGTTTTATGCGTGGCTTTTCAAAAATATGATCGTGTGTAAATTCTATCTGCTACCGCGGTGGGACTCCCAGGGGTCCATGCGGGGGGTTCCAGGTGGACCCAAGCTAAATTGGTCTGTTAGAAAACAGCACATGGGTCCGGACGGGTAGCTCAACCGTCTGGGCACCTAGGCTGCCAAACCCGGCCGGGCGGCGTGCCACGGGTTCGACTCCTGAGCCCGACGGCCTTTGCAGTGTGTCACTCCCCATCTCTCTCCCTCTTTCCTATCTAATTACTGTACCCGATCAATAAAGGCAAAAAACACCCACAAAATATCTTTAAAAAAATAAATAGCACATGTACAAGCTCACAGCGTCTTTGTGCCACACTGTGAGCTTGTACATCTGCTATTTTTGAACATATTGGAAAATCTTCTCTTCTAGGGGGTCCCTGGCACAAAACCTTTTTCTTCCATGGCCAAATACACATCAATGTGGTGGTCTTTGACATGAAAAGGTTTGAGAACGACTATACAGAACCATGTACACCAGGAAGTGGGAACACAACTGCGCACACGAGTTAGGGTTAAATGTTGTAGGACTCGAGCATCAGCAGTTCATGGATAGGCTTCACTTGTCAATTGATAATCGTTTGATAATAAAACAATTAATCGTAATAAATCACACTTATGGAGTCAGAATGTATTATAAACAGCCCTCCTGTCATTTCATAATCACAAGTAATGCATTACTGTCATCGGGTTGAATAGCAACATCAATTGGAGGCTTTGGAACTTTCCAAAAGCATGGTACGCCCACAGTAAATTCTGCGCACGGATGCGCCTGGTGTAGTCCCAGTGTCAGCCGAATTCAAGTAGCTCGCGCACACGGACACGTGCACACGCACACAGTCTTTGTGTCCAAGACCCTTGAGTTTTAGAAGTATGTAATTCTCTGTACATGAACACGATCACACACACACACACACACACACACACACACACACACACACACACACACACACACACACAGTCTGTCTAAGATCCTTCTCTGTCTGCCCCTCTGAGAGGTTTCGCCTGGATTGTGGAAGTTTCCGTGAGGCTAGAACCCTGTCTACAGTAATATAGCCATCTTGTTCTTATTAGCAGAGAGAGAGAGAGAGAGAGAGAGAGAGAGAGAGAGAGAGAGAGAGAGAGAGAGAGAGAGAGAGAGAGAGAGAGAGAGAGAGAGAGAGAGAGGCAGAGGAAAGGGAGAAGTAGAAATGGGGGGGTCAGACAGAAAGGGAATGGGAGGGAGAGAGGGGTAGGGGCTGGAATAAATGAGGTCATCTTATATACAGTGCACTCAATGAAGGAGGCTGGGTGGGGGGCCTGGGGCATGTTACAGACTTACTTTTTATTTACTCATACTATTTATTCATGGCCAAACACTCAAAAATGAGCCATAGATGTAGTATGTACTATGCATGTCCATATTTACCAGATATACAGAGGTACATTATAGCTACTAAGACGGTGGCATGCATGTCAGAAGCGATACAAGTCATGGGTCGGGTTAGGATTTATATCCCCTCTTTAAATGCCATCAACCCATAATCACCAGGGTACTCATCAAGACCAGTAAAGCCTACTGGCTCCATTATATGGTCTTGATAAGTAAACCTAATGGTTGAAAACACAATCTCCCGAACACACAAGAGAATCTGTGTACTATTCATGTTTTTTGGGTTCTCTGAAACCGTTGGTCCGTCTGAATTGCCATTCAGCTCTGCACACCTCGGAGATCATACGAGAGACACACACCAAGTTTGGTCTGTCACTTCCAGGTTGCATGAGCCACTGAGACCCCTTTTCCACCGGTTGGTTCCCAATGGGAACCGGTTCAGTTCTTTTTGGTTTTTAGTCCATGAGCCAGAGCTCCATAATTGGTGGGCAAACTATACCCTATATTAAATTGTTTATAGGATCAATACAAGTAAATTAATACATGATAACCCTTCCACAGTAGTAGCTTTTTCATATTTTTGATTATTGCATATTTTCCTACAGAATGCCTCATTTGCATATTTAAAAATGTAACATTTGTAATACAATAAATCATTGTCTTCGTGTAAGTACTCAATTGGGGAAGTTTAATGGTGATAACAATCTAATATAGGTATGGTTTTGCACACTCAATTCATAATTCATGTTTCAATTTTGGAGTTCTGGCTCATGGACTAAGAACCAAAAAGAACTGAACCGGTGGAAAAGGGGCCAGAGTGACTGAGAGAATGCTCATATGTTTATTGAAAGATGATACAATGATGCGATGCGAGAGTACCGACTAGCCGACATATTTATTGGTAGAATATACTTTGTCATTATGTTCATCCAGTCGTCAATTGCCTAGTTCAAGGTGCAGACTGCAGCCACTTCAAGGCACAGCTCTGTCTGTCTGTCCTTCCTTCAGTCCGTCCGTCCATACACGGAATAAGCTCATATGATTGGACACCATCAGATGTCATCATTGTGATAAAAGGCACCCCTCACTTCACACGAGTGTGATTTTATTATATATATTTGAGGGGCGCTATCCCTTCCAACATCTGGCTTTTGGAAATTATTTTAAAATAATAATATTTTAGAAACATTAATGGGAGCCGAGTCTATGGACTTATAATGACGTAAAAAAAACCAGCACGCCACATGACTTCATATGGCAGCCAAGTCTATGGACTTGTTTAGGGTACTATGTTTGTTCGTGCCCCTCACTTTACACGAGTTGTGTTTTCATTTGTATATATGTATCTTATTTCTCTAATTGTAGGCTTACTGCATCACCCGCATTCCCCCACAGGGCTCTGTCTATCTTAACATACTGAAATGCTTTCTGATGCTGAGACGTTAAGGACAGAACAGGACACGAGTCTGGAGCAATCTCCTGTCCTCAAGGCTTATTTAACCTCTTGGCCCCACCTGTCTGTCTATCTCTGTGTCTGTCTGTCACCGCTAGGGAGTAACCACAGCTATATAGAGCTCTGGCAGCTTAATGCATGCATGAGGAGACACGGGAATGTAAACGCACGCAGTGCGCACGCACAAAATGTGTCGGACCATTAAGCGTGGAACAAAACCACCCACAAAACCACTCAAACACTCACAAAACACTCATTAACCCATTTTGACCCGAGATCAGATTCTAAAAATGTCTGTTTGAAAATGACAGTTTTCTGAAAAAGCTATGTTTCTATGTTTCTATGTCAGTCGTTCCCCCCGAGTGTTTACCATAACTCCGGGCACCAGACTGACAGATGGAGACAGTGATGGAGGAGTGGTGGACACAGCTGAGACACACGGACGCAAACACACACACACACACACACACACTACTGTCCATACCACTCACACTTGGTCTGACAGATTTTGCATACTTTTCTTCTTTCATCTATTGTATGCATTTTCTTCTGTGAGATCATTGCACCACTATGTGCACACACACACACACACACACACACACACACACACACGTTCTGTAGGGTTATATGACTTCACAGCAGGAGAGCCTGTCACCAAACACCTAGGATATGTCGGGATGTGTGTGCGCGCAACACAGTGTTTGCGCTTGCATACAGTGTAGTGTACGCATAGAGAAGATGACGAAACAGAGCAAGAATGGGCATGTGTTTAAGTGAAGATGGAAAGAGACGGAGAGAAAACGAAGGCACGAGTGTGTGTGTGTGTGTGTGTGTGTGTGTGCGTGCACGCGCGCGTAACTGCAATATGCAGAGGACAATGCCATCGTCGCCCACACAGAGATAGATCTTCAGAGCATTGATGCTTTTGCCGGAGCATACAAGCTCCTGGGATTGGCCATGAACGTGAACGTGAAAAAGACCACCAGACTCCTCCATAACACAACCAACAATAACAATCAACAACGTAGTCCTTGAAAACATGGACCAATTCCCCTACCTGGGTAATTCCCTGAGGAAGACCTCCTAGTTCGAAACGATGGATTCTTGTCAGTAAACATACAGCAACGTGGCTGCGAGTGTGCGCCTTTTTCTTATTTGTTGTTTACTGCCTTAGAGGAGCACCTAACCAACACTGGTGTGTGCCCTTCCCTGTTTTGTCTAGCCCTACCTGGGTAAGCCACCTCTCCCCAAGGGCAGACATTGATAGCGAAGTACATCATCGCATCTGCTGTACGGGGGGGCTTTTGCAAAGCTTCGTAGAAGGGTCTTCGAAAACTCTGACCTGCTGGCAAAAAGGTAGTTATCCTGCCCACACTCCTATATGAGACATGGACCACCTACAGCAGACACATAAGAGCCCTGGAGTCCTACCAACAGAGGTGCCCAATTCTGCACAACAAATGGAACTAGAGGCACACAAATGTCACAAGTGTGCTTGAGGAGGCAAACAGCATTGGCAGCACCATCATCTTAAAACACCAGCTCAGATGGACAGGGCATGTTGTGTGAATGCCGGAACATTCGCCGTCCCAAACAGGTCCTCTACTCGGAGCTAGCGACTGGTCAGAGAGCTCCGGAGGTCAGAAAAAGCCATTCAAGGACAACATCAGGATCACATAGCTGGGAAGACCTTGCTCAAAACAGAAGCGCATGGGCCCGGGCAGTTGGCTCAACCTTCTGGGCACCTAGGCTGCCAAACCAGCCGGACGGTGTGCCGTGTGTGTGTGTGTGTGTGTGTGTGTGTGTGTGTGTGTGTGTGTGTGAGAGCAAAGGATTAGTCAATGAGTGGCAGAAAAAAGCTAAAGTGAGCAAGGAAATGCATGCGTGTATCTTTATGTCCATATCTGACTGACACACGCACACACAGCATCTGTCCCTGGCATCTCTCTTTCTGATATTTATGTCATTCTCTGTCGCACACACACACACACACACACACACACACACACACACACACACACACACACACACGTCAGAACTGAAGCAGCTGTCACATGCAGCAGTAATGTCACTTTGTTCGTCTTTCTATGTCTCCATTTCCTCAATTCAATCTGTTCTTCTAATCTAATTGACACCAATGGTGGATAAAAGAAATAAAGCTGTCCATTTCAATTCAGACAACAGTAACTATGATGGATGTTTCAGAGGGCAGAGGTCAGGAATCAGGATGCATAGACACACACACACACACTCACGCACGCAAACACACATAATTCATACTGTATCTACACACATGCAAGGCTTACATGATCACACACTGCTTTACACACTGAACTCTTAACACACACACACACACACGCACACACACACACACACACACACACACACACACACACACACACACACACACACACAGTGTGCCAGATGAGTGTGTGTGAGTCACAGTGGATAAGCCATCTGTCCTGATGGCGCCAGAGTCAGCCTGCTATTCAGAGACAGCGTTAAGATGTAAACACAAGGGAGCAGTTTGCTGTCTCATGGTCAAGTTCACTGGTCCTGTGTGACTGATGCTTATTCCTGACCTTACCTCCACTGTTAAATATTAATTGATTGACTTGAGTTTTTGTAATACAATTATCCGTTTGGTGTCTGTTTGGCTTCACATAACATACAGCATCTTATTTCTATACCTTAATATGCAGTTGTTTATGGTCTAAACCAGGGGTGTCAAACTGGCCATCCGCAGGCCGCAAAGTTCCGATGCAGCCCACGACATGGTTTTAAAACAGTAAATGAACACTACCTCTAACAATGACACTGCTTGGTGGTGTGAAGGTGGTCAAACTTGTTCTGTGTTTCACCCCCCCCTCTCCCTTGGACATTAATGGTCTCAGCTGTGAGAACAAAAAGTGCTGATTGAATGGAATGTTTAGGAGATGTTTCTAACAAAACTTGTCTGTCTGTCTCTCTCTCCCTCTCTCTCTCTCTCTCTCTCTCTCTCTCGCACACATGAGATGACACATACATGCCATATCCAAACTGCACTCACATCATAATCATCATCATTTTTCAACCGCGGCCGAGATCATGGATTCCACAATGCTACGCCAGACTTCCCGGTCCTTCATTGCCACCCCCAGTTCCTGCCTACTGAAGCACCGGTCCTTCATTGCCACCCCCAGTTCCTGCCTACTGAAGCACCGGTCCTTCATTGCCACCCCCAGTTCCTGCCTACTGAAGCACCGGTCCTTCATTGCCACCCCCAGTTCCTGCCTACTGAAGCACCTGTCCTTCATTGCCACCCCCAGTTCCTGCCTACTGAAGCATGTGTCCCTAGCGATGACATCAGGGAACGACAGCTTTCTACCTCTGGTCCGCCCTGAGGCAGGACTCCAGAGAAGAAGGGAAGATATAACCTCATTGTCAGCTCTGTAGCAGTGGCCGGCAAACTGCACTCACATATTAGACATGTAAATTAATGATGTTGTACAACTTCTCAGAATGTCTGGATGCAGCAAGTGAAAACAAGACAGGTGAAATGTCATGCTGGTTACCCATTTAAATTTAGCTATTTAAAAAATATATATATACAAAATAAAATAAAAATTAAACCTTTTTTTAAATATTTCTTTTTGACGCATTAGTTGTCATTGTTATTCACTGATTCAATAAAAAAGCATGCATAAAACAAGACATTTAACAAATTACAAATTAAAATGGTGACAGTATTGGGAATTTAATTATTCAGATGGTTTATTGGGGCTCTTTAAACAAGAATAGCATCTCTCATACCAAATTTCTGTTAGGCTACACAATTTGTAAAGTCATAAACTGTAGACTAGCAATAGAGAGAAACAAAGCGACAGGTGTGTAAGCCATGGCCAGGTACATTAGCATAAGATTGACCATGGCTGCACTTACAATATGAAAATGTTTGCTTAGACATGTTTAGACTATTATTGTTCTACTTTCAATTATTTTATTGGGGTTCCTTAATTCATCATTTGTTTTTAATGTCAATAGTCTTCTTCATAATATATTTTTAAGAGATTTACTGTAGTTATAGCAGTGACTGCGACAATAGACTGAAAAGCAATGCTGTAAGTGAATGTGTGTGAGTGCGCATGCATGCAACATTTCACAGTAATTGGATGCTGTGTTCATGATTTCATAGATACAAGGTTTCTGCCTGACAGCAACGATGCCGTCTGTGTGTGCGACAGAGAGAAATATGGTCATGGAAAAGAGACAATTTCAGTGACCTATATCTTTAAATGTTCATCAGGAGAAACGTCTCACCCATTACTGAGTCAAGGTGTGTTCCATTACTATAGTTTATGTAATGTTTTCTTTGTTTTTCGTGTTTCAAAGATGAAAATTCAATGTTTTCTGTGGCAGTTAGTATCTCTTTAAGGAATACAGGAAGTGGGTAGCAAAATGTTTTGTCACGTGACACTTGTCATGTGACTTCTGAGACAGGCATAAAGGCACAGAGAACAGAGAACAGATCAGTTAGTTCCCGGGCTTCCCTTCCCGCCTGTTGTGTAACTTGTGTTGGACACTCTGCAAACACCCTGCTTACAACTTCTCCCAGTCGTAGCACTGCTGGTATGTATTGTCCTCTTTTGCTTTAGTCTGATTGTCTTTCATTATTTTGTATGGAAAATATGCTTTGTGAAGATCCATCAAGTACTCAAAAAGTTGATTTACTTGAAACAAATTTAAAGCAACATAGTTTGTTTATGAAGAAAAAAAGTATTAAAGTGCATGACTAAAGTCAATAAAAGTTGAACATGGGTTGAGAAACATGGACCTCAGCTGGGCAAAGCTATTTTAAAAATGTGGGTTTATTTGAGCAGGGTTTTGATGGAAGGGAGAAAGCAAACGTGCTCTCTTAACTCTAAACTGGTTGGGAAGTGCATTCCAGAGGGGGAGGGGCAACAACACAGCTGCTTTAAGTAGGAAAGCCTACACAGGTTTCCCTCCCTTTTCAAAGCTGCCCTAATGTCCTAAGTCTAAAGGGACACAGTATTGTGTAATTTAATTACATTTGGAGATTAGATTTAGGAATTATGCTTGAAAATGTTTACATGTAGTATTCCAAGTAGATTAATCCACAGAGCGCTGCCTGTAGTTGCAGTTTCATTATTACGGCTCTGTGGATTTGTCTATTCATAACAAGAGCGGAGCAATTTTTTACCAATGAATCACAGTCAACTTTAAACACACCCCGCACGCACGCACGCACGCACACGCACACACACACACACACACACACACACACACACACACACACACACACACACACACACACACACACACACACACACACACACACACACACACACACACACACACACACACACACACACACACACACACAATCAGATCTTTGAGAAAAAGAAAGCAAAACTAAACTCATTCCTTTTGTCGTTTTGTTTGTTAGTCAGGCAGGCAGGCAGTTGTAAAATGGCACAGCAAGGAGTTCAACTGGACCAGGATCAGTTCAGCTGTCCCATCTGTCTGGATCTACTGAAGAATCCAGTGACGGTTCCCTGTGGGCACAACTACTGCAGTAGGTGCATCGAGCAACACTGGGATCAGGATGCTGAGAGAGGGAGATGGAGCTGTCCACAGTGCAGACAGACGTTCAACCTGAGGCCGGTTCTGAAGAAAAACAACATGTTGGCGGATGTGGTAGACAGAGTGAAGGAGACGGCACTCAGGGCTGTGCCCCCTCCTCACTGCAATGCTGGACCTGGAGATGTGGCCTGCGATTGCTGCACTGGAAGAACAAGGAAAGCCGTGAAGACCTGTCTTCAGTGTATGGTCTCGTACTGTGACACTCACCTCCAGCCTCACTATCAGTGTCCTGCCTTCAAGAAACACGAGCTGATCAAAGCCACCTCCAAGCTTCGGGATAACATCTGTTCTTGTCACAACGAGGTGAAGAAGGTTTTCTGCCGTACTGACCAGCAGTGTATCTGCTTCCTGTGCTCCATGGAAGAGCACAAAGGCCACGATACGATCTTGGCTGCGGCAGAAAGGGCTGAGAGACAGAAGGAGCTCGATAGGAGTCAGCAAGAAATCCAGCAGAGACTTCAGGAGAGAGAGAATGACTTGAGGGTGCTTCACCAGGAGGTGAAGTCCATCTATGTCTCCGCTGACAGAGCAGTGGAGGACAGTGACACCATCTTGACTGAGCTGATCTCTTCCATTGAGAAAACCCGATCGGAGGTGAGGGAGCTGATCAGGGACCAGCAGAAACGTGAAGTGACTCGGGTTGAGGAACTGAGGAAGCTTGTGGAGCAGGAGGTTACTGAGCTGAGGAGGAGACGTGCCGAGCAGGAGAAGCTCTCTCGCACGGAGGATCACATTCATTTTCTACACAGTTACACCTCACCCCCAAAGATCAGTGAATGTACAGGCGACATAATCGGCAGAAACGTCCGCGCTCTGAGCTACTTTGAAGATGTCTCCGTGGCTGTGACGACGGCGAGAGGCAAACTAGAACACATTCTTAAAGAGGAAGGCACAAACATTTCGGAGACAGTATGTCGAGTGGACGTTCTTCTGTCAAAACCAACAAATCCAGAGACCCGAGCGGACTTCTTAAAATATTTCCGTCCGATCACACTGGATCCAAACACGGCACATCAATACCTGTCTCTGTCCGAAGGGGACAGAAAAGTAACGAGGGAGAGTGAAACGCAATCACATCCTCATCACCCAGAGAGATTCAGTGACATGTATCAGGTTCTGAGCACAGAGGGTCTGACTGAACGCAGTTACTGGGAGGTGGAGTGGAGCATAAATGCTCGCATAGCAGTCGCATGTAAAGACATCAGCAGAACGGGATCCGCCGACGAATGTGGATTCGGATCAAACGACAAAAGTTGGTCTTTACAGTGTTATTCTGGTATGTACGCGGGAGGTTATATTTATAGCCACCAAAATACCGGTTCTCATGTCCCAGGCCGCGTGATCTCCAGAATAGGCGTGTACCTGGATCACAGCGCAGGTACTCTGTCCTTCTACAGCGTAGAACACCCAGACACCATGACTCTCCTCCACAGAGTCCAGACCACATTCACACAGCCCCTCTATCCTGGATTTTGGCTTTCATCGTTTTATGGAGGTGAAGCTGAATTTTGTAAACTCAAGTAGATCATATTTTTGGATTTTCTCTTATGACTCCCAAATACAGGGTCAACATTATTACCCTCCTGAAAGTAGACCGTTTCTGTTGACGAAATCACTACATAATTTGTAAAGCAGAATAATTTCTTTGGCAGCAAGGTCTGTCAAAAGAGTTTACAATATTCACTATACTTTATTGTAGAAAATGCTGTCTTTCGTCCCAATGAGTGGTTCTCTGTTCATTAAAGAAACAAAATTAAATCTAACATGTACGTGACGTGTAGACTTTTAAGTAAGACAATGTGCCTGTATGTTTGGTGGTGGGGTTCTAGGAGAGAGCTGAAATCTTTTGAATAAAACAAAGTTCTCCAAACCATGTGTGTGTGTGTGTGTGTGTGTGTGTGTGTGTGTGTGTGTGTGTGTGTGTGTGTGTGTGTTCGTTTGTGTGAGCACACTGCATACTGGTCACTATTACTAAACCTTTGCTTAGACATGAGGTAAAAAGCCCTCTCCCATTCAGCCCCCACCCTTCCTCCTCCTCCACCGTGTCCCACTCACTCTGTCCTTGTCGTCGGCCACATCACAGAGGACATCGTCCAGGTCCAGGATGCCACCGTCACTGTGCTCCAAGCGGTGGACCTGCAGCCAGTAGCCAGCATCCTGCAGGACACAGGGACACACCAGGGTTACTTATTACACTTAGTCAAGGAATAACCAATACAAGAAAATGATACAGGATACAGGGTGGATTCTAAATGTACTAATAGTGACAAAAGTCAAAGAAAATGTGCTTAGTTGTAGTCTTTGTCAAGCCAATATAAGACTTTGTCAAGGCCATTTTCACTACTTCTGAAAACAAATATCTGAGATTTTTTTTTAAATCTTAACCCCGTCTACCCCATATTACAAAAACATAACTAGCAAACCTGCTGCTTTACAAACTGACTAAAGCTGAACTGAAATTGAAAAGTGAAATAGTAAAAACTAAATAATCAGAAGTGTAATAACCTTGATAGAGAGAGGGAACAGAGGAAGGAAGGAAGGAAGGAAGGAATGAAGGAATGAAGGAAGGAAGGAAGGAAGGAAGGGAAACAATTAGCATTATTAGATAGATGATACATTTGTGTATCCTCAATCTTGCAAAGCTGATAGATGAAGGATAAAATCACCACCCGTCATGTATGTTCAAATGTGTTTTGAGCTTTAAGCTCCTCAGGCAAAACATTACAAAGACCACAGCGATTACGAAAGATAAAAGAGAGAGATGATCCTCCTCAAATGGTTTGACATTTGGCATTTGGGAAGACATGCAAAGACCCCACACAGAAATGGGCTAACATGACAGTTGAACAGCTCGATTAAGTGGAGAAAGTGTTTATTATTATTATGAGAGAGAGTACAGTATGTGCACCTCTGTACAGTATGTGCACATGCCACATCTGACAGGGAATGAGTCACAACATGGCAGTGGAGGTTAATCCACTGGTTCCCAAACACTGGCTCTGGACCTATTTGTGGTATTTATGGCCCCCTTAAATTATCATTTCAAAACATTTTCAAAAAGAATTGTTTTTGGTCATGAAATAAAAACGAATTCAATGATTTCTTTCCAGTAATTTCATGAAGAAAAAAAAGGAAAAAAAGTCAATCTACCAGCTCACAAGGCAGCACTAAGCTATGCGTTGTGAGCTTGTAGATGAGCTATTCTCACTAGCTTGGGTCCGAGCTAAAATGTTTGGGAACCAATGGGTTTATCTCCACAAATGCATGGGTGCATGACACATGCAGTCACACACCCATGCTTTTTAGATTTTTCCACAGCCATTCATATATAACTAATCAATAGAATAATCCCTAAAATAGTTGTAGCCGTACATCTGTTGATGTGTGTGTGTGTGTGTGTGTGTGTGTGTGTGTGTGTGTGTGCACGCATGTAGCATTCCGCAGGCCATGTTGGGCTAGTAAAAATAGCTCAGAGTAAATATCACAGTGCCACACCTTACAGAGAGTTATTAGTAATGCTGTAGTAAACAAGGTTATAGGGTGGGCACTACTGGAAAACACCACACACACACACGCACACGCACACACACACACACACACACACACACACACACACACACAAGAATGACATCACATTCTGCATGCTGTATACAGACATGAATGTGTACATTACAAAGATACAGAGAGACACTGTATGCGTCACTCAGATCATGTGCACACATGATGTGACATAGCAACATAACTCTTATGACTGATACAGTTATGCCAAGCTATTTGTGGCCTACATCGACACACACAGTAAATAAGAACCTCTTAACTGCCCTGAATAGAGACTCTGTCCACACACACACACACACACACACACACACACACACACACACACTCTCTCTCTCTCCTGGGGTCCTACTCATAGCTCCCATGGTGCTAGTTCGGCAGACCATAATAATCCACCGCAGTGATCAGGGATGTGCAGAGCTGGAGTCAGATCACAAGAGCACATCAAGGAGGCGCGCTCGCGCTGCAGCCATCAGCTTGGCCGATCTGGAAACGGGCCAAAAACAACTCGCGCGAGGGGATACCCTCCCTGGCTCCGGCAATGTTATGGACAGACAACAGAGCAACAGGCAGGGGAATACCTCGCTGCCCTGCTGTACGAGTGCAGCCAGTCACACACCTGCGTCACACAAGCGGTCAGATGGCCGTGTGCATTCTCAGAGCATGTTTATTTTAATGACCAATCAGTCAATACAGTGAGCTTTTTGATTTTTGAACTGGTCAAAGTTCACCAATGTTGAACTGCACACAAATGCCACAACCAGACGTTCCACCCACTAGCTCCCATGAGATTGATGTGAACGGGACACTGGCCCTTCTGCTATGAAGCATACGTGTAACTGTGCCCATAAAAAGGTGGCGCGGGAGTGAACCGGGGCATCGCTCCAAATTTGGTGACGTCAGTGTTCTCCGCTGCGTTCTACTAGGATGGGAGGAGGACGGGAGCTTGGGGAGGAGAGGCGGGCTCATAGGTTGGTGAACCAAAAGTGTGAGTGTGAGACCAACGCAGCCAGGATTATGGGCTATAATTCCCCGTCTAGGTTACTGTGCAACGCATGGCATCATATAGCTCCCATTACCTGTGCAATAGTGCAAGAGTCCAGAATGCAATACATTAACATTAGTTTACAGTAGGACAAACAGGAAGTACAGTGACCCAGTAGGAAATATAAAACTAAAAGGGGAAAAGGTAAATAACAGACAGGCCGCCATTCAAATTACAGTATCTAACTATCTATGCTTAGGCATTCAAATACTCTAAATATGTTATCTAAGTCAATGTTCAAACAGCTGAATCTGCCCCAATAGCTATAGTAAATAATGTGATGTCAGGAGGACTGGAATAAGTCCACCCAGTGACCCTGGTAAACTCACCCAAGCTTCTTATAAATAAAGCAATTTACATTTAATGTCACAGTTACAGTAGAGGCGTCCCAAGCATTATACCAAGTACAGTGAATACAGTAGGTAACCAGCAACTTCCTTCACTCGTCATGTCATGATTCTGAGACCCTTTCTCATTTTAAGTCAATTCCATGCAATCAATAGAGAATGTCAATAACCCATAGCCTGTAAGGGTCCATTTGGTCCACTGTCGGGTTCGATTTGGTGATTTTGGTCCACTCTCAGAGGTACAGGTCCATTTGGAACCCGTTCAAGGATCCCTGGGCCGCACTTTGAGAACCACTGGTCTAGATATAGTTAGTCATGTAAATAACTGACGTTGTCCCTTATCTGTTGCCCTACATTTCACACCTGTGAGTAATTGAGCCCAGAAAAGATAAAGTGCAAGGTCCACTGCAGGTTACAGATTAAAGTCTCTAGAGGCTTGTTCAACCATGTACAGTATGTCAACAGGTATTAGGTACTGTACATTACCAACAGGCAGACCAAGGATTTTGTCCTTTGGTGTTGTCAGTTTTTGGAGGAAAACGACCAAATGCACTGGGACAGTGAAGAAGAGGCATGGTGGCCACAGTTGCTGCAGGCCAGGGCATGTTATCTTCCGAGGGGCACACGGCCAAAGTGAGGGGCAACGGCGGTCATGGCCGCCGTGAGATTTCTGCCCTTCCAACAGGTGATGAATAACAGCTGACAGAAACTGTCTGTATAATAAATCTGTGTCAGTAGATCTCCCCTTTGTATGTGTGCGTGTGTGCAATGCACGCTCCACAGACAGACCTGGCAATTACAGGGCTGACTCATCGAGTACAATTTGAGCTAATACCTTTGACGCATTTTGGCTGAACGCCCGATCAATCTCAGACATTTCCCAGCCTATACCGACACCTGAAGCCCAACAGCTGTAACCGCATGCTGGAGTAATGAAATGGACAACCAAAATAACGCATCTCCTGTGTCACCAAAAAGTACTGTTTGTATAGCATATACTTTAATAGCATTTGTGGGTATTCTTATGCTCGTCGTGAAATCTGAACCGGGGTCCTGATCTGTGACCGCTGAAAACACAGCTGGCAACAGGAGAGACGAGACATTCAAGCGATGTTGAAACAACCGCAATGAGAGCTTTTGTTTCACTCGTGTCATTCTAGAATTCAAAGCTAAAAATGTCTGCCTGGGTGACAGACATGTTCCCGATCATTAGTGTTAGGTTTACGACATGACTGTAGTTGAGGCGACAACACCAAACATAAGAGGGATTTTTGAGAACACAAATCCTCAATTTGTACACCCCAAGTTAAATGAACACTCAGGATTGTTTTAAGGCTTCCACCCAGTCCTGGTTTACACAGGGCCTCTTCCTGAGGGTCCATGACCTTATTTGTCATGGGGAATACAGAGGACTTTTGGGCCCAGACCAAAAGATACGTTGGTTCAGGGTCACTGAGCTGCAGTCAATGAGGGCAGGCTGCATGCCCTGCTGAGCAGAGGGAGAGAGAGAGAGCTTTGTAGTTGCTTCCAGGCAAAGTTATACAGAGACACTAGAGAGTAATTTGTTTGTGCATGCTTGCCATCTCATTTCTCCCAATTCTTCTGGATAAAACTTTATCTAGTCTGTCCTAATGAAGGTCTAAGCGACTGAAACGTCGACCTAATAAAGAGCAAAAGAAATGTGGCAAGTGTCTGACAGTGTGCAGGATCTCTTCTTTGTCTTTCAAAGATACCCTTTTCAGTGTTATCTAGTCACCCATCTCTTGTTCTCTCCCTCCCTCACGCAAACACACGTCCTAATATATCCCTGTGACTGATTTACCCCTACATGGCACTTTCGCTCGCTTCTTTCTTTTCACCTCCATTGCATAAACCATGGCTCACACACACACACAAAACCATGGCTCGCTCACACACACACACACACACACACACACACACACACACACACACACACACACATTTCTTATTCACTTAACTGCGGCAATAGATGAGGTCCAGGGAGACCTCGTCTGCCTACCCAACCCTACGCAGCACTCTCTGCAGCCATGCGAAGGCCCTGCTGGATCAAAGACTTGTTTTCTTGTCTGTGTATAGCTCCATTATGCAGGTTGATGGCATTTTTACACCCCCCACTGTGCTACTTTATTGAAAATAAATGTATTTCACTGCACTACTTTTGCTTCTTGGTCCGTTGTTCTCAACAGGGCAAAGTTTGGGAAAGAACTAAATGTATAGTATGTGATATTTTTGGGTTTTCCTTTAAAAACATTTGGTTTTCCTTTACATTTAAGCTTTATATTCTGCTGCAAGTAACAGGGATCTCCAAGTGTTAACAGTTAATAAACAAATAAAATACCTTGTGTCCTGCTCTGTATGCGTCGGTTAAACAGTATATGAGTGAGGTGCAGAGTAAGGTGAAGTGATTTGTTACCATTTTAATCTGGTGAGGCACAAGTTCTCAGTGATGGAACAAATCTGAACAGACCTGTCATCTGGGCTGTGTGAACGCACACATCGAGCTGGCATTTGGAGAACTGCTGCTCACTATTTCAATGTGAGAAGTATGCGCTTCTGTGTGGAGGTCTGAGAGGAAGTTATGTTATTTGAAGTGTAAACCTTCTAGCTGCTTCGGCGTGCTGGAACGGACATGCAGTACTTCACTAGTGTTTGCAGAAAGTACTGGCAGACGGTCTGGGTTAGGGGGTTCCCAGGTTGGGAAATTGCATGAAATTGCATGATGCCATAATGATAAAAATAATATATGCACCCACAAAATAAGTTTAAATTGCTAATTTGAATGCAGTCAAACTAACAAAAGCTCTTCAATGCTTGGTAAACGATGATAATGCAGCTATTCATTTTTATGATCCTGGTCTTGTGAGTTGAGCTGGCCAATCCTTTATACTACTAAATAACAAGTCCTCATGCCCTTAAGTAACCGTTGATGGTTATGTGGCCAACTGGCCAAGACCTCCTCTCCCAGACCCATTGTATTTAAGTGGTCTCGGCTTGGAATCTGCACCTCTACATTACTCTGCTCTGAAAGACAAATCTGTGTGCATGTGGTTTACTTTGAACTTTACTTCACCTGACCATCCTTGACAAATTATGGTACGGTTGCTCGAGTCAAAGCGATACAAATGACCGCAGGTGAGCAAAGCCCAAATGCTCCCACTTCAACAGAGACAATAAGGGTAACTGTGCGCGCTGCTTATCGATGGTTATAAATCCACCTTGAAACACACACGCAGTTCAGTCTTACCAGTGTGAGCAGGGCAGGTTACACAGCGGCACACGTGTCCCACACACACGGTGGGGTCAAAGCAAGGTTGTGACGTGAGGAACAAAAGAGCCATTCACTCCTGTACACCGACACCACAGAGTCGCCATGCGCACGTCTTGGTTTTTCATGAACGCAGGTTTCATGGCCCATTCACTCCTGTACCATGACACCATGGACGACGTGTGCATGCGTGACAATTTAGTGGGGGTGAAAAGATCAATTATTCATGAATATTCGTCAACCAAAGATGTTACCAACTACAGAATGTATACCTGCAGACAGGCTGCAGAGCACGCCTATGTATGTTTGTATGTGTGTGAGTGCGCGCGCGTGCGTGTGTGTGTGCGTCTACAGACCGACAGCTTTGTCCTGAGTGGCCAAACATTCCACCTAACGTAAGTGCCAAGGGGAATTCAAGGCCCTGTTCTCCTGCCAACCGTCCTTCTTGCCATTTACCCTGCTTTTGATTTATAAGCATCCAGGTCCTGCTGGGCTGTGCTGCACGGTCGGGGCAAAAGCTCCGCTCTGCACTTATTTATATTCAACCTGTACAGGAGAGGAGAGCGAGGTGACGGGTCGTACAAACACAGCCCCAGTAGGACAGCGGAGGCAGCCAAAGTTCTTTGACACTGACCCAACCCAACCTCTCTCTCAAAAGAAAAAAAAGCTATTTGAGAAGGGGAGTATATTATACTCCCCTTCTCAAATAGCTTTTTTTTCTTGTAACTTCTTTGCCTTTTCCTCTTTAATTTGGCCTGACTAGCGTACCCAGTCTCTCATTCACTCTTTTCTCTAAATCACCCTTTCTGTTTATGAAACATTCCAAATGTCACATAGTTCTAAGAAAGAGTAATTATCAACTTAGTCTTAAACCCTATGTATATACTCAATTGAGCGGGGTGGTCCTCCACAGGTCTGTACTTGGCCCACTCCTCATTTCCCCTCTACACCTCTATTCGCTAGATATCTATCAGCTGAGTTCAGCTCATAACATGTTGCAATGCATTTGGAGCTTGTAGATATAACAAATTTGCTGAATGTTTGCCTATTTATGCAATTTATGCCAATGTTTGCCAATTAGAACATCCCCAGAACAGGTTACTACTATGTGGTTAATTATCCTATATAAGCAATTAAGCATTCTACTTCTCCTTCTACTCCTTCTACTTCTTCCTTGTCAGTGCTCGAGGCCCCTGCTCTGTGCCTTCTCATCTGTTTTTCAGTGTCTCTCTCCCCTCCCCATCCTGTCACTGTTTTTCAGTGTCTCTCTCCCCTCCCCATCCTGTCACTCACCCCTGGAAGCAGACAACTCCAGACGCCTTCATCAGATAAAGAATAAATACAAGGAATAGAAGAAAAACAAAACAGCTCTAGGAAAAGTGGAAAACTAATGGACTGGAGAGAACCATTGGCTAAACGTAGAGCATCAATGGAGCAGTGGGTCCTGCTAAACAACGTCCCCATTGTGGGAAAATCCTCGCATCAGATCAAACCGGGCTATTTCTAAACAGCGCATTGAGCCCAACACTCTAAAAATAGTGTGTGAACTAGCCTGCCTACAAGAGCTAATACCAGAACCCAGAGAGACGCTATAATCAGCAGACTTTTAAAGGAATCAGCAGACTTTTAAAGTCACTTGTTGTTGTAGCACAAGTCAAAACAGGCATCGTTTGCCACAGGGCTATACTGCTGAAAGGATGCACACGTCACACTGGTCACAGGCACATCTAAAATGGATCCGCAAATCCACCCTCTTTATCAATGCTGTCTCCTCCCATCTCCATGCATACCGAGATGGACAGTAAAACTAGACCAAGATTCTAAAAGACATGCCTGTTTCTGGTCAAGTTAATAAACATGCTTAAGAACACCAACTCATATCAATAGACTATCTAAACCTTAGGCCTTATAGCCTATCTGTTCTTTCATCCTGTTCACTGCAACCTGAGGCTGGAATGAACAACAGAGGAAGGAGAGAGAGGAGGGTTAGGAAGGAAGAGATGAGGTGTGGGTGAGGAGGTGAGGTCAGGAAGAGGGGGGGGAGAGAGAGAGAGAGAACTCATGAGCTTGCAGTTTCGCAACACACGTCTGTTATGCTGTAATTAGTGACCATAAAGAATTCTGAAGCAATATGGCCGCGTCCAGATTATTATTTCTACATGGATTGTATAGTTTTTAACATCGGGTGAGGTCTGATGCGGCCATGCAAAATGATTTTGGCGTGTAGACGATGGATTGTTGGTTGGATGATAGAAAGTAGTTTGTGACCCTGGTTGTTGCTGGCTGTCCCATTGCCCAGAGACGAGGCAGCCGTGTTTAAGATGGAGACGAGGCAGATAATCAAAACTACTCGTCAGTATGACTAGGTCGTGCATTGGTCGTCTACATTTCATGATCGTTGTTTAACCAGCAGCTAAAGCAACTGGTAAAAATAACAGATCAACCTACATAAATTCTACATGCACATGTCGTCTTTCGACTCTCTCCTGTAAAAGTGAAACAGAATGACTGATCGCGTCCCCCGTCAAACATCTTTTACACATGTTGAATATTTCTGAACATGCGTGTCAGGTGAGGTCAGAGGTCATGACCTGAGACAACAGTGTTTGAGAAGCACTGATCTACTGTAGAATGATAGACCTTTTGTAGACATGACCGTTAACCTAGTTTCTGAATTTACGACCTTCTTGTTATTAGAAAGCTGAGTCATCAAAGACTCGAGGCACACTGCACCTCGCTGCTCTAATCAGCCGTGTGTGTTCAGTCAACATTATGCTGTGAAGGGCAAACATATACAAATAAATAAATACATTTACAAATAAATGTATGTTAATAGCGTTGTTCATGTTTACATTAGGCAACGGCTCATACAGGGCCTAGAAAGTATCTTATGTGATAAAGGGGTTATGCTATGTATTGAAACTGCAATACCCCAGTAGGCCTACTGCCTAACCCACCAGGACAGGCACGGGCAGACGTGATCAAATAGCGTGTCCCTCCATCAATGAATCCAATTCAATCAGCTTCCAGTCGGGCCACGCCACTAATCGTCTTACAGCCGCCGTATGGTGGGAGAGGAGTTAAATCACATTGTCTGAGAGAGGCCGGGCAAACGCTGCCCTGACCTTCACACACACGCTGTGTTAACTAAGTGAAGCTAGATCGATAAGATAAAGAGTGTGAATCAATGACAGTGTGGCGGAAATGGAGAGCGAGAGAGAGAGAGTGTGAGAAAGAGAAGTGCAGAGCTGCTTTCATGCCAGAGAGAGAGAAAGGTGGGGGGGGGACTTCACCCAGTGAGTGTGAGAAATACAAAGCGACAAAGGTAACTGTGTGTGTGTGTGTGTGTGTGTGTGTGTGTGTGTGTGTGTGCGCGCACGTATGCAACAAAGAGGTCTATGTCAGCAGTATCGTAGCTCTGTGAGAAGCTGAAACAGAGCTTTGCAGGGTTCCCCCAAGTGAAAACTGTGCGAGTGTGTGTGTGCAAGCTAACTGTATCTGTACATCTGTGTCTGTATTGTCTATCGTGCACTGTCAATTTGTGTAACTGCACTGTAATGTTCCGTAATGTATTTCCCCGTGTATGGGACCCCCTCTAAAATGAGATGCTGCATCTCAAGGGCCTATCCTTTCAATAAAAGTCTGAGCAAATTCTGAGCCCCGCCCACTGCGCGATAAACCTTGACCCGTCCGCCCGCCTCGCGGGTCAACCCGCGGGACCTGCGGGCAACGGGCCGGCCTGCGCATCACTACTAACTACTTCTTAATGCTCGTTGTCCACAGCTCACACAGTGAAACCACACACGCAGGCAGCCCGCTAAAACACTTAACACACCAGGGTTAACTACTGGGGCCAATATTTCAGATTCTACTTGCAGCATGGTTGTTTTAACCCTACAGAACCACCCTCATGTCATATTAATATTCTATAGACGTCTGACCTCACCCCATCTTTCACATTTATTTCATTTTTTCTCCCTAAATGCACCTACAGTACTATAATGTTGCCCAGTACGCCCACTGTTGCCCAAAGTAAGAGTTTGAAAAGATTGTTGCGTAATATTCAGCTTGTGTTTGGCACAGCCGCTCACTAACAGCGACACATCTAAGCAAACAAGCCAACGGGAATCTAATCAGTTTAATGTTCACAAATGAAGGCCGTTTTTACACATTTTAATTTAATTAAGCTTGCTGTGAAGGTATGGGCACTGAGCTGAACACAGACTGACTTTCACTCAGAGACAAAGTGCATTACCCTGGGGCTAGCACAAATCCAGACCCGAGGCAAATACTTCATTATGTTTGGTAATTCCCAGTGTCCGTTTTACTTATTGGAAACCCCAGGTGGATGGGGTTAACCTGTATGAGGGTAGTTTATATAGTGTCAGAAAGGTTGTCAACCACATAAGAGTATTAATCAATTTGCTTTCAACAAGTCTAAACCTCCTGGCATTCATCATTTGTCTTTGTGGCAAACCCCAACCATTTGGTATTCAATGCAGGTTTAAACAAAGAATGATTTGGCAACTATTTGGTCCATTTGGCCCATGGCTATTTGAGCACTCTGCATGGTGACAGCCTGACAGGTGACCTGTGGGGCCCAAAGCATCAATAAGTCACAATAATACAGAGACTATAGCCGGTTTCCCTGCTAAAAGAAAAAACTGATGTTTGACCAAGTCAACCCACAAACCTGACACGACTCAAGTGTCATTGGCAAAGTAAACTTCCCAAATTACTGACTATCAAGTCTTTCCAAAAACCAAGAACTAAACTTCCCTATTAAACTTTCAAAACCCTTCAATACTTCATGAAGTTGGTACTTATTTACGCAAGAAATTATAAAAACCAACAGTGAGCCAATGGAAAACAGGAAGGCATCAACTTAGTGCCGAGCTGACTGTGTTTTGGGTCAGTCCTGGGGAGAAATCAGGGAAGCAAATTGGAGCCACACGTCAGAGGAGCGTCTCAGATTACAGCTGGTTGTCTGCCTGCCAAGAGTTTCCCCTGATGTGCCTTCTCCTGGTCCCCAACCAAGTGGGAGGAGAACAAGAGAACCATCCACAAGCTCTTATTTCAGAAAAGTCGTATCCTGCTACCCTAATAGACAGGGGTACATGAGCACCTGGCCGTTCATTCGTGCTCTATCTCCGACCAAGCCACACTTCCACCACACATCTCTCTATGCAAAATAAAACCTGCACACTCCCACAAAAGACATAGACTACATTGCATTCGCCAAAAATGTCTTCTTTACTGTTTAAATATTACTTTTCTGAAACACGCTATTCTTGCTCAACCTCAACAGCCTACGTCAGAATCGTCATGTTGGCGTCTACTACGCCAACTACGTTCACTTAATAAGGCCAGTCCTTCACAGTGACACACGCGTTAGATCAACCACGCGACCGGGATGGTTTCTACCCCTCAATGTCGTGCCTACTCTACACTGCCATCCGAAGGCCCCTCCCCCTTTCACTGCTCCTGTGTGTGACCAGTGAACTACTCTCTGACTGCACTGTGGCTTGATTTATATGTGCGAGGTTGAAATGTAATGCACATAAATTAATTATAGGTCCAGCAAGCAAATCATGATTGTCTGTTTGTGCTCAATAGGTCACCATCACATTCCGATTTTAGGTGTTGTGTTTTCTATGACATTTATTTGGGCCAGTAGTTTCATATCTATCCTTTTTCCGACCAACACAGAACATGCTAACGGTGTTAGCGCGTTAGCATCCATCTTGCTTTTGATTTATATGTGCGAGGTGAACTACTCTCTGACTGCACTGTGGCTTGATTTATATGTGCGAGGTTGAAATGTAATGCACATAAATTAATTATAGGTCCAGCAAGCAAATCATGATTGTCTGTTTGTGCTCAATAGGTCACCATCACATTCCGATTTTAGGTGTTGTGTTTTCTATGACATTTATTTGGGCCAGTAGTTTCATATCTATCCTTTTTCCGACCAACACAGAACATGCTAACGGTGTTAGCGCGTTAGCATCCATCTTGCTTTTGATTTATATGTGCGAGGTGGAAATGTAATGCACATAAATTAATTATAGGTCCAGCAAGCAAATCATGATTGTCTGTTTGTGCTCAATAGGTCACCATCACATTCCGATTTTAGGTGTTGTGTTTTGTATGACACTTTGGCCAGTAGTTTCATATCTATCCTTTTTCCTTTGACCAACACAGACCATGCTAACGGTGTTAGCGCGTTAGCATCACACAGCTTACAGCGTCAGTGTTGCATGAATACTTTCAACCATGACAATGCCGACTACTTTTGCTACACACACTTCCCAAGGATTATGGAGATGTCTTTATTTTTTTTTTAAGGTTGAGAAATGAAATAATTATGGTCGTTTCTAATCTCAGCATTTCACAAGAGAAAGACGTGGATGCCTTTCGCTGCGCTGTTGGCGTTGCCATGTCTCATAGAAACAAGTAAATAGGTCTTTAAAAATAATCCCAAAACAAGCGCATATAACAGGGGTCTGTAACCTATTTTAAATGAAGTGCCATGTTTTTATTTTCTAGATAGTGAGTCAGCCACAAGCTCACATCACAACAATAATCCATGTAATAATCACAATAACAATACTAATAATAATAATCATAATAATCCTGCTACCCTAATAGACAGGGGTACATAAGCACATGGCCGTTTATCCAACAGCTTTCTCCGACCCAACCACACTTTCACCACACATCTCTATATGCAAAATAAATTCGGCACACTCCCAGAATACATATAGGCTACATTTCATTGAAAGAAATGTCTTAATTACTGAATAAATATTACTTTTGTCAACCACGCCATTGTTGCTCAACATCACCAGCCTACGTCAGAATCGTCATGTTGGCGTCTACTACGCCAACTACGTTCACTTATTGGGGCCAGTCCTTCACAGTGACACACGCGTTAGATGAACCACACGACCGGGATGGTTTCTACCCCTCAATGTCGTGCATTTGCTGCGCCCTTCTAATGCTGCGCCACGCCTACTCTATACTGCTCCATGCGACTCGAACAGCGTCAGCAGCAGCAGCTCCGAGCCTCCGTCAGAAAGGCTGCCCACAGCACTGCACAGCCCCACACCCAAATGAATCGAATGAATGAATAAGGCGCTTATATCGCTATTGCTCAGTGGATGGGACATTTACATTAAAAGCAATCGGATGGACGCGTGGATAACGGCATGGTTGTGTGCAATCGGAGGGAAAGCTTCCATAATCCATATAGCTTCCATGCTAGCTGCTTCAGACACAGGGGAGGGGAGGGAGAAATAGTGCGAAATAGCGCTTATGCAACAATTACCCTAAAACACAAACACCTCAACTCGATGTCATTGTGAATAAGAATTTCGAGCGAAATAATAATTTTTGGAAGGACACTTTCACCCAGTATGAAGCTAAATGTGGAAGCCGTGTGTGTCACACCAAAACGGCTGACCTATAGAATCCTGTAACCAGCCTCTCGCACTGCCTGCGAGTTGGCTCCGTCTAAGGCTCCGTCTTATGAGCAAATTTAGAACTTCCGGTCTGACAGCTAGCAGATTTAAGACATCCGGTTGCTTTCAGAATAAAATAAGATTATTTAATTCGTTAATTAAATAATTTTTACATTACATTATTAGTATTATTATTACATTACAGTTATTGTAAAGACACACATTATGTTTCTGTGTAAAAATAAGTAATTAAATAACATAAAAAAGTTATCTAAATGGATAAATGCTATTCACTGGAGTGCATGGACTTTATAAAGTGGACACTGGACAAAAGACGGCTCCGCCAGGCAACTATCTGGACATACCCACGCGTTTGGGAAGATGTCCTCTACCACCCCACAGTCTCCGCTAAGCGGGAGAGGTGTAAAATTCACAGCAGCAGAGCTTCTACTGGGGTCAATGCAAAAAAATGTACCGTTTCCGGACCCAGAATGGACACTGGACAAAGAGGCCTCCGCGAGGCAACTATCTGGACATACCCACGCGTCCGGGGAGATGTCCTCTACCACCCCACAGTCTCCGCTAAGCGGGAGAGGTGTAAAATTCAGAGCAGCAGACCTTCTATTGGGGTCAACACTCAAAAAAGTGCCGTTTCCAGACCCAGAATGGACACTGGACAAAGAGGCCTCCGCGAGGCAACTATCTGGACATACCCACGCGTCCGGGGAGATGTCCTCTACCACCCCACAGTCTCCGCTAAGCGAGAGAGGTGTAAAATTCAGAGCAGCAGAGCTTCTACTGGGGTCAATGCAAAATAAATTACCGTTTCCGGACCCAGACTGGACACTGGACAAAAGACGGCTCCGCGAGGCAACTATCTGGACATACCCACGCGTCCGGGGAGATGTCCTCTACCACCCCACAGTCTCCGCTAAGCGGGAGAGGTGTAAAATTCAGACCAGCAGACCTTCTATTGGGGTCAACACTCAAAAAAGTGCCGTTTCCAGACCCAGAATGGACACTGGACAAAGAGGCCTCCGCGAGGCAACTATCTGGACATACCCACGCGTCCGGGGAGATGTCCTCTACCACCCCACAGTCTCCGCTAAGCGAGTAAATGGGTGCTTATATTTCTATGTGAAATGTGGTGATGCTGGCATCACAATAGATGCCAGCATCACGCTGCCTCCGTCTAATAAGCACATTTACAACTTCCTGTTTGGAAACCGAAACAGATGCTTCTGACATTTGCCTGTGCGTGCTTAATCGTTGTACTTCTGAACACATTTCCCAAATCTCAGTGATTTATCCACACATCGCTCTGTGTGTGTGTGTGTGTGTGTGTGTGTGTGTGTGTGTGTGTGTGTGTGTGTGTGTGTGTGTGTGTGTCGCGTCGCCCTCCAGCTGCAATTGCGAGTGTGCGCTGTGTGCAGGGCACACTACTGAGTTTAAAACCACAGCTGAAACATGAAGTGGAGTCTGTCAATTCCCGGAATTTCCTTCTTCCCATATTGCGCTGCAACGACACTAGGATTGAGCCCCCCGAAGGGGGGCGAAATTCTAGTTGACTTAATACGACTTAAGAATTAAGTCAAATCCCTGAGTCAAATCCCCTTCTTATGTACAAACATTGAAAGAATTATACTTTGACAATATACCGGACTCAGCCTGTCATATAAACAACTTCACACCCAGATGCCTGGATCAGACTTGGCAGTTGGCACCATTCCACGTCAGCCAGAATGATAGTCGGATAAAACACAAAAGGACCAAGGAGTATGATGCGGTGAAACCTCACAGTTGAATGGTCGCAAAATAGAGCATTTAATGAAATGAAAGGCCAGGAAGTACAGACAAACAAGCGGAAGAACTAACACTAGCCAGGTTGAAGTTTATGCCCATCGGCAAAACTTCCCACAGTTACAAGCTACTGTAAGGGATTAAGCTCTTTTACAATGTCTGATAATATTATTGAACATTTCGATTCAATGTGGGCTCTGCTATTCTAAAGACAGTTATGACTATAGAGGACATGTTGTGACAGGAGATAGTAGAGTGGCAAGAGAGCGAGAGAGTCTCGCAAACAAACAGATACATGAAAGTCAGGAAGAGAAGGAGGAAGGGAGTTATAAACTTGGAGGGCAAACAGAGAGACATGAAAGTGACAAATGACAAAACAAACAGACAGACTGTCAAGAGGTCCTGGCAGATACTTAATACCATTATGAGGGCTGTCATCCTCAACTGGCCTGCTTTGGCAGACAACAGGGGCTGCTTTCAGCACAATGAGCACATCAAACACACAGACCCTGTTGTCCGTGTATCAGGTCTACTGTTGTACGATGTGTATGAATTAATGTGTACCGTTTTCCTTGCATCATGTATATGAATCTGTACTGTTGTCCTTGTATCATGTGTGTCGGTGTGTATTGTTGTCCGTGTATTATGTGTCAGTGTGTACTTGACTACTTGTAAGCATGTGTGTCAGTTTGTGTGTCAGTGTGTATGTGCCAGTACGATGCATCCTTGACCTTCATAGATCCGTGTGGGGAAGTGTACATGCATGTTTTATAATCTAGTCACAGCGTATTTTGCTAAATACAAGTACGAGGGAGAACACATTTTGTTGGAAATTGTTGTAACGAGGCGACAGAGGACACGATGGAGATAAGATTAGAAAGGCGCAATCAGTAGAACACAAATCTCTGCCAGCAGGCATTCCATAATAATAATAGCGTTGTATGTGGTTACATTTCTGCCCAAGTGCCCATAGCCATGAAAGTGCAGCATGTGATGATCAGTTGTACATTCTCTCTACGGTCTGCCTCCCTCTCTCTCATACACAGTCATTGGGTCTGGGCCCGGGGACTCACGATCTAATCGTGTTGGACAGGTGGCCACAGAGTCAGCGTACACAGTGTACATGTCAGATGTTGCTCAGCAGTTGCTCAAGTTATGCTCAGTTGCTCAAGTTATGCTCAGTTGCTCAAGTTATGCTCAGTTGCTCAAGTTATGCTCAGGGAGTCGGGGGGTTCGAGTACACAGCGTTGGAAAGAGTAGACTAGGGATCATTGTCAGCATACACAAGAAATACGACCACACTTGTACCATACCCATGGTTAGCATAATATCACCTCCTCTGGGGGGAGTGGTAATGTTCTAAATGACCCAGAATTTTAGTGCAGCAGAAACTTGTCTAGCCTGAAAATATCGTCCATCCTTTGCCAATCGCAGCGTTAAGAGAAAAACGTTTGGTCTGACCCAAGATCACCATAGTCATAGTGCATGGGAATTTAGCATTTATTTTAAACATCATGTGAGGTGTTATTGAAAAGATTACGTGTTGGTGCTGTATTTCCTGTGCGGGTGTAAAAAGCTTTTGGTGTCATAAGAGTTGAAGGCGGCTGTGTCAAACATCCAGCACAATGTAATGGGTCTCTGTCATCGTACTGCCCCACTCTGAGGAAGAAACACTCACATGGTATCATAATAACACGCTAGTTGTCGTACGGTCGCACCTAATAAATAGCTAAAATACAATAACCCTTCCAGTTTTGCTTTGGGACCCTGATCTACAAAACTGCCTGAGAAAAGAAAATGTATATGCACACATTTTCGTAAACCAAGCAACAGAAAAAACACAAATGCACACGCAAGTATAGCATTACTATTGTATACAGTGTTGTGTTTTAACATACCTGACTGACTCTGAGTGACTCCACCCCGAGTCTCTTCTTCAGTGCATAATGGTGTTTCCACATCTAATCAACACCTTCATGTACACACACTGCTGCAGACTCTCCTGTGGCAGCTACAGCAGTATTGGATGGTAGTGGAGGAGTGCATGTGTGTAATGTGTATACAAAGGACAGAGCAATGATACGCTTGTATACGTTTGCATGTAAGTGAGCGTGTGTGTGTGTGTGTGTGTGTGTGTGTAAGATAGAGATGGTACATGTGCATGTCCACGTGTGGCGAGTGTGTGTGTGGTGTGTGTGTGTGTGTGTGTGTGTGTGTGTGTGTGTGTGTGTGTGTGTGTGTGTGTGTGTGCGTAATGTGTACAGCTCCAGGTCCTTAATGAGGACGCTGGTTGCAACATGATCGTCTCCTCCTATACTCCAGCAGAGGAGGAGCGGATCGAATCGCCAGGCTCGTTAGTCATCGATACTCAACGCCACAATGCCAGAGCTCCATGCACAAGCTCCTCAGTCAGGCTAATGAACAGAGGAGAATCACATTGATACTGGAACTGCAACCACAAAAGCTAAACAACACAAGTCATGATTCATACAGAATGTTTTTTCGACAGTAATCTATCGGGCCGCTTAATATCTTTATGCGGACCGAAGCTCATTTAATAGGACCGAGTTTTTTTTCCATTCACACTCCAAACAAGGACATAACGGGACTCAGAAACGGCATATCATCGTATAAAACGTTCACGGTCATAATTGTGATGAATCAGAAACAACACCTGCCGGCAGCTTGGCCCATCCTGACTCTTCAATGTGAAGGCAAACAATAAGGTTGGATAGGAATCAAGTATAGTGTTACACACTGCTTTGACATAAGAGTACATGTCATTGATCCGAGAAACACAATTACAACCGCATGGGAGTTAGATTGCAGCCCATAACGATAAACCACTCACATATTGTTAAAAAGAAATGTGCTCTATAGTATGAGCGCGTACAAAAACCTTTATATGCAAGGCTACCTAGATAGCCTTGCATATAATTAGCCAGATCAGAGATCTCAGCCTGATACATCTGGTTAAATCTATATTCAATGAATGGTGAAAAGCTAGAAACAATTTAGAAATGTAAAGAAATGTAAAGAAAATAATAGCATCGCAGAACAAATTGGCGCTGTCGGGTGGAAACCTCATAGGTTAACTGTTTTCAGGATTCAAATTCAAAACGGGGCGTACCACGGGATATTTTTATTATATATTTTTAGTATGATCAAGTTGGGCTCTTTTTATTTCTTTTTTTAATATGGAGATAAGAGGTTTCTGCCCAACAGCAACGAATTGAGGATTTGCTAGGTTTGTTTTCTCCAGTATCCAAACCCATTCAATTGATTTAGATTTTCCAAGCCCGACATATCATATCATAGGTGGAGATCTCCGATCATCTGGCTACATGAAACCATCTAGTAAATACAAAGCTGTGAAGGTGATGCAGTCACGTACGTATACACATACGATGAGATGATCAACATCTGATGAGAGCAGTGGACAGTAGGGCTTTAAGCTTCTTTTTTTTTACATAATAGGTAGGCCTAGTTAAACAAATAGTCGACTAGTAAACTAGGCAACTAGTAAAAATCACTAGAAGTGAAAGCCCTAGTGGACAGTTGCATTCATAAGTCCAGAGACAGCTGGTTCAGATCCAATCACTGTGGAGAAGGATTTGGTCCTTCATGTTTCCTACTAACAGGACCTGTTATGGTCCCCTCTTCAACCATTTATGTTTGTATGAAAGCTTAATGTTGGCTATAATGACTCACAATGCATGTACAATGGTTTCAAACCATTCAATCAAACTGAAGTGCCAGTGTTTGTTATAACTGTACTTTGACCGCTTTTTCTAAACTAAACTAACCAAAACTAGTTATAGACGATCTATAAGCGCACAAATCACAATGTGTTGCAGCGCGACGCATTGTAGCTTGTAGATCTGCTATTTTTGAGTGGTGCAACCACTCCTATAGACAGCTATGTGTGTGTCCCTGTGTCTGAGCACGGAAATGTCCGAGCACGAAAATAATGTTGTAGCGTTTGTTCACCACCAAGTGTCCCTCTTGCACAGCCTAACACACAGACACACACAGGCCAGGGAGGAGGGCTTGTACAGTACAGTACAGTACAGTACAGTACAGTACAGTACAGTACAGTACAGTACAGTACAGTACAGTACAGCACTTCATTGACTGGTTTTAGCCTAATTTCCCACCCGAGGATGTGGACGCTGGGGTTCAAGTGGTTAAACAGGGCAGCAGCACAATGCATATCATAAAGTTGAGGCAATAACAGCAAACTGCCTTTAAGTCAATTTAGTTTTTCTTGGCATGGTCCGTGGCTCAGCGGTCCAGGCACCTTGGCCGAGTCTGGCAGTGTGCCGTGGGTTCATGGTCCGTGGCTCAGCGGTCCAGGCACCTTGGCCGAGTCTGGCAGTGTGCCGTGGGTTCGACTCCCGATCCCGACGGCCTTTACTGCATGCCCCCCCATCTCTATCCCCATTTCCTGTCAGCCTACTGTTGATGTTATCTGAGTGCTCCTGATATAATACACAACTGCACCATCTGGTATATGATCAAACATACTGTTTGAGCCAAGTCTGAAACATATTTCATACGGTTGGTAAGTTCACTTGAGGCATTTTAGCACAGTACATACAGCAAGTTCTACCAGGTGAGGTGACAGCCATAACAGAGCTTTCTGGTGGCTAAGTGGCTGGAGGATATCCTATCTGTCAGCGGAGGAAGACATTTGTACAGACAGACTAATCAAACAAACAGGTCCAGCCAAAAGCAAAACCAAAAAGACTTCCTCGGCACTCCCGACCCAACCCGTTTCATGTTCTTCACACGGTTGTTCAAAGAATCTCCTCGGGTGTAGATCACCCAGAGATTATAGGCTCACCATGTTCTGAGAAGGAAACCTACTGGAAGCCCCGCAGCCTCTCACTGCGACCTACCGTGAATGTATCCGATTACCAAATCAGATAGAGGAAGTTTTCTTCCAAAAATGACAAGACGCATATTTTGAAAACTTTGGCACCTGACTCTTGAGAATGTTGGCCAGTTACTAAGATATCAGTCACCATCTGAAATAGCTTTCCTTCCATTGGAATACTGATGCATTTCCTTTTGGAGTCAAGCTACTTCCAAACGGGATGACGCTGAGGTTCCAAAGTATTTAAATTTGAGGACAATTTTCTTGACACATGGCCCCATTTCCTGTACTCACATCGGTCTGTGCTTATGTGCAAAGGTACCATTTAGTACAATTAAAACTACTTTAACAATGTAATGTGTCCGTGGCAATCTGAAATCATGCCAGTCTCATTTACGCAATTTCACGTTGCAACCCATGTTGCAATTTTTCTAGGTTTTTCCATCCCCAATGTGAACTGTGTGAGAGATGCAAGGCTATCAACACAATATGACGAGAGATGCAATTTGTAGTCAACCACATTGAAATGAATATGAAAAGTGTATAAATATAAAATGCATCAGAGTATCCGATGAACATAATAATTGCCCTTCCCTTAGCATGTAGATCTGTTTAAGATGCATGTAGCAGTTTGGAAAGAAAGAAGCTATTCTTGAAACTGCTCATTGAGCATTTAATGGCACTATAGAAGTCCATACAATCATGAGTGCAAAGTTATTCATTATTATTAATTCTTTCTGTGCTGCTAGCTGTTATCAAAAATCTCAGTTCCCAGTGCCACCATCGGCATCCACTTTAAGAGAAGGAGTTTGCCCGCCCCCCCTGCGCCACACACCAACTCAACACACACACTTTGCTATCATTAGCGCAAGTGCACACTGTTTACCTGTCCTCCGTAATGTTTACATGTCGGGAGCGACGCTGTACAAAGTCACAAATTACATCCGAACTTTGGATGGCAGAAGGGGACAGCTCTACAAAATTCCGATGGAGGTTTGAAAATCCTGCTTTAAATTGAGGTAAAGTGAGAAAAGTTTAAACGTCCGTGGTGACAGGGCATTGCCCTAGCCTCCGGACCGATGTTAAAAGATGCTGTGGGGCTCAACCATTATATACACGGAGTATACGTTGGGGTCTGTATATGGACCTAGCAAACAACGTCCCCTAGCGGTGGGGTCCGGATATATATGGACCTGGCGCAAAAATAATTAACATGCTCTAGTTAAGTATGTAAATACAAAGGCAACACAGCAGAACTTTATGCGTGAGGTTAAGTGTTCCTCTTCGGACTCTAGCGATAAATTGCACACCAGATAAGACTACACTGTATGGGTTCTCTGTTCAAATTCAAAGGATGTTAGCATAGCGGCTATTGTTATGCCAACATCAAACTGTGACACATCCCAGACATGCCCGCTTCTTAGCAGGCTCTCTTGCCTGCTCCGTCCCTGTGACTGAAGCCATGGAGACTAGTGACATCATCATTATCATCAGGATTCTGGAGGCTGCTGGGAGTTCGTAGCTCAGCCAGAGAGAGAGAGAGAGAGAGAGAGAGAGAGAGAGAGAGAGAGAGAGAGAGAGAGAGAGAGAGAGAATGTGCGTGTTTTCATGTCAGCGTGTGCGCAAAATGTCCAGTTCTGGAGCTCAGCTGGAGTCATTAACTACCCTTGACATCGTTGAGGGAGAAGGCAATCTAATCCATTTAGTATTGGGTTTTTATTTCCGTGTATTGAGACAGATTAGAAGGAGAGCTGGGAGTAAGATAGCGGAGAAAGGAAAGAGGAGGACACAAAAGAGGAACAAAATACACAAGGCAGACAGACGGACAGACAGAGAGCGAGGCTGTAGAATACGAAATTACATTCTTTAATAGTCTACTCTAGACAGATGTGTTGATGGAAATGATGATGATAACACTATTATGATTGTGTGTGTGTGTGTGTGTGTGTGTGTGTGTGTGTGTGTGTGTGTGTGTGTGTGTGTGTGTGTGTGTGTGTGTGTGTGTGTGTAACAAGCAGACGTGTTGTTGGAAATGATAACAATATTATTATTGACTAGCGTGCGTGCGTGGGGAGGAGGCTGGCAGATCAAACGAAGCTCTGAAATAAAAAGCTCTGAACTGAAACCAGTTCTTGGATAGAAGGCAGCCTGGGGACATTCTCACAGAGAAAACAGTGTACTTGCATCACGTACAGAAAACACAAGTAATATCTAATCTATGGCCGTCACTGATTCACCACACACACACACACACACACACACACACACAAGGAAAAAGTAGTGATTTGATAAAACATGAAACGATGAGCAAGGTAAGAATTAAAATCGGACATGGGTTTTATGTTGAGAAACTTCTGAGCTGGTATTATCTCTTTTATATTCATGCTCACAAACTGCCTCAGACGTGAAGAAAATCACGTGCAGAAATTTAAATATAAGAGCTTGTTGTGTTTGGTATAATCTGTGTATAAGAGGTGCAATGATTACAATACTGTCCAATGTAATAATTAAAAGTTCATGTCAAACTAAGTTCAAAGACCAACACCGTACGCTCCTAGTGAGGATCAGAACTTTACACACTCCTTTTCTTTGTGTGTGGATTTTTATACAAACAAAATATCTTCTGCTCCAAAATACAAATAAAAATACCATTACCATACAACCAATTCATCTTTAACCCATTGATGCCAGGTGCAACCTATACATTGTTCTACCCTTGATGCCGGCGCGCTCTGTGTCTCATCAGCTATTGCTATACATGTAGCAACATAACTAATTTAAAAAAAAATGTCAGAATTTGAAGGTTTTCAGAAACCTTAGGTCAGGCCCTAGAAGGCGTTCCCAGATTCGGCATCAGGCATCAATGGGTTAAAAAAAAAAAAACATTCTGAGAATCCTGTTCATAACAAGTATACCCTTGTGGAATTCCCTTCCTTGTTGTCACCAATTCACAGATTACCAACCACAATGCCATGATGTTATCATAATAAGATCAATACCATAACCCAACATACAAAAGGGAGCAATTTCCATATAAGGATCAAATATTTATATATTGGTTATTATTAGCTATACTGTAGCCCAGGGGTGCCCACACTTTGACTCGAGAGCCACTTTCAAAATGCCTAGCTCAAAAAAAATCTAATAGCGGCAATAGCGTTACAGTGTAGCCTATGTATTGTTCATTCATGTACCAGTAAAAGCAAATGCTATTTTGTCAATGAAAACAATCATAATGTCTTGCCATCTAATATTAGCAACTGCCCTGTCTTAATCTGAGAGAACCCACCACAGAGATATATACAGTATGGGTTACTTTTTACTGCTTGGTTTGATTACCTTGACCTGGCTTCTATCAACAGTAAGCAGACTAAGCACTGCACTGCTGCAACATGGAATCAACACAAGCTTTAAATACCACGTTGGACAGTGACCTTGGTTTTTAGCCACACAGTGTGTGTGTGTGTGTGTGTGTGTGTGTGTGTGTGTGTGTGTGTGTGTGTGTGTGTGTGTGTGTGTGTGTGTGTGTGTGTGTGTGTGTGTGCATGCCAAAGCCAGTCTGTCTGTCGGTTTAAGAGAAGTAGACTCTTGCTATCCAGACAGGGTCTGAACATGAGCTTTTCAGGGCCATTACTCAAGTCAAACTTACTTCGGCGCTCGGGTGGTGCAGGAGTAAAATTCCTGTCCACTACCGGAGACTAGGGCCTTGAATCCCCCCTCACTAGGGCCTTGAATCCCCCCTCACTAGGGCCTTGAATCCCCCCTCACTAGGGCCTTGAATCCCCCCTCGCTAGGGCCTTGAATCCCCCCTCGCTAGGGCCTTGAATCCCCCCTCGCTAGGGCCTTGAATCCCCCCTCGCTAGGGCCTTGAATCCCCCCTCGCTAGGGCCTTGAATCCCCCCTCGCTAGGGCCTTGAATCCCCCCTCGCTAGGGCCTTGAATCCCCCCTCGCTAGGGCCTTGAATCCCCCCTCGCTAGGGCCTTGAATCCCCCCTCACTAGGGCCTTGAATCCCCCCTCACTAGGGCCTTGAATCCCCCCTCACTAGGGCCTTGAATCCCCCCTCACTAGGGCCTTGAATGGTGCCTTTGGCTTGGCGTGGGGTGTCCATACGAGCAGAGGTGGCCATGTTTGTGGGACTGGGGCCAGATGAGTCTGGAAATATTTGTTGCTGTACCAACAACACCTACGGGGTTGGGGCAGCACCTGTCAGTAAGGGGGGGTTGAACTGCCTGTGAGGAGAAGGCTGTTTCAACAGGGTGTGTTGCATTAGTCGGACGCTGCTAGGTGCGTAGTGTTAGTCTGACGTCCCGTTATTCTGACATTACTAACCCGAACCACAAGTGGAAGTCATGGGTGAGTCTCAACCGGCCACGTATGTCGGACCAACAGGACGTCGGAACTAATGCGTGACCCCCGTTTCTCCACACATGATATACGTACTTCTGGTAGGTGAACCAGTAAGAGGTCAGCATTGACAAAACTACACACAAGTGCATGGGAGGATTCAGGAGTTGGCATAAAAGGACGAAATGGGAGAAAAGTATTCATAATAAAACTTTTAAAAAAAAAGAAGGTATTCCTACTTAATACTCTCGCTCCATCGCTTTCCTTTTGTCTCTCTCACACATTGTTTGACACACCTTCACTCCCTTCCTGTCGCACGCGCAAACCTGTCTCCCACAGATTGAGTGTGGTCTACTCGAGCATGCTGCACACAGATACACACACACTCAATATGTGATGGGCTTGCGCATGCACGCACACACTTTGAAACTTTATACTGGTTAGGTTAACCACTTCTCCCATTTTCAACCTATCTTCAGATAATTGGTCCCGTCCTCTCTAATGCTCATTTTATGGCACCAGGCTCACTACTCTGTGTCTCTCAGAGGAGGGCTGGGGACAGTTCAGCAACCTTCCTGATGTCATTGGACGCAATTTCAAGATGATTTTAAAACAAATTGTATTTTTGTGAATGTAAGAATATACTAACTGTCCAGGAAGAGCATTAGTGAGGACCAATGATATAACTAAACAAACCTCAGATAAACACAGGGGCGTTTTATACCACCAGTCAGTCACCTCCCAATCTTACACGACTTTCACACACGCACTGCCTTTGATCCACTTATGGATGGTCAGTGATATGCGAGGATATTGGGTATGGCGTGGGGGGTTAAAGTGGTACTATAGTAGCAACAACTGGTCAATGGGCTGAACAGAGGCGCATGGGACTCTAGCCGGCCGGATGGTTTATACGTAGTTGCACGCCGGTGTGCCGTTCTACAGACTCATAATTTCCATATTCTATATTCCAACCTTTTAGTGTTTTTGTGAATTATTGCCCATGTGATGATCATACTACAGCCTCTACAGTGTCACACAAAAGCATCAAAAGTAGCAGATTCACAAGCTCGAAAAGTGGTGCGAACGCGGCAAAGCGTCGTGATTTGAGCTTGTAGATCAGCTAGTTGTTTTTTAGATTCCTAAAATGTTACATTTTTGGACTGTTGGTTCCCCGCACGCCCTCGCATTGAGAAAGATCTTCCATTTCCATTATTTTAAAATACTAATAAAATAAACGGTTTTGAACTGCCAAGGTTTCCAACCAACAGCAATGATATATATTGTACAGAGAGACAGACAACCACAAAGTACAAAAGACACCAGCAATCATGTGACAGCTCAAGTGAAGTGAGCGCAGACAGAACGTCCATTGGCAGTGAGTGGATCAGATTACCGCCATGGGGATGGAAAAGGCAGAAATGAGAAGAGGTATTTGTGGCGGCTGGGATATGTCCTATTATAACAGCAGAAGAAGGCTGAGCACTGCCAAGACAATAGCTCACTGCTCCAGTCCAGTGGGGCTCTGCGTGTGTGTGTGTGTGTGTGTGTGTGTGTGTGTGTGTGTGTGTGTGTGTGTGTGTGTGTGTGTGTGTGTGTGTGGTGCCAACGTAGGCCAGCAGGAGATACTGTGATACAGGCATGTATCTACACATTTTAACACTTAACACATACAGCAAAATGCAGGATAAAGTTTCACTAGTAGTGAGGCTGCAAAAAGCTACAGATCAGATGCAACCACACACACACACACACACACACACACACACACACACACGGGAAGCTGCAAAAAGCTACAACCAGAGTCTAGTTACAATACTCAAACTCTCACACAGTCCTAGACTTGGTGTTGGTTCATGTCTCAGGAGGAGACTAGGAGTGGAGCTGCAGCATCGAGGCGTGCCTTGTGGACCCGGGTGTCAGAAAGAATCATCAGGGACGACAGTGACATGTACAGACACATGTACAGATAGACAGGCCCACACAGGTACAGTACAAGGACAGTCAGCAAGGACTAGTAGCAGACTATGGAGTCAGGGACACAATTCACACAACAGAGTTGACTACGTTTAACTATTGAGAGGGTTACTGACTACTGAACCTCTCCTAATCCAGTTAGTTGAACAGGAGATTTTCTACGTGGTTGAGCTTTTAAAAAAAAAGGACAAATGAGGAGGAAGGGGGAGAGAGAAGGTAATTAGGATAAAGGATGCTTGTTCCGCCTGAATGGAAGACATTAATTATGGGGAGTTGCAGTAGCAAGAGAAGTGATTGTTGCTGTCGGGCAGAAACGTCTTATCTCCATATTAAAAATGTTTTGAGCTTGTAGATCTGCTGTTTTGCACACATGAGGTTTCCACCCGACAAAGAGGAGATGCTATATTCCTCTAAGCTATATTCCAAAAGCCACAAAATGTCTTGTGTGCCAATTTAAAATGGTAAAAGGTGCATTTATATAGCGCCTTTATCCAAGGCGCTTTACATAAATTGTGCATCAATTCACCCATTCACATACAGATTCATACACTGAAGGCGGCGGAAACCATGCAAGGCACCAACCAGCACATCAGGAGCAATTAGGGGTTCAGTGTCTTGCTCAAGGACACTTCGACACTAACTCTGGGGGAGCCCGGGTTCGAACTGGCAACCTTGCGGTTACCATCCAGCCACTCTACCCCTGAGCCATCACCACCCCATAAAAGCCAAGTGAATTTGAGCTCCAAATTTCCCTTTTAGTAATTGGTATATAAGCTCTTATCTCTAGTACCAATCACAATATCTCTGCAGTTCAGATTCAGAATGACAATCATCTTTATTGCCACATCACATGTTTAAAGGTATAAACAAGAAGTGGGTTTTTATTATTATTTATTATTTTCCGGAAGAGAAAAGGAAAAATAAGGAGGGGAGGGCAAGGAAAGAAAGAATACTCCAGCATACGCTGCTGGAAATATAATCCAGCAGCTGGTTACAGACTAGTATGTACATGAAGTTCAAGTTAGACACAAAGGTGGTTAGCACTTCAGTAGGTCCTCATAGCAGCATGTACATGAGATTAGACATTAAGGTGCGAAAGAGTATCAGCACATTGTACGTGAGATAGAGTGCAACCACATAGTCCACAAGGTTCACTTTCACAGGTAAAGCCAACACCAAGGCCAGCCTGATGACAAGCGGTGGTCATGCCTTGTTCAACAGTCCGATAGCAGACGTGGTTGTCTGGGGGCTGGAGTTGAGATGTCAACCCTGATTTGACATGCAATCAATGCACATCAGTTGGTGATTTATGACAGTGGTTCACAACGTGGTGTCGTGAACCCCCGGGGGTCCTTGAGGAGGGAGTCCCAGGGGGTTCCCCAGCTAAATGATTGATGTTAGGAGCAAATGGACCCATACTACAGATCCGTTGCAAGTGGTCAATTTGGTTCCATTTGCACACTGGCAGACTGAGGATTTGCAGTGCAGTTTGGGGTCCCAGAAACACAAATCGTTGTCAAATGGGGGTCACAGAAGCACAAATCGTTATCAAACAGGGCTTTCCCATCCAAGAAGTCAAGTCATCTAGCATTAATGTTAAATGTGACACAGGTTGCTGCTTCCCTTCGCATCTCACTACCGTACTGTAGTAGCAGAGACCTCATCCCATCCCAAACTAAATTAATCCGAAATAAGGCCACCATTCAGTCAAAAGGTTGATGCGGGGTGACGTGCACAAAAATATTGTTTCTAAACAAACCGGAGAGTGACAACAAGCTGTGCTGTTAAAGCACTCGTGGCAGAGTGGACATCATTTGTCCCAGCCTGTCTTCGTTTGGCCCTGATGGCTTGATAATCCTCTGAAAAACAATGGGAGGCAAATTTTAAACACAAAGCCACAGCAGCAGTAAAAACAAAACCAAAAAAATGCTGGAGGTAGTTTATGTGGTGTGTAAGGAAGGAGACCCAGCTGGACTCGAATACAAGTTGCTAGAATCACTGGCAGGCCACGCAGGGTTTTCCATCCACAGGTTCTGGACAGGGAAGAAGATAGACGTCTTTGCTGCATCCCTGACTCCAAGCCAAGCCCTCACAGAGACACTCAGGACCCATGAGCTTTGGACTATCTTTCCACCCTTGGCTTGGCTTACTGAGAGCGAATAAAAGCTGAGCAAACATAACAAGAACTAGTATTTTCCTTTGGCGACACACAAACATAGTTTCTGATCACTGACATTACACCAGACTAGGGGCTGTATTTTGCGTGTCTTAAGTACCAGGTCTTATTCCCTAACTTGAGTAAACTAAAGACCTGGAGGCGTGGTCAATGCTCTTTGGCCACTCAGAATAGCCAAATGGCATTGATCACACCTCCAGGTCTTTAGTTTACTCAAGTTAGGGAATAAGACCTGGTACTTAAGACACGCAAAATACAGCCCTAAGAGTCTAAAAGCCCTGCTACTACAAGCATCTAGCCACTGTGCTGCTCCTTACACTCAACTGGACCAAAGTGCTTGAACTGACAACATTGTCATCCGTAATTTAAATGCCCCGCACTCTCACCAGTGGGGCTAAAAGCAAGGCAGAGGAGTGCATTGTAGGTATTGTGTGTATTCACAGGGTGTATTCTGTAGGGAGAGTGGACGCACTCAGCAAGTTGTATGGTAATACTCCCTCTAAATTTGGAAAGTGGCCTTGGGGGACATGTCTTATCCTCTGAAGAGTATGAAGGTGAAGAAACATTCCATGGCAATCCTGACTGTAGCTTTTCTCAGGGTAGAAAGTGATGGACAAACATCGCCATCCATTGATAAGTCTATCAATTTAAAAAAAGACTTAAATGGAGGCCTTTTCTGAGCTGGATTATACAGTGGAGCTAATGGTCTGCAGAACATGCACGTCTTGGAAGACACTGGCATACTACACTTACTCAAGTAAAAAATCTGAAAATCTGCCAATATGTTAAATAGTTGGCAAGCAAACCAATAACTGAGATGTAGAACAGTGTTAAAAGCTTGAAGTTGCGACATAAAAAGCAATCATGCCATTGCGAACAAGTCAAAGCACTTTGTTGAAGAGTACAGGCCTGATGTGCTAATTACAGTACATGCATAGCATGACTAATGCAAAGCAAAGTTCAACTAACCCGATTCAATGCAACGGACACAACTTGAAAAGCACAAGCCTCATCATCTCCGTTTTAATGGGAACCAAGTATTCAGCAGTCATCTGTGAACTTGGGAGTGTGGTTCATCAACCATTTGTTGGATGGGGGTGCATACAGAGACTGGGCAGCAAGACTAGCAACCATGAGAGTGCCTCCAGGGCCTTCCCTTGTGTAGCGCTGGTCTAGGCTGCTATACAGGACATGCAATAAGGAAGTAAATGGGGCGTGTGACTTTGAACGCGGGGGTCGCTTTTACTGTAAATCAAGTGATGTGCAAGGGTCTGGGGTTGCTTTTGTATTTTGCATGTAGCATCTTTCTAAAGATGAATAGAATCAATTACAGAACACCTGGGTCTTCCCCACATAATAGTCCGACTTACTGAGACAAGGTGAAAGCTATGATCCTATTATTGATGTGACAGATCCATTAAAAGAGGGGGAGAGGAGACTCAATGATTTTTAAAGTGAGACAATAAATTGTACAAAAGAAAGGGAGGAACTACGGTACTCATATTTAAGGCAGACTGATGTTGTTAATAGACCAGATAAAGAAACATAACATATGCCCTCCTTTGCTTTTGAATCATTGCAAAGTTAAACCTCTTTTTACACAACATTTACCATGCTTGTTGAACACCACTATAGTTAAAGAAAGCCTTATTCAGCACCATCTGTTCTCACCTCGGTCTGTCTGCTAGGCAGGCCTCAAGTCTCAAAGACAATTTTTACATCAAACCATGTGTGAAAGAGAGAGTGTAAGCCAAGAGCAACCAAGTCATGTATAGATTTAGGGATGCAAGTTAACTGTCAATTCGTTTTTTAATCAATAAAATAAAATAAGTACAACAAATCGATTCACCACTTGAGCTCAATGTTAAATGACCTCATGTCATCTACCATGTTATTGACATATACGTAACGTATATGGAGGATTTATATATCTTTGTACGTCCGCTGATCAGACTGATTTCCCACTTGGGGATTCTCGAGATCAGGTGGTTCTCGAGATACGCTGGTGATACAACTCAAAAGCATGTACAGATCTCATGGATTTATAGTTAGGATTATAAATTGTAGATTGTTTTGTTTTTTAATAATCGCTTAACTCAATTTGTTCGTTTAACTCTTGCACCCTGAGTGAATGGAAAATAAGGTTGCATGCGTAGTTCGATGCCTGGTTCAAGACATGATCATTGGTTTATGTTTTCAAATCTTTTGTCTTCTGAGAGTGATTTATTCACAAATAAAGTTTACATGAAAAAAGTCACATCTTTAAAATACCAGTACTTAGCATGGTTTGAAGTGGTTATACCCGTGTGTGGGAGCATGAATTGCAAATGTGCATGCGCACACGCGCGCGCGCGCGCACACACACACACACACACACACACACAAGTTAAGAGCAAAGAAAGATTTCTCAAAAGCAGCAAGGATCCTGTTCTGACAGAGGTGTCACCATTGTGAACAGTTAAATTGAAGGCTTAAACTGATTATTTATTCTAAAAAGGAGCTTAATGATGTACTGTACTCATATTCATACAAAGCAAGGCAAACAGAAATAAAGCGTAAAATCCACGCTCAAACAAAAACAAGGGAGGATGAGGGTCACGTGATGCAATGCGTGGGCCTATAGCACCTTTAAAATACTATGGAATATGAAAATATTACAGGTCTTAAGCCCAGTCCACCCCAGTGATCCACAACGGTCGAACGAGTTGCAACTTGCAACCATTTGTAGCGGTTTGAATTAATTGTGTAGTTTTGGCTTTGGGATTGCAAGTGGTTGCAGTTGCATCTTGCTGCTCATTGGTGTGGAGAAAACGAATAAACTGTTTATTCTTTGGTGTAGGGAGCCGATGGCCTAGTCCTAGTGGTTAAAGCACGTACCATTATATGCTCTGATGCAGCCTGACAGTGAGTCGTGGGTTGTCCCACTGGCCTTTTGCTGTGAGTCACTCCCTGACATCCTGTCAAATCTGTACTACAGTATATGGACTATCAATATGTACTATCAAAAAAGTCGTTGTTTTGTTGTTTAGTTTTTTACTTATGTTCTATGTATTGTTCCATACTTGAAAACACAAACTGCAAAATCCATGTCTTGTCGTCATGTTTCTTTTTGTTTTTGTTTTTAATGAATACATGAAGCTTGAAATTTCATCTGTGCGGAATGTTGCTTTCACAAATCCTGTCATCTCTTGCACTACAACTAGCACATAAAAGGGATTATAAGGAGATCCACAGAATAAGTGAACAGCGTACGACCGTCATGCCTCCTACATGTTGCTGTGCAGGAAGGTGGAGTGATATTACAGGCGTCATGACGGCACTAAACAATAAGAACAATCAGGCAACGCAACACAAACCTTATCTTTACCACTCAGGTGAATGTCATAGCAACACACCAAACACTTGGGGGACGGCTCAATCTCTTATCTTTCAGCCCCTCTGGAATGAAGCAGACAGCTGGTCGGTCTGCTTCATTTCCACCGTGGTGACTCAATGCATACTAATGACAGGAGGAGAGGAAAAGGAAGAGTTCTTCTTCCCCTCTGTCACACAATACTCACTCCAACACGGAGCCAAGCTCCAGCTCGTCTCAAGACCTGCGAGTTTGAATTCCAATCAGGCAGCAACAGGTCCCCACAAAGGGTCCTTGTGCTGCCACTAAAATAAAATATACATTTAAGAATTTTTACTTCATTTAACCACTTAAACTTGACTTCCTTGACTGCCGTCCCCAGGAGTCTATCCTTGGCCACCTCCTTTTTTGCTCTACACCAAATCTCTTCGCTATTATGACATGAGCAGGGACACAAGTCAAACGGTTAACAGGTACACCTTGTTTTTTGTCTAGGTTCACTTCACTGAGACTGTGCTCATTACTTTGTTGTGATTTTTTTTTTCTATGATTTTTATCCCACAATTTTGTAACCCATTTTTCACCCCTGTGTCAATTATCTATTGTGATCCTGGGCTCTACACACCCTCTGCCAACCTGGGGAGAGCAACGGACTTGAACTCATGCTCCTTCACACCTGACAGGGGGAGTTTCCCTGGTTGGACGTAGCGCGTGGAAGCCTGGAGGCCAAGGAACACGTTATTCCAACCAGTTCCTTTCCCATCAGGCGCCCCAGGCTGGCCAGGGAGAGGCAGTTTAGTGACCAGGCTCCTCATGAGCAGACCTGGAATAGACCTGTCGTTGATCCAGGCAACAACGTCTGTGTTAATCAATGCCCGTCTGAAAGTACCTTTAAGGCCATAATAAATGGAGAACGGATGGGTGGATCTGGATCATGAACCCTTTTGGGATGATTAGTAGGCTGCCCTGAAGAGATCAGAAGACGATTCACTCTTGGGTGACAATAGAGTACAAGGTCACTCATACCACAGGTGGAAATTACATATCTTCACAATTGCATGTAGTCAGGGAATATAATCAGAATAATGTCAAATCTGGGAATAAATTTCTTACCAAGACTTTTCTTCACCAATGTGTTTGTAAAGGTGTCTACTAACATATCCCACATTGGTTTCTATTCAACCACCCTAGGGGAATTTTTGACAGCTGCTGACAGTTGGGGTACATGTATGGATGGTTGTAATGCATGTAACTCACAGTCAGTTTGCACCACATACACACACGCTTTTCTCCATGTGGGACACAGACAGATAGTTAAAATGGGTGCTATATAACGGGTATTATTAGGTTTCCAAGTTGCATCGTTCCCAAGTACTGTAGGCCGGTGAGCACGTACAGGTCTAGTGTTCTAAATTTCATTATGCTTTAAGTAGCATGTGACATGTGATTCTGAATCCATTCCAAGCATTAGTTTAGCACGATAAACACTCCTTGGGCTAAAAACGGTCAGCACATTTAGGCACATTTGGGCAAGTGGCATTAGTTTTCCACAAAATGTGCCTAAATGTGCTGACCTCATCACATTTGTGATGACGACTATGGTCGTTTTTAGCCCAAGGAGGGTTTTTCGTGCTAAACTAATGCTTGTAATGGATTCAGAATCATGAAAACCCCCTAGTTTGACATGTCACATGCTACTTAAAGCATAATGAAATTTAGAACATTTTGCCTTATAATGGTTGTTGATGTACCCCAACTTTCAGCAGCTGTCAAAAAATCCCCTAGGGTGGTTGAATAGAAACAAAATTGGGATATGTTAGTACTAGTAGACACCTTTACAAACACATTGGTGAAGAAAATTCTTGGTAAGAAATGTATTCCCAGATTTTACCAATATCCTCTGACTAATGGTATTATCAAAGGTGTATTAAGCTCTAGTGAAGTCTACCGAGTGCAATCTTCCTACTTTTGTTTGTTATTATCTTTTATCCTTTTTTTCTTTTCTCACTTATTTGTGAAACCTAAGCTGTATTTCTTTACATGCACTTCTCATTCATGTTGTACAGCCATGTGTTTGGAGTTAAACCTCTCCGTTGAGACTCCGACTGCACTCACCACGCAAGCTGCAGTGAAAGCGGCAGACTGGCCAACTCTGTGTGATGTATGCTGCACTACGTTTATCCAAACATGTCTGGCAGGGAGCAGTTTGGCGACGTGCAAAAAGTGGCACGAGCAAACAGAGCAGCAAGATAAACATAATCTTGAATTCTGGGCTCCTACTCCTACTCTGTGGATTTACATATCAACACCACCATCTCTTATTAGTGGTGTGAGTGTACGAGGGGAAGTTTACAAAGTCAAATTTTTATCGTAAACAGCATCAGAGCCAACAGCTTACACAAGGAACTCTGGAGCTGGCGGAGGGAGTGGAGAAAATGCGCACCATGTTGCAGGACTACTGGCGGTTGCACAAAGCATGTTGGGCAGATACACAAAGTCTTACGTCATCTGCCGGAGTGGCCAGAGAACAGCTTGCATAGCGGGTTCCAACCGAAGAGGAACTGGGAGATGTGTTGGGAAGCTTCGCTGGGTTATTTAGGTCAGGGAACAGGGTTTCCCAACCACTTGGTAGTGGTTATGTTATGGTAACTATAACAGTCCAGACGTAATTCCCAGGCCCGCTGTAAAACCAGGAGAGAGCAGAAGCTTCAAACAGAGTCAAACCTGTGATCTTACAGATCCCCACTGTTGAGCTAGCCCATTTTAACCTGAGATCAGATTCTAAAAATGTCTTCTACATCCTGACAGTTTTCTGAAAAAGCTATGTTTCTATGTCAGTCGTTCTTTGATTTTTCAAAAATAGCAGACCTACAAGCTTGTAGATCTGCTATTTTTCAATAGCTAAAGCATAACATAATGCTAACACCAAAAGGGGTTCCCGCCCAAAATGGGCTAGGAACTGAATTCTCACTAGTGTACTGTAGAGGAGATTTTATCCATGTGTAGGCTTGCATTCTGACAAATGCCGTCTAAAACGCAGCCAAACAAGAGGTTGGCATCATCATAACTCAAAGCTTCTCTTTGATCAAGCATAAACTAGGGGAAATCTGACTATCATTAAAACACCACTGAGCAGATATCAACCTGTCAAATACATAGATCACACATGTGGTCGAGACCTACAGCACAGATATAATGTCCCAGACATAATAAAAACAAAGGGACAAAAAGAAACTCTACGTGTGAAAGCGTTGTGCTTTCTTCTGTGAAGGCATTGTTAATCCACAAAAATGGAATGCTTAATTATACAATTATACATTATTACTTCCTGAATTTCCTTGGCTGGGAATAGTGATATTTTATTATTTTCTATTTCCCACCAGGAATCAATCAATGTTGACCGTAATCATAATAATAGAACAACATTTTGGACACCGATTCGGCAAACAATTGTTTTCAGCTGATCGGTGCTTGGCCAGGCCTTACATTTTGTACCAGTCGTTTTTAGATGAAAGCATACAGCAACAAGAACGTCTGTGTGGATGTTTTTAAGCATGAGCCGAAAACTTGAATTGAGCAATTGCTTAGCAACCACAGGTAAAATAAGGAAGAGGAATTTAAATTTCCTCGCCTGCGGGTTTGCCATTTTTCATTTTGTCAATGCATAAGACAAGAGCTCTGTGTCCATTGCCTTCTAAACTCTTTTTTTGCTTATACTACGTACGTAGGGCATCAAGTGTCAAAAACAATAGATCTACAACTACCAGCTAGGAATGTCTCAGGATGTGGCCCAGCCTGGTGTTACTATTGTAGATCTACTCAGCGAACTTACATACATCACATGTCTGCCTAAAACCGGTACATGGCAGGTTGAAATTGGTCTACGGTATATGAAAGTCTATTTGTGTGTCGTTTCAATATTTAACCAATGAAAATAACAATAACTAAATAAGAACTACATTAGATTCAGTGGTCAAAGGTGCTTTTTCCCCATTTCCTGAATAGTAACTGGAATCAATGGACATACAAGGTTTCCGCCCTACAGCGACAATGTGCTTCTTATCTATGCAGTGCACTACCGTGAGCATTTAATCATTGTACTTGTGCACCCAAGTGGATTTATTCACACCGTCCCTTATTTGATGTATAGTTGGTCTTTAGGGAGCCCTTGTTCTCTCGCCGTACGCCTGAAATGTACAACGTCGATAAATAGTTTGACTTGATCCTTGGACCAGCAGCCACAGCTGAATGATCCAGATTCCACATTCCATCTCTGGAGCCAGCGTTTGAGCAAGCACCCTGCCCGCCCCATGCATGCCTCTTGCCCTGCCCAAAGGCCAATCATCATCTATCTGTCAGAGACAAAGCTGCAGCCTGGCCTGGCCTATATTTAGCAGACAAAGCCTCATCAGTCTAAGTACTGAATTCAATTTCAAGGGACATCATTAATCTACACTCATAAATCATTTGTGCCGATGACAATGCGGGAGCTCTTCTCCTTTCAGATGTGTTAGCCCTCTTTGGTCTTGCAGTGTTCGACCCGAACCTGCCACTGGTTCCTTTTCTATCGCTACACTCGGTGGGGTAGAGTGGTAGACTCTCTGCTCCTATGTGTTATATAAGGTAATTCCATTTCGTATCGCAATACTCTGTTAGATCTCCATTCTTCTATTATGTATGTGGTTTTTCCCACATTCAACGTCTTGTTTGTGTCTACATCACCATCTCATCCTAGCTCTCACACTTGGACGATGACAATTATCAACTGGATGGGAATGATGGGAGTGGCTAAGGAGCAAAAAATATCGTTTTCTTTAGCTTAGTATTATTATTGGTTTTATTCAAAGCGGGCAGTGAAAGAGTGAGAGGAGTGTAAGGACAGAGCAGGTCCCCACTCCCCGCAGTCAGGAATGGATGTGGGTTTGGTAACTTGGTATATCTGGCTGAGTAATCGCAGCATCCCAGGAAGATCATTTTTCAAGTCTCGCTGAATCATAAACATGGGTTATGATTTGCCTTGTATGCACTTGCATTGTCAAATTCTAGGTGGTGTGTAATTGTGGCACATATTAGGCACAGGTGAGCTCACAGAAAGCATTAGACCATGCAAATGCCACCATGTCATGATTTTAATTTGACTGGTGCAAGCATTCCTTATGTTGTGGACTGATTTCAATAGACATGGACTACACTACATGAATCAAGCTTTCATACAACTTCCTCTGTAATGGGAACTTAATATAGTCTACATAAGCATCCTTGGCCGATATAACGTGTAAATACACTGTATGTTATCGGTGGTTATCTTTTGTAAGTAGCCAAAAGATGTACATTGTACATGTTTATGATGGCCAACGAGTAGCATAATGAAAGGCCCAACCACCCCTCATAATAGCATATTATCCAAAGATCTGTTGAATAGCTAGAGAGCAACATAGCTATTTAGGGGTGCCTGGTGCCTCAGACAGTTAGTTCATACCATATGATCTTCTCTCTACACTAACCTAAACAAAACTGCCAACGGTAAGCCATGGGTGACATACAGTTGATATACACACAAATCTGGCAATATAAAATAAGCCAAGGCCAGCATAATTAAAAATACATTTAGACACTAGCATTACAATAGCGTTTCACAATCGCAAGCATAGAGGCATCAGATGAAAGACTGACAAAATGACCACCTGACCTCAATTTGCCATTTGATGCCCCTGGCTGCCCAATGTGAAAAAGAAAAACAGAGATGTTCTGAAATGCAATGAAATAGGTTGAATAAAAAATAAGATAAAGCAGCACAAAGGATGCAAGCAGTGTGAGTGGTACAGTACTGTATACGAGATCACAGTGTGAACACAACACATTCCTCACAGACAATCCTCCTCCTGTACTCAGAGCTCTACAGCAGTCCTTGACATTTCAGACTGAGTGTTTCTTGTCTGATTGTGTGCCGTTTCTGTGGCTGCCGAAGCCTGTGTGTGCAAACTGTGCATACAACTGTGTGTCCATCCATGTGTCCTTCTGTGTGTACCCATGTGCATGTCTGTCTGGGCATGCATGCCATGCACATGTCAGCCGGTGTCAATCTTGACTTTCAGTATAATTATGCAGCAATTTGGGGAAAAATCAACAGAGTAGACGGAACAAAATATAACAACGCCTCGCTGCGTCACCGTCTGTCCATTGCAACCAGTCATGCTTATTGTTGAAGAAAGTTGATGATTACTCAGTTATGCTCGGCCAACTTGCTAACAAACAAATGACAGTTTAACTAACAGAGACAGAGAGTCTGTTACAGAGTGTAATTGTGGGCTCATGTGTAAATGCAACCAATGCCAGGTTTAGACAGAAAGCGCTCGGGTGGCGCAGTGGTAAAGCAGGATGTCCTCCCGGTGGGGGCTCCTCACTGGCAGGTGAGCCTGTAGGACACAACAGCAGTAACAACAGGAACGTGGGTGGGGAGGAATACATTGTTATCAGAAACTGAGCAGTTCTGAGCAGAAACTAGTCTGACAACCCACAAAGAGCTTTTCTAAGACTCAATCCGTGCACGTAGCGGATTTAACTTCAAAGGATGAAGATTTGTAGCTTGTGTTTCATCACACTAGAAAGATAGTCATGGCTGAAATATACACCATCTTTCTTTACAACCATTACAGTTATCACCACATATCTATTGATGTGTCGATAATAAATTACATTCTGCATTTTTCCTCTAGCGGAAGTTGGACTTTGGATGTGTGTGTATATTCAGAACTCAACACATGTGTGCTTCATTCCAATGTGTCGTCAATGCCATAATGTTGGCTTGATGCAAGCCTAGCGTGACTGATGACAGTGTTGCTTTCCTTTTTTGGAAGAGAGAGACGACCCAGCCATGAGCCAGTTAAGGCATGTCCAGCTTAACCATGTGAGCTGGAGCCCAGGGGATGCCATTTGCACGTTAGCCGCTGGGTCTCCCCCACTGAAACACTGTTAATAAGAATCTAAATCATAATACTTAGTGACACAGAGTGCTTAAAGTGGTTTACAGAGTGCTGTGCAAACAGATTACTTGAACCACTGGCATGGGTCCAGTCAGCTGAATGTCCCAACCACACACACCCGAATCCGGCCACATGTGACTTGTGAGCTCAGAAAGCCCTATTGTGTAGTAAAATAGGCCGCCATTTGACACAATCACACACTGGATTTTCTAGATGATGGACACTTCAAAAAAGGACCACAAGAAGTCTTGGTGTTCTTCCTTTGATGTGCATCTGAGTCAAAGGATGCTGTTTGGAGGTCAAATCACTCTTCCCTTCCGTTTAGCCTCAAGGCTTCTTCCATAAACAGAGGAAGCCACTGAATGTAAACTGACGTGGAGAAGGAGAATGAGGGAGCCTTTTTTGCACTCCATGTCACCTCACTCTCTCTCTGTCTGTCCGTCTCTCTCTCTTGTGTTTGTCCAGAACTTTCTCCTAGACAGTTTATTTATGAAAGAGACTGCCTGAGGTGTGTTTGTGGAAAACCAGGGCGTGTTCTGATCCACTCTGGCAAGAGAGGAATGATGGCAGAATATGGTCATCGTTGTAAAAACAGCCCACACGTGAGATTTCCAGATGATCTCAAGGAGGCGGGGGCTAATGATCACACCTCTTGAGGGATGGAAGATATGTATACATCTTGATATGTATAAATGGGTCTGGCTAGAACATTTGCTGCATATCACTCAATACCTGACACTCTCTCTCCTCGTTTCTTGTCTATCTTTATTCTTCACTGTATTATCAAATAAAGGCAGCGAAGTTAGAAAAGACAAAAAACACAACAAAATGTATATAAAATGTATATAAATGGCAAAAAAATATGCAAAAGCAAGATTCAGAATACCATGCTTCTACTGTACAATGTCTGAGAGCTACTGTACAATGTCTGAGAGTGTCAGTAATGCTAATTCAGGATCAAGGCAAGACAAATGCAGGAAGGAAGCCCTCTGCAATGGCTGGCTGCCTCACACATACTTTCTTTTGGGAGGCGAGGGGCATTCCCATCATGTGACAACTTTTGCAATCAATCACTCTAAGTCCTGATTTATGCTCCGTTATGCTTCTGTGTCACACTCCAAAAATAGCTACAAGCTCTGACAACATGCCGCAGTGCAACGCGTTTGAGCTTGCAGATCTGCTATTTATGGTGAGCGACACCAGCATGTGACAAAGTATAAATCAAACTGTAAGCCTCCCACTTCAGTGGAGCATAGATAGATCACATCAGCCCAAACACCTGCTGTAGGGCTCCTAATGCCTCTGCTCCGAGTTCATGCTCGTTCTGGAAAGAAAGCATGCTGCTGACCAGCATTGGCATTTTGATTATCACATCAACTTTGCCATTTCACACACACCCTAAATACAGTATGGCTTGTCTGGCTAACAACACAACCACAGCATCAGCGAGCTGTACCACTACTGTAGGCGTCGGTACCCTCCATTCTTCTTTGATTGATTCTCATATTTCAATGCAAAAAGCCCCTGGCCTGCCAATCAGGATTTAGCTTAAGCCCCCACTAGAGATACAAACGGGGCCTAATTAATACATGTTTGTCATAAAGTTATATTTAACCCAAAAATAAAGTGTCGAGTCTGTTGACACGTCAAATGTTATGTGTCAGCACAGATTTTCAGTTCAAAGTAATATAGGATCATAAAGTCTATTTTAGACTCTCCTCAGCAGTAAGTAGGTTAACTTCCCAAGTTGGTGAATATCACACCAGGTCTTGTTTTGGCCCTACTCACTGCAGTGGTGGGGCCAAGGTCACAGCCGATGGCCCAGTGTTCGTCAGCCAAGCTTTTAATCCAGCAACCCCTGATTTGGAAGCAGCGACCCCCTGGCTGGTACAGCTCAGTGACATTGGGGATCAAACCCATGAGGTGTCAAATTCTTTTGGAGTCCACAGCTAATCACAAGGAAGATCTGCTGTCCCTAAATACACAGTGTGATCATTACATTGTCTGGATTCCCCACATTCCTACCAGAGTCATGACTCTCCATGACTATGGGTCTTTTTATGTCCCTGCCTAAGTAAGTTCACACGCTTTTTATTGAATATATTCCTCTATTTAATTCCTTACAATACTACATAATAATAGAATAATACAGAATAATACAATTCAGACTTTGAATCATCATTTGAAACCGTTAAGTGGTCATTTGTCGCTCTCTGGCAGGTCCTACGTTTGAAAAAGTTGTTCCCAACTTCAATAGGTGGGTGGGAGCGAGGGGCTTCCTTTGAAGCTGCGGTGTGTTTTTCTTTTCTTTTTAGCTGGCAGTACATGGTCGCCTCCATGACCACATAACAGCGGCAGTCTGCGCTCATAGCATGTAGGCCTGTATGTCCTCAGGCCCTGTAGACGATCAAAGGCTGCTGCATGCTAATTAAGACGGTCGTTTGTGTAATGAATTCTATCTTGAGGGCTGGTGCACATAAAAATGGCATTAGTGGTACAAGATTAAAAAGAGGCTGTCAGATTGGAGTTCACATATTAATCATTAGACAAGAAATTAAGTGTCACGCAGATTCAAAACTTTTTTCCTTTCTCCAACAGTCTCCATCCACTTCAACTTACTGCTTTAGTATGTTGTAGGTATTATAATACTAATATCTGTCACAATTATTTCACTTCAATAGAGGGTATGCACATGACATCATCATAACATACAATTTATGTGGGTCCTATCGGATGGCATTAAACGATGTTAAAAAAACATTAAACTGACTTTGTCACTCACTTTGCCACTCGATTTGCCATTCACTTTATGCATGCGCATACCCTCTATACTGGTCCTATGATCATAAGAAGCATTGCATGGAAGCAGTCAATGTATGTTCATGTCAATTATTTTCAGAATTCGAGCTAGTAAACTACACCAAATTTGATATGAGGCCAAATTGACTTTTAATACTATTCATTGCCAAGCCCTGTACTGCAAGTATAACAATAAGCCATTTTCACCCAGGCTTCTCTTACAACAAAAACACTTGCAGTGATGTCACATGACCGGTGTCCAAGACACCTGCTCCTATTGTTTGTGAACTGGTCTGTGGTGCCGTGCTACATCTGTCTGCTCCAACGGTCAACTATCCACACAATAGCTTAAGGCCCTCCAGAGAAAACAGTGCGATGTGGAGCTCTTATCACTGCCCAAGTCAAGAGAGGACAGCATGAACACCACCTGTGTTCCACGGGGGCTTCAATAGCAGAAGGAACACTCAAAAAGACATACTTACAGCTCGACAGTGGCATTGCTTATGTGTCATTTTGGTGTTTTGTTATGTACAATTACCCAACGGTTTTCCCAGTCACAGGTGTCATTTTTAAGAATGGTCATACTTAAGTCAACCGCAAGTAAAAATGAGCAAAACCCCCAGGGTTGTTTGAAAGCAAAAGACCAAAAGAATGTGATGCACCGGCACTCTTGAGTTATTTCAACCCCATCCCATCTTCGCTGTTCCATATCTCACGCATCAAGTCAATTTAATGTAAGAAATAATTTATAAGGGCCGGGCAATATTGCCATGTTATTTATGGTTTTCAAAATGTTTAAAAGATTGAGAAACTGGCAGATCTACAATCTCAAAATGTGCATTGTGAGCTTGTACAAAGTTCATTTTATGAACCTTGTATAACATTTTTGAAACTATAAAATAGAACTTAAGCAATTAAAACCACGAAGACAACATTTATGCCATATCACTATATTATAAATATCCCAAAAGCCAGATGATATTCAACATCCTATCACAATATTGATATTGCTGTATATTCCTATATCCAATTATACCTGTGATTCACAGAGGGACAACGAGCATGAAACAAGAGAACAGCGTCTTTGTTTGCTCACTGTAGTGTGTGAGTGAATGGTCATAAACAGACATGAGAGCTGGCCCTCCTACTGTCCGTCGTCATTCTAATTCCAGAGTTATAGGAGTCCATTCAAGTCCATGGTGAGGGTTTTATTTTTCCTTCGGCTTGTGACTCTCAACAGGAAGCATTCCTCTCTAATGACAGGGGAGGTTCCCAAAGGGTCCCAAAGAAGGGACCAACACCCAAACTAAATTCAGACCACTATTAAGGGGTGTCCCAAAAAAACTAGTTGTATTCTTTCAACACAACATCCAGGACCAACAACTTCCTGACACACTCGCTTGACATGAAAAACACCCAGGCCCGACACTCACTGGGTGATAAGAATGGAATAGCAAGTGGGCATTTCATTTGGAAACTGTTCATTGGGAGCTTTGTTTTATTTATTTTTCATGCCTGATACATGTTTGATTTGCAAATGTGCTTATTCCATAGACAACATTTACAGCCAGCACGGAATTTCTTTTCCCTATATTCTCAATCTTAGAGTGGAGTTCGCCTCTATAGCCTAGTGCAGTAGCACTAGTAAATTGTCCTGAATATTTTTTTCCAATGGAAATCTAATAAATGCACCAAGTATCTGTTTGTCTGTCTGTACGACTGTCTGGGTGTAATCCACATAACACGAGAACCTTCCCCCACCGAATTCAAATTTGACCGCAGGGGGTGCAGTGCCCGGTGTCGAGTCGGTCGGACCCACGGTTGTCCAGAACCGGCCCGGGCTCTGGACAGGGCCCCTGCCCAGGGTCCATATATGTAGCTGACCTGTTCCAACATCATTCTGACGTCTGCATATATACTCCATATTTGGGCATAACTGACAAAGAACTCCATGGGTTATGGGCATAAAAGGGACACAAACATAATATCTGGGTCGGGGACTAAACTATTTGACATTCAATGTTTTTTTTCCCTACAACTGAGTCTTAAAATCAGAGAAAGTCGTCTAATATTCGGCACAATACTGTGCATGAAATACAAGCATGAGGTCAGTCAGGGTGCATTCAATGCACCAACAGTGCACACACAACAAAGGAGGAATATATATTATTTAAAAACCACACAACATTCAGCAAGGCTCTGCTCAGCAGCATCGTTGCTCTGTCTGTGTGAAAACAGAAGTAGGGAGAGAGCAGCTTTGTTCCTCTATCAGATAGAGGACATGCCATTTGAACCTAGTACTAGAGTATATCTAGTAGTAGGTAGGTTCAATAGTAGTAGTTCAAATGGCATGACCTCACCTGTCCTAGAGTAGACCAACACACAAATCTTAAAAAGGCGGTTAAAGGAGACCGATTTTACAGAATAAATTCCACCCAGCACATTCCTGACCCAAGATGAAACAAGTAAACAACTGCAGCATGCTACTGCAGAGATTGCGTCACTGACGTTTTCCTAAGAATAGTTTAACTTCCCACAGACATAAATAATATCTGAAGGAAGAACGTCAACAACGCTGTTTTCTTGTTCTGTCCCTCCCTCTCTCTCTCCTAGCATAACACACCATTTGCATTAAAGTAAGCATGGATGGTGGTCTGGTGGACTGAGCGTGACCATGGAAGATGGGACACAGGTGAAAAAGATAATACCACTATGCTTCCTTCCTCCTGGTGGCTCAACTACAGCCATGTCATGATTATGAGATATTACTCTGCAATTAATTAATGCAATAAACAAATAAATTGGAACATATGAATAAAAAGTACATTGACGTTTGCCTTTTAGGCCTTGTAAACCGGTTGGTTTATTATTAAATATGTCAATCTGTCTGTGCAAGGTTTTGCACAGGCAGATATGACTGAAATCTGCTTATTTAAAAAATATATATGACAACTACACATGCAAAAACTATTGTGATCATCTCAAATAATTGCGACCAATAATTGTGACATGACATGTGCTCATTGCGCCTTTAAATAGACAAATGTAAAGTAATTTCATAAATTAAAAAAAAAACTAATCTAAGAAATTCCATGAATAAAAAACAAATATAATGAATAAGTACTATAAATAGTTGATCTATGAGCCGTTGTGCACTTGTAGATCTGCTATTTTGGGTCCCGGGGCAAAGGTCTAATATTCTCTCTTTTGGGTCTCGACCCGAGTAAAGATTGGGAAGCACTGTTCTACACTACAATAAATTACAATGTTTAAAGCAGGGGCTACTTGGAAGTTGACATTGCAGAGCAGCAGTGCATTACTGCATTAATTTATTCATCTACAGCCCAAAACGCAACAGTGTGGTCGACAATGGATCAATAGTCATGTGTGGCGGAATATTATCTGGGAACAAGGAGGAAACTATGCATACATGTATGGTTTATTTACTGTGGTGTCAGGTGTGGACGACAAATCAGTTTCTTTATGAGTTGCATTTTTGTGAGTAGGTCTGATTTATCGGGTACAACTCTAATGGTCATAAGCTTAAAATGCATAGGAAGAATATTGATCTTACGACCAAAGTGCAAACCAAAGTTAGGATTAATACTACCAAATATATTATATTGAAGCCATGTAAATTATTGTCCAGTGATATCTGCTGCGAATGCGATATAGCCTACAGTTTGGAATTTAAAAATAAGTTTTGGGGAATTTAAAAAGGTTTAAATCACCTTTGAACTTTCTATTGTGTACACCTGACCCCACCACTAACACCACCACACAAACCGTTTGTCCTTAAGTGCACCCAGTCGGACACACACACAGTCCCGTGACTCCATCCCATCTCCCTAGATACCGATGATACAGTTGCCATCAAGTTACGCATATGAGAACTTTTATTTCCTTGACATCATCTTTTAGCTATTTTAAGCGACGCCTGTTTAGGTTCAATAGTGGAATGACAGCTCTCCTCTCCTCGCTGACTGGCTGCAGCCATGCGATCAGCTGGAGCGTGCTGTTGCAGTTTCCCTCTGTATCCTCCAGGGCCTCTTGCAGACCCAAGGAGGAGTGGTAATGAATGTAGTAGCTACTAGCTTCATCTACTAACTACATTAACCGCCGTGTACCAAAGTGTCAGGAATAACTGTCCCAAATGACCGACACACTGCAAATACATTTCCTTCGCCGATTCATCTGAACAAGCCACTGTTAAGCCAGGTTCTTATCGATTGCTTGATAACATTATATAGCCTCTCATGCTACAACCTCTTAGCCAACTCCCTTAGCAACGATAATAACCTAATTATAACTACAACAAAGACAAACTTTGTTGTTGCTTAAAGGAAAGCCCTTGCAGAATGTGTCACGAAGAGTATGGCCGTAAAGATCAGAATGGTATTCCTATTGCGAACACACTCTTGGCAGAAGGACAGAATCCGATCCACACTTTTTAAAACTCCTAGATTTCCTGCAGATCTACTTTGGCAAGCATGATGGCTATCTGAGGCTAGCCTAATAGGCTAATCGCAGATTGCCACTTCCAGCCATAGGGCCATCATAACTTGAACTAATATTCCACCCAGGTCACTGTGTTACTGTTTACAGTTACACATGCAGACATGCAGCTGGTTCTTAGAAAAAAACATTCATTTTAGGAGAAGCTCACATTTCCTCCAAACTGGCTGCTGCAGTCTAACCTATACTTTGAAGTCCCAGAGGAAGTTTTGCGGGGTTTACAAAACACAACAACCACAATGGCGGTGCGGGCTTGCTTTAAAAAGCAACACAGCACAGTCAGCAACTAGTCTGCTCTTTTGCTTTCAGAGTGGCTAAATGTTGAACAGAGAAATGCATCTCTCTCTATCCTCTATCTTCTTTGCGTTTGTTTCAAGTTTGCGCCATATTGCATTGCAACATTGTTCCCACTCAGCCTGCAGCCGTCGGTGGAGGAACGACGGGAACAAAAGCCGCCGCTGTTCTCTTGGACACTAAAGTGACAACACTCACCTTGGCGATGGCTTTCTTGTACCTCATGACAGCCTGCTGTATGAGCGAGTGGACTTTAATGTTTCCATCCCCGCACGGCACGACCACCCGCGTCCTGCCGAAGCACACCGTCACTTTCATGCTGTTACTATCCGATATACGCTTCCCAGGTCCGGAGTAAAAAGCCGAGAAAGAGCGCTCCGCTGGAAAGACAACCGCGGCGGGAGCATGAATTTGTCTTCACTTTGGTTATCCTCTCGTATTCCTTTGTGTCCTTTAGAAAGAGAGAGGCAGACCTAAAGACCTTTCCGCCTTTCCCGGCTGGACGACATTGTTATGTGTGTGTTTTCAGACCACCTGTTTTCCTCTCTCTCTCTCCCGAGTCCCGTCCCTTCTCTTCTTCAGTCGCGTCGCTTCACAAATCCCTACTAGTTGTGGCTGTGCTGCTGAGCTCATGAATACACGGCCACGGAGAGCGGAAGCTGTCTCCCCCCCGCGGACAAGTTGAGTAAACATTGTGGGCACCTCAATGTTAAATTGGCTATTTTCCCCAAAAAATAAAGAATTGATTGAAAACTTTATTTCAGACACAATGGTGCATATACAAACAACATGTAAAAACACAACAGTAAATACAACAACACAGAAATAGCCTATGTATCAGGCTATTTTCACTCCAGGCAGTCCTTGTCAATTAAAAACATATAAACATTGCCTCCAGTGTTTCCAGAAACATGATGAGAAGACTGTGTCACTGTGTGATCCCTGTTAAGGCCATAATTAGTGCATTATTTGATTCCCTCAGTCTACACATGAATCTATACATAAAATTCCTCAGTAAAGCATGAAATGTGGGTACATTACTGGTCACAAACATTTCACTAGCACTGGTCCATCTTGGGAGTCTCAGGAATATTCGAAAAGCATCATTATATGCCACCTGAAGTTTTTTCATTTTCGCTTTGCTGTATCGGCACCACAAGTGAGCTGTATAGAGTGGAGTGCAGTACAAAGAATACATGTATGCTGTGAAAAATGTCCATAAATACTTTAAATGTGCCTGTGCATGATTTGAATATGCACTATACATGATTATTATCAGACCTAAATGTAGCCTACAACTTATTGTTTGTCCCTTCTTTCAAGTTATTTGGCTATCAATTAGCATCTGTAAAAAAGTATATATTATATTTTGCCCTCCCCCATTTATCCTATGAAATAAATGTAAATATGAAATTTAATATAAAACACCATAGTTGTAGACCCCCATAGTTGCGTGGATTTAGAGAACCATGTCGGACCAATGCTATGCCTATGTGTGTGTCTCTCTCTGTTCACCACCTTACCTGTGTGAGTGTATGGCCTATGCATGCATGTCTGCATGTAGATAACTGTGTAATGATTGACTCAGACACAGATGCATGGGGTTCTTTCTTTAAACAAAGGCATCCATGGTGCTATGCTACGTTTCTGATTATGTCAGTTGTAGGCCTACACATTAGCTGCTGAAAAGCCTTGGGTGTACAATTGCACTGGACCTGCTCAAATTAATTTAAAGGCATTTCTTCTGGCCCACCCCCAATACTGGCTATCTGTCCTAAAATGTGTAATGTGTAATAAGTAAGAATATTTTAACCCATTGACAGATGTACGTACGTACGTGCGTGTGTGTGTGTGTGTGTGTGTGTGTGTGTGTGTGTGTGTGTGTGTGTGTGTGTGTGTGTGTGTGTGTGTGTGTGTGTGTGTGTGTGTGTGTGTGTGTGCGTGTGTGTGCGTGCGTGCGTGCATGCGCGTGGGTGTGCGTGAGTGCTTGCGTGTTAGAGCGTGTGAGTGGGACATAAACGTTACTGATTGTAGCTTGAATTTTGTCCATTTTCCAGTAGTGAACAATGGGAGTGAGATGAGGAACACTCGAATTCCAAGCATATAATTGAAAGAGTGTGTATGTGGTTAACGTGGCTGTGTGGGTTAGATGGAGTTTGCTACGCCATGCACTGCCACCATACAGCTGGCAGGCTCTTTTAGCCATTAACACAGCTGCAGCGCTCTGCGACCACCAACCACAACCTCACCAGCCATGCAGGCCAGCTGTCATAATGGACAAAACAGAGCTTTGAGCTTTGAACACAATGCCAACGCATGGTCATGGAGACGTGAAACAAGTAACACTAAAAAGGAAATATTTACCATCGTGTCCTCTGCAATAAATGCAACATTTCCAGTGCCTAAGTCAATACTATAGGATGCCACTATAGGAGCGGATTAAGGTCCATTTGAAAATCCACAAAATGTTTGTGGCCCACCCCATGACGACATGTGGTGGGATGGGTGGGCTGTATGCATTTTCAGAGCACGTTTATTGTGTTATGACTTGGATCAATAGATTTAAGTAGCAGGCCTATATCATCTAAGTTTATTTGCTACATGTTTCAGCTGTTGTGGCACATGGTTCAGTGCAGTTGAAGAAATGTCTAGCAATGTGTCACATTTGGACAGTACTATGACTCAACATCTAGAACCCCAGCATCCATATTCTTGGGAGAACGAGATTTGGTGTAGACGTTAAAAAGTGGTCCAAGTACAGTTGAAACTCTAGTCCGTTTTACTGAGAATAAGGAGTAAACCGGTTAAGATGACCTCAATAATAGTTTTAGCTGCAGCTGGCAGTGGTTAGGACATGGCAGCTCCAGCCATAACAAGAAAAACACTCAACTCAGCCAGGGTTTGATGTTCACCTAACGCCCATCATCATTTCATTCCATGATGGCTTCTTCCTGGTTGAAAGACAGGCAGACGGACAGAAACAGTGAGACAGGGAGAAGCAAAGAGCATCCATAGGTCCACTTGGGCATGATTTATCCATGGGTTCAACCGTTCAGGGCTGTTAAGTGAACTCCAATGTCTAGTTTAAGTGTGTGTATGGGGAGGACATCTGAAGAAGCCATAAAATTGGGTCAGACTGGAATAATGGCCTCATTCACATAATGAGAGTGACCCAAGGAACTGAAGCAGCAGCTGGGCTAAAGTTGAAGACCACCAGCAAACACATAAAAGCATCTATTATTGCGTCATCACTTAACAGCATGCGATTGTGTTACGCATTCATCCCACACGCACACGCACACAAACTATTGCTCCACAAGCTCCAAATTGACGGCACTGGCCAATTAAATACACATAAATTACAGTAAAGTATGACATTGAATAATACAGTTTAACCTCTATGCACTAATAGGCATACAAATTCTAGACCACATCTAACTGTTATAAGAATACCAATAATAAAAATGGATTGCAACTAACCTAACAACCAACCCTCCCAAACGCATGAACATATAGTTGGCCTATGCATGTACAGATCATCAACATACTTTAATACAAAGGCACATACTCACATGTAGGCACATACAGTACATGCCTGCATTTACATGTATGTATACACATACACACAATGCAGGCAAGTACAGTACTGTGCAGGCACACATGCTTGCACAAGAAATTTGTCACTCTCTCATTCTCTCTCTTGCTTGGTTTTTCTCTCATACACGTGTACACCCACACACACATGTACACTCACACCTATGCACAGACGCACACACACGCACACACACGCGCACACACACACACACACACACACACACACACACACACACACACACACACACACACACACACACACACACACACACACACACACACACACAGTTAGGGTTAGCTCTGCACGGACAGTAATTAAACCATATGACCTCACCTGCCACACAGGAAAACAGATGGTGACTTCTTGATAAAGGTGGCTCAACTTTCCAAAGACACTATACCCGTAAACTAGTGAAGTTGTGGTATGTGATGCATCTCTCGAACTATGACTGGTAGGAGGACAAGTCGCCTATTCTATTTTTCTCTCCGGAAGAGAGATGATATGCAAATGTAGAGCATTGTGGTCTATGTAATGTGCAGACTATTATGTGTATCTATCAGTCTGCTCCTTAAAGTTCAAATATAGCCTAATAACCCCGTGACAAGAGCTGCATGTCACAGCACGGAACCTTTCATGCCTATTTCTGACTCTAGTAAGTCATCACATGGACATTATTGGTGGCACGCACAATGTAGACAAATACAAGAAATAAATCCACCTATGATATTGCCCAGAATGCTCACCCCCAGCCCTGTCTGTGTTTCACTGTTCTTTACTAACTAGAGTTTAAGCAGATGGCCTTTGATTTAAATACCATCCTCCACCTCCATGCAGGAAACACACAGCAGGGGTCCTCCGCAACATTTTCAGCAGCACCCTGACCAGGCACTCAGGCTGCACAAAGCGCTGAACCGCACCCCATGGGGTGCCTTTTTTGCCGTCCTGTCTTACTGATGTTATAGTGTAGCAAGCAACTCTGACAATCAACTGACCGACATCAACTCTGACAATAGTACAGTATTACTGCAGACAGCTACCATTTGGATAGATGCACCAACGCAAAGCCAAGTAGCCAGGTGCCTATTAGATGGGGGTAGCACCCGCAGTTTCATTAAGGAGGATATTTCCAGAGCACTTAACCTGCCAGTTATAGGTAAAGAAACGTTGAATATGTATGTGTTTGGTTCCAAAACACCCCAGAGAATTACCTGCAGGAAAGTGAAGGCTCGTTTGAGAAATATTAAGAACAATCAAAGCATTGATGTCCATTTATTGGAAACACCCAAGTTGAGCTCTTCTATGATTAAAGCGCCAAACGGAAAGATAAGGAGGGACTTGGAAGCAAAAGGAATGCCCATAGTAGATGTACCCATCATAGGGATGGATGCAGTGGAATTAGGAGTCCTAATTGGCGGAGACCAATATTGGAAAATGGTCACAGGGAAAATGGAGAGACTGAATGAAGGACTATAGTTGCACTGGAAAGTGTATACCATCACCAGTATACCATCATAATCATAGTATCATGTCAGTATCATAGTCGCCTCGGAAACCCAGACGTTTTTATTTCCAGGGATCCAGTATCATAGTATCACGGTTAGTATCATGTCAGTATCATGTTAGTATTGTATCAGTGTCATTTCAGTATCATGTCAGTATCATGTTAGTATTGTATCAGTGTCATTTCAGTATCATGTTAGTATCATGGTCATGGTCAGTATACCATCATAATCATAGTAGGCCTATCACGTCAGTACGTGTCAAGATGAAAAATATATTTGTGATTGGTGTAGACCCTACACCAATCACAAACACTATGTTTATAGAATAATGGTGTTGATATCTGGCAGTCTTGGACTTGTGCATAAACCTTACATTATTGTCCTTTCTAAGTAAAAGGCCAAACTACTACAATATTCTGGTAGCCAGGATGTGTAGAAAACCTGCCATGTTTGCCCCCAAGTGTTCATGTAGTATCTGAATGTTTTCTCATTGTACAATACAAATAAAGACTATGATTGGTGTTTAAGTGTTGCTCTCAGAGCAACACTTCTAATGCTTCCTTTATCAGAAGCAAAGGTCTAGTAAGCGTATCTACTTCAGGCTTACTGCATGGGGGCCTGTTAAATATAGCATTGAAAGCCAAACAGGAAAACAGCTTGGATTGGGCCTTTACCACTGTAAACTGACACGCTGTCTGAAATCTTGCCATGGACAACTTGTGTGTGTGTGTGTGTGTGTGTGTGTGTGTGTGTATTGTAGTAGTTTGGCCTTTTACTTATAAAGGACAATAATGTAAGGTTTATGAACATGTCCAAGACTGCCAGATATCAACACCATCATTCTATAAACATAACCTTACCGCAGCCTGTGATGATATGTGACTCTAAGATGGGTTTAAACAGCCCCATTATGGATCACAGCAGTTTTTCCATAATAGTTAAAGTTCAACTGATCATCCCACAGTAGGTCTATCTCAAGGATCAGCATCTTTGATCATGATTTACAAAAACAATACCAGTGGTGTTATTGCTATTGGAATTGATCGTAAAGTTAAACCATTTGGTGCTTGAATAATACATGAGCTGGTAAATGTCTGACAACTATAATAACCAGTTCAGTCTAGCAGTATACAGGACAAGGCCTTTATATACTGCAACACAGCCATTATCATCATGTGCAACAGATTGTAGATAGATGGTGACATAATAAAACAGGGAGTATAAATAAAGCAGTCGTACATAGAGTAGGAGTAGGTTGTACTTGGTTGGTATTGATATTGCATGGTAACATCTGTAATCTGGCTTTGATAGTACAGAACATGTACAACAAACAGGAACATTATTTGTGGCACACTGGATGTGACTTCTGGCCAAGTCATCTCCACTGCAGCTCCAGCCCAATCCAGTGTAACACACACAACACATCAGATATACGTGTGTATTATGTTTGGATTACTTGTAGCCTACTGTCAAATATATACATGTGTGCTCAAATACAGTGTGTATCGTGTATAGTACAGTGCAGTATTTGAGTGTTTAGGGTTTGTTGTGAAAGTTGACCTTTTCACCTCAGACCAACTTTTCATGCATTATTAATTTATTATGGATCGATGAAAACCCTGCTGTAATTGGCCAGGAGTCGCTGTGACTGACAATTCTAGTTTTTGCAACTATGTCTAAACCTAACCCTAAGCTCTGCAGTAAAACACACACACACACACACACACACACACACACACACACACACACACACACACACACACACACACACACACACACACACACGGCAGACTGTTCATTTAGGACTCAATGTTTATTAGGTTTTCAAATTTCACAATGAACTAAGAGATAGACAACTGAAATACAGAAAATATAAAAGTAAAAATAGCGGCTGGCGTAGCCGTCTGGGCACCTTGGCTGGTAATCCAGTCTGGCAGTATGCTGTGGTACGCGTATCTTTCCGACATCCTGACAGTCCGACACTACTAACCCTGCCACGTATGTTGGAGCCACGGGTGAGTCTTAACCATCATCTATGTCAGACTAACGGGATGTCGGACTACCGTGCCCTCCGGATGAACAATGGCCCAAAATATTTTAGCTAACAGTGTCACTCACTTCTTTGTGCAATCTGAGAAGGTTTGCCTTCAGTCAGGTCAGGTCAGTCACTCTGGGGTCAGAGCTTAGGTCAGTGTGTCTGTTGTGACTGAAGTCACATAAAGCCAGACAGCAGCTGAGCACTGTAACTACAGTCCCAACCAGCTCTGCCTTGCATTTCTTCGATCGGCTCAAGTTTCACATGAAAATAACAACTAAGCCTAATTTTGAGAAGAGGAGATGTTGACATTAATAAGAATAATCTCACTGACTGAAACCATGCATGCTTTTCAATAAACGATCATCCTCGGCCACTCTCCCATGCTCTTATATTTACCCAGAGCACATTACACCCAGGCCCTGATGTCTTTAGCATCACTGACATCGCTGTAGTCAGACTGCTGGTCTGAATCTATGGTCGCTGAGGCGTACTGTCCCACCTTTCTGTCGCCTGATATGTGATGTGCAGAGCTTTGTGGAGGTCCTCTAGCCTGAGGGGACAGAGGTGGCCTCAGATGGTTGTGATTTATGAAGTGTCCAAGAGACGGTGTTTCCGTGGGTTTGGGAGGATGTGGTGCCTCCAATTTGTCATCCCTCCACATAAAGGCTTTTCCATTGATAGATACACCAGTCTTAAGGTTGGTTCCAGTGTTGAACCGAGTACCGGGAACCGCTCCAATCGGCATGCCACCTGCGGCCTCGACCTCTCCGTTCTTGCCGTCGCTCTTTAAGCTCCCGCTGCGGACGGTTCTTTTAACTAGAAGAACGTCGGTGTCTTCGGCTCCGCTCGTGCTGGTGAAGACGCTACTCTGCTCTCCTCTGCTCATCTCCTCCATCAGCCTCTCCCCCTGCATCCTCTGTCTCTCCATCGCCGTCTTCATGGAGGTCACCAGGTCGAGCAGACTCAGCAGGACAGACACGGCTACAGCGCCCAGCATAAAGTTGAGCATCAGGGTCTTCTCGGTGGGTCTCGAAACGTAGCAGTGGACTCCGGAGGTGCAGGGCGCCTCGTAACACAGGAAGCTCTCGGGAATGGAGAAACCAAAGAGGAAGAGCTGGCACCCGCCAAACGCAGCTTCCAGGAGAAGGCGGAGGACCACAACCAGGCAGTAAGCGCTGTGAAAGCTGGTCGCCGCTGCACAGTCACACGACGGGCACGCCGCCTGAAGAGGCGTTTTGCTGAGGGAAGCCTCTCTGGAGGAGCTCGAGTTCTCGGTTGACGTGCGACGCGAGCTGCACAACTGACCGCCATCACAGCCATTGTAGGCTCCTCCAGCACGGTGACTCTGCAGAGCTTTGTGCGTGATGTACGTGGCGAACGTCACGTGAGGGAGGCAGAGAAGGACGAGGTGGAACAGCCAGAGGCGGAGGAGGGAGACGGGAGCAAAGCTGTTGAAGCAGACACTGGAGCAGCCCGGCTGGATGGTGTTGCACACAAAACGCTCCTGCTCGTCACCAAAGAGAGTGAAGCCGGCCAGGAGCACCACGAAGAGTCGAATGACTACCATCACCATCCACCACATTTTACCTGGAATCATAGAGATTGCATTTTTGCTTTTGTAAAATACTTTCAACACTCATTTAACACAGTTGAATGATCAGTATGTTACTGTGTAGATGAGTGCATATTTCCACTGAGCTTTACATCAGAAACAAAGACAAACATTTTCCTATACAGATTCACGAACACAAAAACAATATATTTTTGGTATATAGTCAAACGCTGCATGTACCTACCCATGAAGGACACATTGTGACTCATGGTGACAACTAGTACTTCCACTGCTCCCATCTTTGTCATCGTTTAAAGTGACCGGCAATCCCATAAAGAAAAACAGCTCCGTCTCCACGAATCCCTTTTCCAATGTCACAAATCTAAACAGACTTGACTCCAAAGCGAGTTTCACCCCTGCCTGCCCACCCGCTGTGTCAAAAGTGCATGATTTGTCACAGACTACTGTCATATCCAGACACCTCCTAAGTGTGCTCCTACCTCACTTTTGTCACCAGAAACCCAGGACCTGTCTTGTGGGCTATTCTTATCAGCCCTCAAGCAAGGCTGCCAGCAAAGCATTGTTGAAATAGCTAAGCACCAGTGAGCCTTTGTGCAGTGGGATGAATGTAATTGTAAAGCATCGTATGCGATGGGTCGCAGGGAAACCTGCGACATTGTTTCTTTTAAATCAAACTGAATCTGTAAGTGGCAAATTACAGCACAATCGTGTTACAATCCAGAATCCAGTCATATCACTCGGACTGTGTTGCCATTGTGTTTAGAAGTCCCAAACACAAATGTGTGTTGAAAGGAACACAAAATATTTGTATGCTTTCACAATAATCTACTCTCTCGGCTGAATAAGTAAAACAATTGAATTGTGTTTTACTGTAAATGCATTATCTTATGGGTTATGGCCATTGGTCAATATCCATGTGAGTGACAATTTGTAAACGGTACCACTTTAAATCTGTGTGGAATTTTTGCAAAAATGTACAACTTCAACAGATGACATTAACGGAGTTCACAGTATCTTTTTGGTACACACCTATTATGAAAAATAAACCAAGATGACAGACCAGGGAAAGTGTAGGCTATTTTTATTATAAACATCACATCAACACTTCTGTATAAATAATTAACAATTAACTTAATGTTCTCTCTCGCTCTCAGATTTTAATATTTGTTTATATACTGTACAAAGTCGATTTGCTAAATAATTATATTTTAGTGCTTCGGCTGTCTGACAAATAATAAAACCATAAGCCTGACTTTCCAGGATTCAAATTCAAAAGCAGCAGATCGACAAGCCAAAACAGGACGCTTCGCAGTGTTTTGAGTTTGTAGATCTGCAATTTTCTTATGCTTTTGTGTGACGCTGTAGTAGGATCAAGTAGGGTGTTAATTTAAGAAAGAGAATACACAAAGTTATAATATGGACATAAGGTTTTTGCTCAACAGCAATAAAATGCGAATCAGTATTGCGCTGTATGATCCGCTGAGGGGCTTTTCCTGAGCACAGGCCTGTTTCTCTTGCACAATAAACACTGATAATGACTGAGCATCTGTTCTGTGCTGCACGTTGACGACGTTCATGCCTGCCGTTTTTAATCTGGTCGCCCAGAATTTAAATGTTTTCAGCTCTGGGTTGTTTGGGGCGAGAACATTGTTTTCAGCAGAGAAAAAGCAGAAAGAAAACGTTGCTGTCGGGCAGAAATTGCAGAATATCTCCATATTTAAATGTAGTTTTTTCTTAAATGAATGCCCTACTTGATCATACCACAGCATCACACAAAAGCATCAAAGGTAGCACGAAACGCGACTCAAAGCGATGCGTTTTCAGCTCGACGATCTGCTGCTTTTGCTTCTTTTTTTTTCGTGAAAAGGTAACCGTTTTGGGCATGTGAGGTTTCCACCCCTACAGAGACGAAAGGAAAACGCATTGGTGGACGTACGGCCATACGTTTCAGTGGAATGGTAAAACAAACTCAATTTAAGTACAGTTTTTTAATATTAAGAACTTGGCTCAGTCAGGTTTTATTTTCCTTATTTTACCCCGAGAAGGCCAACATACTCTTAAAGCAAGTGTATTAAAACCCTTTATTAAACTTTGTTGTATCTATAAAATGTTCTCTCAGTCATTGTCAATCACTCTTAATGGTTCCCAACATTTCAATAGAATGTTTCAGAAGTTTTAAAAAGGCATCGCAAAACACAGCTGCGTACTGGACTGACACTCTGCCTTGTGCTTTATTAATGCTTCCACGGCGGCCATGTTACATCTTTTAAGGCAACTAGCTGATGCTTCCACTCAGGCAGTGATCGAGCATGCAGGGCCTTTGGGTGTCTTGCTCAAGGACACTTAAAGAACACGACACAAGCCTGCCGTCGGACACGCGTTCGGGTGTCTAGGGGGCTTGACACTGTGATCTTTCAAAACACCACCAACAATAGCCATCACTGTCCGTAAAGAATGAATGCCACTCTGCCCAAGGCAGAGTCAACAGAGTGCGAGGTTAAGGTTAAGGTCATTCCTTGGACCAACTGGGGTATGTGCACTGCCAGGGTTCAGTGGTCTTAGTTACTACGTTATAACTGGCTGCAGCGGAAGCAACAGAGCATGAAATATTTCTCAATGAATTACTTAAAGTGGGCATCAGTCCAGTTGGTGTGTATCCGTTATTATTTTTCATTGCCTGGCCTTTAGTGACAAGCACGTGGTTTACAATTTTGGATGTGCACATGCATGCGTCAGCAAAACTTTAAGGCCAAGCTAAGATTTGGAGTACTGTAGTCATCACAGCAGGCCAAGTACTGGACTGATACTTCAATGTTACAGTATGAGACAGCCATTTTGATCAATGCATTTGAAGCTGTAACTGCAGATTACGCCATTTCATTATGAAATTGGTTGACTGAGCTCATGGTTGTAATAATAAGAACAGTATACAGCAGTTCAAGTACATGTTTGAACTGGATTTTGAAGCTAAAGGGAGTTTGTAATGTCTACACCCTGGGAAAAAATGTCATTTACAGCTATAGATCTTAAATCTAAATGGGTATTTCACTTTAACACACTACTGGGGTAATTTTAACATAGACTGCACACCCCAGACAGTTTCTTGATTCAATGTTTAGATGGTACTCATTTTATCAGACAGCCTATGGACTTTTTTCTGTGATCCCTTTGGATCGTACTCTGTACCGTTTACATTTCTGCCAATAAAGTAATCAATCAATCAATCAAACCCCCTTACTATTTAAATTCCCACAATCCCATTGTAACTCCAAGCTCCATTAAAAACCATTGAAAACACACATCCCTGCTTGTTGACTATTGTCCAAATGCACGAGGGGGCCGTATTGTTTATTTGCGTTTCTTTTATGACAACAATTTTTATAAAACGTAACAATTAAATAAAATGAATGTAAAAGTAATTGAATGAACACAATCTCTAAATATTGAATCAGGCAAGTTAAAAACTTGGGTGCACACAAAATAGTAGACGTTAAAACGACCAGTGATTTAAAGAGAAATACCCCTAATATAGTGATTCATTTTGATCAAGTCTCTCCCTTCAAACGTCTGATGTGTGCAGGACCAGGTAGGTACTCAACTGATACACACACATTCTGCATCAGGCCCATTAAGCCTAAAACAGTGCAATTCCTAACAAAACCAGCAGATGTCACCAGAGAGTGGGGATTCACCAGTTTCAACTGTAGGCTTCATTGGGATTTCCTATGCCCCATTCTAACATGAGCTTCATATATTTTGAACTCAACTGTAATGAATATACAGACATACAGTTTATGTCTAAGATGTTTTGTTAATCTGGGGTATATGGTTCATAGATTATGATACGAGGACAAAATGGGGTCAGCTGAATGTCTGATTGTGCATATCCTTACAAACTGTACAGGAATGTGTGTCACACTAACCGTCTGGAGGAATTAGTAATTTTTTTGTTTTGTCTTTCTCATTTCAAACCCCAGCATAAGCCAAACTATGCACAACGCCTGACAACACCAAACTCTTAAAACGGACTACCTGAGTTATTGGGAGGTACGCTAGAAATATTGTAAACCTTGGATATGAAGCTTAAAGAGGCCATCGCGCCAAAGCCTAATTAATGTTCTGTTGCATGCTGAAAACGGCAGAGCTTAGCTGATCTATAAGCTCACGACACATCCGCAATGCGTTGTTGTGTGAGCTTGTAGATCTGCTATTCTCTGCATGAGACACCATCGCACGACAAAGTATGACTCAGGCTTAACTCGTCTTATTCAACGAACTTGTTTGGAAAAATCCAGACAAAGGTCCCAGTGCTACACTGCTCTTCAATTTCACAAAAAATACTGAAGTTAGTCAGGGTTTGGCTCGACAACAAACCACTGATTAAAATAAATAGAATACTTAAAAACTGAAAGCCACAGAGCCCCTTATAAAGGCAATGTTACATCAAGTCTTTCATGTAGATCTGGACAACCTGACCACGGATGAATCCTGCCAAGACAGGTATTATAACAGAATGTTCAACGAAAAGGCCTCCTCAGAAATGATGCTGAAGTGGACATGACCTAAATAGTTTTGAGGCTATGACTTTAGTTTGGAGATCCAAGCCGTGACTTTAACATTGATCCAAAAGTCTGTTGTTTCCCCCCACAATTATCGCAGCAACCAGTGATTTTTCACACGAATCCATTTTGTCTCTCTCTCTCTCTCTCTTCTGGAATGAAAGAGAGGAGGCACAGTGAAGGCATCTGATCAAGTCTGGGAAAGCTTATAAAGGTGACACCCTCCTAGAACTCCGTTCCCAAGTTCTGAATTCAGGATGGGTCATTTCAGGGTTATTATCACCGGTGCCACTTCGTAGTTATTTTGGCATCCGGACCCTTTAGCAGGATCATTTGTGTTCACCTGGACACAGCTCCATTGTTAGGAACATGTCCATGTCCTCCCAGGGAGACACGTCCGAGCCAAGTACAGTCCAGTCCAGTACTTTGGGGGTTTTCTGTCTTGCCCAGGGGTCCGGGGGAATGGGTATGGCAGTGGATTTGTAGTGGTTAGGACAGGATGGCAGGGACCCATTTAATCCCGCAGAGGTTGTCCATGCTGGCCGAGCGTTTCTTGGCCAGCTTTCGCACATCTTTGTACTTGTCATCGCAGAGCCTGGAGATGGCCTGAGAGCAGAGACAAACGGCCTTAACCACTTAACACATTTAGACTCGAGGACGCATCTGTGTCGCGTTAGCTTTTAACCACTTTAACCATTATTTTAAACTTTAGCTGTTGAAAAATAGCAGATCTACAAGCTTGTAGCACGGCACATGTGCTGCGTGACGAGCTTGTAGATCTGCTATTTTTGAAAACTGCAAATCTTTTAATATATATTCTTTCACAGGGAACGTTTTTAACTCAAATCTTTGCTTCTGAGAGGTCCCTGAAACAACATATTTTGAGATGGGGGTTGCAGCCAAATATATTAATTTTTTGGGGCTCCTTGACATTAAATAGTTTGAGAACCACTGACATAGAAACATAGGTTTTTCAGAAAACTGTCAGGATTCAGAAGACATTTTGTAGAATCTGTTTTCAGGTCTTAATGGGTTAAGTCTTGTACTGTATACTTCATCCTACAAGGAATAACCAAAATGGACGGTGTAGTTTTTGTGTGATGTGTAAAGAAAATTGTGGACGGAATTGAGATCCAACTGCCCAACAACTTCTGTTGAATACACAATCAGTAGCACGTAATCTTGTGAGAGAACTTGGTAGTCAGATTGATTTGTTTATGCCAGTTTCACAAAGAGCAATTCTGATTCCATTCATGTGTAATATTACGATTATTTGATTGGCCGATTAAACCAAATTTCAAATGGTTTAAGAGTGTTTTATTCATGAGGAACAAATAAAAATAAACACACACACACCTCTAGTTTCTGGGCCTTATCCCTACTGAGGGGCTCCAGGGGGAAGCTGAGGTTGTTAGTCTCAGACAGGGAGCGCAGGTCAAAGTAGTACTTGGCATAGACGCTGGACGGCACGTTGATGTTGAACTGAAGCAGCTCCAGAAACTGTCGCTCCAGCTCATTCCTGGGAAGGGAAAATCTCAGCTGAGCTTTAGATTCAAACGTGGCGGCAAATATAGTGGCTTATGAACTGCATCTTAAGGCTTAGTTCAGATTTTTGGACTTAAAGCTGTAGGAAATACTTGCCATTAATATAGTGGTTGCAAAGGTATAAAATGATTGCCTGAGTCCTGTGCCATTGGCCAATTGATCTTGTTAATAACTTTTCATTGGTTCAGTATTTACTGGTATAAAACCCACAGAACTGCTACATAGTTCTTCCTTTATCTAGAGTCTGACCTTACTGGCATGGCAAGTATCTGCACTGTGCTGCAATGGAGGAAATAATGTTTTCATTATTTGTAGTGATGCACGATATAATCGATAGCATATCGTAATCAGCCATAAAAATGCCATATCGGTATCGGATAGGTCTCAATATAATCCAGATTATTTTTTACAGATATTGATGACACAATAATAATGTGACCACCAATGGCTCTGTCGCTTTAGTTTTGTGTATTTATAATGTTTGAAGGCAGTATAATCCATATAATATCGCAATCGGTCAGAATCGGTATCGGCAGATATGACCCTGCAAATTATCAGAGATTGAATATCGGTCATAATTTCATAATCATGCACCCCTAATTATTTGTCAAGTAGTCAAGCGTCAAAACCGACAAACACATCATCCATCCATCCACCCATCACTCACATGTCCTCCACTGTTATTTCTTTGAGGATCTGGCAGTAGTCCACGTTCCACACGGCCTGGTCGTCCCACACCTTGGAGGCTAGCAGGATGGCGCCCAGGACGATGCGTTTCCAGTTCCCTGGGCAGATGTCCATCTCTGCGTAGGTCAGTAGCCTCTCCAGATACACCTGGACAGGGACACGCAGTGAATGTTAGAGAGGCAGGGGCTTTAAAATAGCACATCTGCAAGCGTTGAGAGCTTGTATCAGCTAGTTGATCAGCTTTTCTCGGGGCGCGACCCCACGCTCTTTAGCTGCTGGAGATGTGGCATGCGACATGGATTTCTAAACAGAGGACACATTCTTTCAAAGTAAAATGCTGCCTTCAAGTTCAGGAGAGTTCTCCTGGAGAATTCTCCTGGATGCTGCCTTCGGGTGTGGCATGGAAAGGAAAGGGGGGGTATTTGCATTTTTTTCATCACCATAGTACATGCTGCTTTCATGGTCTAGAGAGAGGGCAGTTATTTTACAGACCAGTAAAAAGGGCAGGGGCTCAAACCCACTTTGATGCCTGTGTGTGGAAACTGTGCATGTGCCTACACCTGGACACAGGGGGAGTGGGGTCAATAATAAGGGTGTGGGGGTGCTGAAACACAATCCTTCCCCCACACAGTGGCATGCATGCTCCTCACCCCAATACACTATATGGTACATACAGAACGAGATATATTGTCCCTGTCGGGCAGGAACCTCTTAACTCCATATTTTTTACTTTTGGGGGTATTTTCGTAAATAAACGCCCTACTTGATCACACTACAGCCGAGCATCACACAAAAGCATCAAAACTAGCAAATCTACAAGCTTGAAGCTTGAAGCTTGGCACAAATCATTTTCTTCTTGAAAAGTACGTTTTGGATTAGAATCTGAAATATTGCTTTCTAAATAACATTGTTTTATTTCTTAGTATGTTCATACTGGCATGATCATGACACAAATGGAATAATTCATAATCGTTCTACTGGGTGTACTATTTTTGCCACTCATCTCCAGGAGGTCACAGAGCACGCACATGCCTACAGTATAATGTTTATTCATTAACACAGCCGAGTAGCGCAAGGCAGCAGTGTGTGTGTGACTGTGTGTGACTGTGTGTGTGTGTGTGTGTCAGTTTACCAGTGTGACGATGGCACACTCAGCCGTGAGTTGTGCAGCACTGAACAGCGTCCTGACAAAACGATAGATCTGTTTCTGTTCTGGGTCCAGCGAGTTGTAGTCTGGAGGAACCACTGATTTCTGGAAGAGGAAGGAGAGTCTAGTTCAGACTAGGGATGGTGAATTATCGTGATTAACCAGCCCACATGTGTGCGGTCCTCGGCCACGCTCACAGACAGCATTACATTCACTGAAAACCGCCCAATGATAGAACCGCAGCATTTTCGATTCATTGTTATATGTTAAGTTTAATTGAAGTAAATAACCGCGATTAATGATCAACTATTAACATCCCTAGTTCAGACCAGTCCAGAGTCAAGTTCAGACCAGTACAGTCAAGTTCAGACCTGTTCAGAGTCAGATTCAAACCAGTTCAGACAGACACAAATGAGATTAGGTGATTTACCGAGAGTGGGTGTAGCTTCTCATCAAAGATCTCTTGCAGAATGTGTCCATCTGTGTCCCTGGAAGCACAAAGCACCTCAGATTAATCTACTGACACTTAGGTCTGTTTTTAAATATTGTAGTTAGATGGTTAAAACTGTTACTTTTCAGTATTCAAATAAATAAAAAGTAGCAGATCTACAAGCTCAAACCCACGCAGCGTTTCGAGCTTGTGGTTCTGCTACTTTTGAGTGATGCTGTAGGTAGGACAATCAAGTAGGCTGTTAATTTACAATTAAACACAAAATGTTAAAGATGACGATAAGAGGTTTCTGCCCAACAGCAACGATATTAAACATGTGTATGTTGCAACAGATTTTTTAAATGTATTAATTTAACAGCAACTGTTACACAATATAAACTATGTGGAGTAGAAAATTAAAGGTTTGCTCATGCTCACCTGTTTTTGATGTGATAGTAGATGGCCAGTGCAACACTGTACAGACAGACAGAAAAGAGGAAGATGGTGAAACTTGTTAAACTTGTGATGCATTGAGCAGATTTAGACTGGATATATTAGGATTCATTTTGCAGTAAGTATAAAATAAGATATATTAGGATTCATTTTGCAGTAAGTATAAAATAAGACTAAGTGGTTAAAACCACGCATTTTCATTATTTATTTATTTATTACAGTATTTGCATTCCAGTCATGCTCACCATTTGATGGTGTACTTGAGGTTGGGCTGGCTGACCGTGTTGTCATCCAAGTAAATAGTGGAACAGGAGCTGTGTTTTCGCCTTATCGTCCCATGCTGCAAAGACACACACAGTCACCGTGACACACACACATACACAGTCACCGTGACACACACACATACACACACACAGTCACCGTGACACACACACACACACACACACACACACACACACACACACACACACACACACACACAGTTATTAGTGTACTTGTCTTTGTTGGCGCCAAATGAAGCGTGCACTGTGTGTGGGAAAGGCAATCTCACTTGCAAGCCATGCAGAAGATGATTTTATTTTCTGCTTTAGCTGCTGTGCAACAAAGCTTAAAATAATTGGCTTTTAAAATACGGTGTACGTCCATATACAGTTCATTTTGATATTATCAAGGGAGCGGCTGAATTAATTTTCCCTTATGCTGATGAAAGATTTAATTAAAATAAGAAGATCAGAGATCTTGTTTCACCCATATGATTGATTAATTTAATTAATTAAATAATTAATAAATACATTCATTAATTAATTGAAGTACAGCTATTCAACATTTTGCACAAATCTGTTTTGTATCGTTGCACACTAAACGTGCTGTTAAACGTCTAGTTGTATCACTAGCATTTCAGAGCAACTGTTTTAGCATGTTAATGAAACATGCTAAAACAGTTGCTCTGAAATGCTAGTGATAAAACTAGAAAACTTCTAGTTTACTTCTACTGTGGGTAGTTCTTTGCATTCAGTTTAAACTAGGTCTAAGATTAAGGCTATTCTCAGATTACACAGCTAGTAAACCTGGGCATATAATGGGGAAAGGTCATGCAGTCGATATTTTAATAGCGGAAAACTACTGTTTCAAGCCATGGTGTGTAAAATCAAAACCATTAAAGCTTTAAATTAAACTTTAAAAAAAAGCTTGTGAGTTGACTTTCCCTACTGTTCATGAACAATTGCCTTGATCAGCTGGTACTATGCTACAATACTAGCTGGCTATATTTTTTATTGTGAGTTTAACCCATTCTGACCTGAGATCAGATTCATACGAGGTTTCCACTGGACACACACTGGTCTGATTAACCCATTCTGACCTGAGATCAGATTCTAAAAATGTCAGTCGATTTTTCAAAAATAGCAGACCTACAAGCTCGTCAATAGCTAAAGCATAACATGATGCCAACACCAAAATGGGTTCCCGTTCAGAATGGGTCAACTTGATAAATTGAATGGCTGCTATATATTATTGCTTAATTTCTCCACATAAAATGCCAACATGCCACAATATGATAGTGAATTGCAAATGATATCAAATAATAGTAAACAGGTTCACAGGGTGAAACGATATGAAATGTAATGAAATAGAGCTAAATGGGTTAAATGGAGTATTCATGACATACGGTAGATAAATATGTTACCTTTGATTCCACAATATGTGTTAACTTGTAAAACAATATGATACATTGTCAATACGTTTATGTCACATAAATCAGAAGCAGTGTAAATTGCGTAAGTAAAGTGACTAATTAAATACTTATGTAAGACACTTACATGATTGATGAACATGCTCTTTCGTTTTTCTCGCACTACAAATAGAAGACAGACATAAAACATTTGTTTTGTTAAATTATGCAGGGGGAAAAAACTGTTTGTAGAAAGAGACCAACAGTAGCACACCTCACTTGGGCTGCATCATAATGACAAAATGGAATGATCATAGTGATATGCAGCAGCCAATTCCACAGGTAAACATAGCTGAGGGTAAAGATGTTAATTGTGAAGTAGGTGTGTGTGTGTGTGTGTGTGTGTGTGTGTGTGTGTGTGTGTGTGTGTGTGTGTGTGTGTCAGTGTGTGTATATACAGTATGTCACCATTTGATTGGAAAACCACAAACTAGTCGGATTGAAAAAGGTGCACCGACGAAGGCATGCCGTCTCGGCACCACCCCGAGTTACAATTTAGTTACAATTAAGGGTGGGCGATATGGAAAAATATAATATCACGATTTTTCATGTTGGTTTTTATGGTTATTTTTCAAGTACAACCACCTAGAGGGGGGAGGGTTGTGGACGGGTGGTATTTTGTGAAAATTTAAAAAAAAAAAAAAAAAAAAAATATATATATATATATATATATATATATATATATATATATATATATATATATATATATATATATATATATATATATATATATATATATAAAACAACCAACTACAAAGTAACAAAAACTAAAAGAAAAAGGAGTAACAGACCTAAAACTAAATACGAATTATTTTTGGCGAACAAAACAGTCGCTATTCTCAGAACCTAGGAGATGTATTTTCTTAGTTGGACGGGAGGGCCACAACGTGGGGGAGCGCAGGAGGTGAACTCCAAAAAAAATAAGCACTCCTTTTACAATCCGACTGGTTTTTCAATCTGACTGCAACATACATCACACACACTCACACACGCACGCACACGTTTGATTGGTGTTAATGCTTATTAGGAGTCTCATCGGCTTGAATTGCATTCCGGGGGTTGAACATCATGGCAACACAAACATTGCAAGGGTACAATTGCAGAATAGGAACCTCAGTAGTTAGATTTGAGTGTTAGTTTCAGCATGAAGCCCAAGCTGTTACGCCCTACCCTAAAGTAGTGGTTCTCAAATGTTCTTTCAAGGACCCCCATAAATCATAGTGAAGCATAAATGGAACCAAATGAACCAAGGGGCTAATTTGGTTCCATGTATGCACTCTCAGAGTTACAGACCTGTAAGGGTACCCCAACCCCCAAGGAACCCAGAGGGTCCCTAGACCAAACTTTGAGAACCACTTCCATAAACAGCAAGGTAATACGAATGACACAGCAGACAGCAGCATAGCATCAGCACACTTAACACCACACGTTACTGGCATCATTGGACAGAAAAGTTATAAGTGGTGAGAAATCACAATGTTAGACAAAGACAGAAGAACCCCACTTTAACAGACCAGAGGTGAATATATAGATAGTCCAGTAGGGGGAGACATTGATTTCACAACTCACCAGGTCTGCTTGGCTCTGTGGGGGGAAAAGCGAAAACCAATAAAAACCTTCCAGTTACTCAATTTATGTATTTATGACGCGGACAATAAAACATTACAGCAGTGGTTCACAGTTCATACACAAAACTAAAATGAATTAATAGTTTTAATTTGTTTGGTCAATACCAGTCCACAATTATGTCTACTGCGTTTCTGTGGTTCTATTGAGAAACCCATACGGTCTCTGGCATCAGGGCTGGGCAATTAACCCATGCACATCAAAACCCATATTTAGAACAAGTCCGATGAATAACAGAATAATCAATATATTTATGTTTTATCTTATACATCAAAAAATCAACACTAAAAACAAATCTAAACAAATCTGGCATGCAAATAGTGAAAATAGCAGATATTCTATTTTTACTACATTATTATTTTTGAAATAATTGTAAATTTGAGGCAAAAGTTTGAAATATTGGTGATATTTATTTGAAACATGCACGCACACAAATCCCCACAGGGAGCTAATACTCCAGGCTCCACGCTTAAGTCATAAATTACCACATTTTAACCCTCTACACACAACACTGTAATCTACAACTTCAATATGCTGTGTAGATGATAGCTCACTAGGGGGTGTGTGTGTGTGTGTGTGTGTGTGTGTGTACTGTAGACTGCACGGGACCAGTACAAGAAATGACAGAACCAGTACAGAAAGGCCCCTTTTCTACCAAGAACGGTTTGCGTTCTAGATTCTTGGAAGTTGGAACCTTGGTGCTTTTTCGGAACCGGCAGACATTTTTTGGTTCCAGTTCCGAACCAACTTTTAGGGTTCTGAACCAATTCAATTTCAGTGGAAACTTGTTCAACACCGGTGGAAAAGGGACAAGAGAGACAGAAGAACCAGTAGAAACAGAACCAGCACACAGAGGCTCCTTTTCCACCAAAATAACTTGGTTCTAGAACTGGTTCTGTTTTCTTTTCTTTTATGATGGTTTATATAACAGCCACTTTGGTCGTATTTTTTTGTTCCAGTTCCGAACCAACAAAAAGAACAGCACTAGTAGAGAGAGAGAGTTAGAGAGATAGAGAGAGAGACCAGATATACACGCCGAGGAAGGCTTGGCGCCGAAACACGTCCGTGTTTTGTTTGTCCGTGCAGCATTATGCAATAAACGTACCAGAAAGACTTTGGACAGGAGTCGAGTGCTGGCTATTTCTCTATTTCAGAGAGACCAGTACACAGAGAGCGATAGAGACAGAACAAGGAGAGTACAGACTAGAGAGAGGACCCAGTTACTCACCGTCTGTCTGGGACTTGCTGAGGAAGATGGTGCTGGCCCTAGGGTGGTCTGAAGGGTTGAAATCCATGTTCAACTCTGGAAAAGAAACAACACAAAGACCACAGGTTTCAATGACAGTATTTACAGGTTACAGGTTGTTTTACAATTCAAGTCCAACACCTCCAAGCCGTCCAACGGCTGAGGTTCGTCACCATAAAGAAAATGTGTATAACTAATGTTGGCCATTGTAAAAGATCAACCGATGGTTCCGCTGAAATCGTATTATGGTAGGAGGCAGCCGGTATTATTTATGGTGAACACCAATTTTTCTAAAGTTCTGTTGAGCGGCCCGGGCCAGCGGTTCAGACACATAGGCACATAAGCAACCCGACAGTGCATCGCAGGTTCGAGTCCCGTTCCCGGCGATCTCTACTGCATGTCTCATCTCTCTCCCCGTTTCCTGTCCATCTCCACTTTGAACTATAAAAATAAAGACAGAAAAGCCCCAAAAATATCTAAAAAAATAAAAGTGCTGTTGAGCAAGCCTGCAGTTCGACGTGTCGTGCCCGTGCACTCTGACCTCTCCGAGTCAATGTATGCGAGTCAGAGTAAATGCATGAGTTGGATGCTGTGGCCTGTAGAATGTTCGTCGCGGTCGCATACTGCTGTTGCATGTTAGTAACAGCAGATGTACAAGCTCACAAGTAACGGGTCACGAACGTGATGCGTTGTGAGCTTGTAGATCTGCTATTTACGACACAAATAAGCATAACTGAGGCAGCAGAGGCATAATGTGAAAACATCATTCCATTATGTTGAGTAACATGTTGGGACTTAAACCAGTGGTTCTCAATTAACTTTTCAACAGCTTTCACGGCCCACCCATCTGACCACTAAACCCGGTAGAAGTGTTAAATGGTCGGCCGCGTGCATTTTCAGAACATGATTATCTTAATGATCATTCAATGAATCCATCGTGTTCCGACTTGGATCAAGGGAACTAATGTAGTATACTTTGTTCCTATTTATTGGCATTCTAATGAAAAAGATTGTGTTTAGAATTTGATATATTATTAGTTAGAATTTTTCATCAAATTATTTCCCCACTTGCAGTATCCTCACGGCCCACCACTGGTTGAGAATCATAGAACTAAACCAACACCTGCACTCACAACAAAGCTACAGCCGCATGCGAGTCGGTCCTGTGCTGCATCGCCTTGGGATGAGGCGCAGATATATTTGTATGTACTGTATGCATGCAGTGTGGTGTGCAAAATGTCTGTGCACTTGTGCGTGCGTGGCTATGTGCGTGTGAAATGGGGTCATAATATTTTCTGCATTCAGGGAATTTTTTTATAGCAGAAATGCACAGCTCTGTAACCCTGACACAAGCCCCCATTCCCTGTAAAAGAGCCTTTGTTATTTGGTGAAATCAGCGTTTAAAAATGCCTGGTATGCAGTGGATGCAGCCACATACTCCTACTGTATTAGATGCAGGGCAGCAGATAAAGAATTCTGCAGCCATTTGATTACAGATTATGGTTCTCTTTATTAGTTGAGCCGAGAGAGAAGCAATGCAAAGCTATTGTAATGATGAGGTTGTATATGTATGTGTATGTATATATATATTGGCCGGGCATTCATTAAAGTTGAAATATAGATTTCAAGTTTCTCCCCGACAGACATATATACACAGTATTCAAAAATTTCAAATCACAGGCCATGAAACTTGAAACATATAATATAGATCTCAATATTCGTCATATGGTGCAATTTGTCGAAGGTCAATAATTGATTCACACATTGTTTTGCATGTCTTCTGAATTATTCATCACAGTAGGATGTGAGACTGATCCCATTTGAATGCTTGTCCCAATCATTTCACTTCCTTATATTAGGTTTCCTAGAATAGATGATGCAAGTTAATGATGCAAGCTGACGTAGCAGTTTGGCATATCGCAGTTCAACTACACAGTACACACACCTTTAGGTTGGCCTTGTATTTCACATGGAAAGATTGTGAGCACCATGAGGTCATAGGCCATGAGGTCATAGGCTCTTATCTAAGCTCTATTGTCGTGGGCTTTGGCAATAAACCTTGTACACATCTACACACACTGAGCAGGAGTTTTATGAACCTATACTTTGGAAATGGATCCGAGTTGTTACTGTACTTGGTGCTTGTTTTTTCCCCTCTAGTCTATACCAGATGTATTTTGCCGAACACTTCCCCTCAAGGTCAGCAGAGACTCAAATACAAGAGATGCTTTCAGGCACACATGATAAAGAGTAAGCACACACACACACACACACACACACACACACACACACACACACACACACACACACACACACACACACACACACACACACACACACACACACACACACACACACACACACACACACACACACACACACACACACACACACACACACACACACACACACACACACACACACACACACACACACACACACACACACACACACACACACACACAATTTTACTGTGGAATGCTGCTCCTGACATGTATCATAGACATGTCAGATATGTCACACATGTGTCAAACAACAAGTCTGTCAATCCAAGGCTGAGGCACAATTTAGCGCACGCACACATCTGGCCTGCCTAATTTATCTTGGCTGCAACAATAGAAGAGCTGATGCAAGCAGTGTTCTCAAGCTCAATATTCCACCATGGGAAGCACATCACTCAGCCTGTCGGATGCGACAATGGCACAATGACAGTGCATAATGATACAGTACAGCTTAACGTTACAAAGTTTAACCAGTCAGTTTGTTTAACAGATAATCACAAGTCACAACATAATTAAACTCCATGTCATCTCCGCATTCATCAAATCTAAGTAAAAGTAAGTCACAAGCTATGGGGAAGGTGATATGTTTTGGTTAAAACAAAACATCTTTTGTTTTTGGTGATAAGATTAAAAAATATATTATGATAGTACCCATTGCTATAGACTAGCGTATGTTCAGTAACAGGAGTCTCCCTGTCTCTCCAAGAGGAGGGGGGGGGGGGGACACCACCGATCAACAACGCCACCACCCAGTCATTTATTGTTGTATATAGCGTAGTGATGCTAATGCGCTGCTCTGGTATTTATTGTACCTAGTTAATTAATGTGATGTTAATTGGGTGTGTGACTTTGACGTGGTCAGCTCTGCCAAATCTCATGTCATAGTATTGACTTGCACGGCCCTAGTCAGGTGCCAAGTACTCCATTACAGCTATGTGAGAGGTAGGTCTGCATAACTGCATGCAAAGTTACCAGATTTAGAGATAGGGTTGATGTAAAAAATTATTTAAATAAATAAATGAATAAAATAAGAGGAAAATACTTAATTTAGAGTTAACCTCCCTGTATGTTCCACATCCAACAAAACAAAGCAAAACTGATGTGACAGAAACAAATATCGCCAACAAACAGCAAACCAAGTGCAACAACAAAAACAGCCCAGCCTGAAGGGAAAACACTGTTCTCCTCCTTGTATTTCCCAGAGTTCTCAGTGTGCCGGTGTCAAATGCAGATATGTGATATCACCCAAAACCAACCAGCACCTCAGCTAAACTTTAACGAAGGCTCGCGCTCGGCACCTGCGCGTTGTAAGCCGACACGGCCCAGCTAGCCCGGTCAGCTAGCAAAACCTACCGCTCTGCTAATGAATTAACAATGAACAAGCCTGTTGCAGACACGGCCAAACAGTTGTAGCGTGATGGTGCGCTCACACTACTGCCTTTGTTTATATAGTGATTTAATGGATTTCACAAGCTTCTTCTCCAACTGATTTATTGTCTGTCGTTCATGAACAATTTTTCCCTCATATTTTGTTATGCCTTTCAAAGCATTCCCCTTTTCAACAAGAGGAAAGCAGTGAGGGATATGGTGTAGGCCAGGGAATAGTAGAGGTGGGAACAGTGGGACTTGATGTCACATGTAGGAGTCAGTGGAGGCTTGCATCTCATTCCCAGCCTCCACAACAGCCAAACACTGTAAATACTATTTTTTTAATGCCTGTGTTGTTTCAAGGTGTAACACATTACTTGCCTAGGTTAACCCTGACATCCCTCTTTTGGGCATATAATTTTACTTAAACTTTTGTTTAATTATTGATTTTCAGAAACAGTGAAAGTATACAGTATCTACAAGCACACAACGTGACATTGTTGCTTTTATGTTGTACAACTTAGTACACAGGGCTTAAGTGGTTATGAAAAGGGTCTGTTAATAGCAGATTTGTGGGCCATAATTAAGGTTCCTTTTCCACCTAAATAACTTTGGTTCTAGAACTGGTTCTGTTCTTTATTTTATCACATCTGCATCTTTCAACCTGAAAAGTGACACGCCCACTTTGGTTCCCACTTCAGGGCAAGAAGTAGTATTTTTTGGTTCCAGTTCAGAACCAACTTTTAGGGATTTAGGAATCAATTTGGAAAAAAACTAACAGAACCGGCTCAACCCCGGTGGAAAGGTGGCCTGAGTGTGAAGAGGAACCTGTGTAGGTTAATAAGTAAATTACAAGTGAATTAGTTATGAGCAATAACTCACTTGAGACTGCGTAACATAGTCCGAGTTAGAAAAACTAGAATAGAATAGCACTTACAAAAGGCTAATTTAGGATGCAAAAATGTACTTGCTCATGGGAGATGGGTCGTGTCAACTCCATTCCCATGCAGTCACTGAACATTGGCTTGTTTTCTCTAGCAGGTGCATTCAGACGCCCGCCAGCATGGTTGTAGGTTTTGTGGCCACTCCATGTGTGTGTGTGTGTGTGTGGAGTGTAGGACTGCGCCATCGATTAAACTCTTAGCATATTTTATAGATTTATTTTTGTGGTGTATATCAAATCTATTAAATACTTAAGCTAAGCATTATTTTATACTTTGTCGCATAACTGTGTTGAGGCATTAGGCATTTAGCAGGCTACGCTCTTAATCCTGGAACCTAATAAATACTGTGAGACGGTGCAGTTGCTGAGGCTGCTCTGTCTGGCATCCTTTTTTACCTTTAGGATCATAATCCCATCCATGGTTCGTGCCATTATCCCATTTTGGGCGGGAACCCTTTTGGTGTTTTAAACATTATGTTTAGACCTAAATAAAATAGTGAAAATATTTATTTCAGAAAACTGAAACAATGTAATAACTTAAGAGAAGATAAAACTTTATTGATCGCTGTGGATCAACTGGATTGCTACAGTATCCAGTAATAGGAACGCGAAAGAAAAATGAAGAATTAGAGAACCTCAAAAACTATATCATCTGACAATTGGGCATAAAACCAGCCGCTGCTCACTACTGTGCAGTACCAGATATAAGTATGTACATTTGTATAGTATAAACTAAAGTATGACCAGCTGCAAAACACAATTAGCTGCAAACCTGATACAGTGCAAATTCTGATATTGACCAAACAATGTCCAGTTAAAATCGTATTGCACCTAGTATTATTATTATTATTACTACGAGGACGTTTTCTTTGTTTGATGTCCATTTGTGTGAATCTGATGAACTGAACGATTACACATTTAAGTAGATGATTACTTTTCACACAAATAATTGCAATTAACGATTTAATTGTGTTTTTTGGCATCGAACATTGGAACTTAGGCTCTTAGGCTTCTTGGCTGTTAGGCTTCGTAATCACAACTAGCACAAGGCAGATATGACAAATTACTTGAATATACAAAAACATTAATGACAAATGTAATAATTGTATACTTAATAAAAATGTGTAAGAATTTAAACAGTGGAACTAGTTGATTGTGACGTGTTGTAGAATGTAGATAAACTATTTCCGCTATTTTCGGAAAATGCTTGAAAATGTATGCACATTTTTCGACATGGAAACGATTGACGACATCTCAAATAATTGCGATTAAGCGATTATGCAATAACCGTGACAGGCCCGCATGAAAGCTGTGCAGCTAGCAGGGACAAAACCTAATGTGCAAAACATTGAAAAGCACCAGAGAAGACCTTTCCCTTCACTTCCTCTACATCTCCATTAGCCTGACACTCTGCAGACTAATGGGGATGGACAGTGATGAGAGCATGCCATTCTATCCCCCTTAATAATGTACACATGCACGCACGCACACGCACGCACGCACACGCACGCACCATTGTTGGCTTGTAAAAGCTGACTGTAGGACAGTTTAACCAAACAGTGCAGAGTCATCCCTGCCTGCCTGCGTGGGAGAGAGGATTGACCTGCATCAGTTGAAACATCCTCCAGCTGCCAAGAACCAAGCACTAAAACAGTAGTCACATGTCTGCAACTTCTGTATATTTTAATGGCATGGCTCTGCAAATGGCTAGCAGTCAATAAGAGGGTCTGCTGTGTGGGTAGTACTAGCAGTAGTAGACAATCCCACAAAGCTCTGGACTGAGCAGTGCCAAATATCCCGCGCACACTGCCAGGTGCAAATGCACACATTTTCAACTCGTCTTCAAATAATCCTCACTAATAATCATCATAATAGTACTGTCCAGAGGCGTTTCCAGGACTTACATGTTGGGCAGGCAAGATGTGTTGTCGTCGACTCGTTTGTTTATTTACAGCTCTGACCTGTTGGTAACCTATAAGCTCAGCATGTTTCCTTGTGGGGGTTACCATGCAACTACTCGCAACCAAACGGTTGCGAGTAGTTGCATGAAACCATCATCTCAAATAGTAGTTGCAAGGAGTTGCATTGGTGTGGTTTGGGCCTTACAGAAACACGCAACCCATTTCCAAATGTCCACTGTATGTTTAGTGGGTTAGTAAATCAACCATGTAACGATTGACCAGACCTGTTCATGTGAGACGCTGCTGACTAGACATTCAATGAGATTGAATGGAAGGCAAATAAGTACACAATAAAACATAGATTTGGCAATCTATATTTCACCACAGTAGTACCATTTTGGTCTACTTGGTCTGAGTCTCAGAGAAGGGCTGTGGACAGTTTAGAAAGTGACTACCAGTGACATCATTGATGGATGGGGAATCCAAGCTAATGGAAACTGCAGGCTTTCCATCACTGTATGGAAGCCATTGTTCTCACACGTATACACGTTTTATTTGTGTATACGTGTGATTGAAAAAACAAAAATCTCCCACAAAAAACATTTCATGTTTTAAGTATACTTTCTGAAGTATACTATACTTGGGGCTTGGATAAGGCTGAACCGGACAGACTGACCACATGTAGTCCGAGATGATAGATCTTCATTGCAGCCACAACGTTCCCATGTGGATGCGATTAGATTTTGTTAATAGAGTAGGAGGCCATGTAAAAAGGCCACAGTAAAGGGGAAATACACTGGCGAGACATTGATTTCATCTATTATTTGAATCCACTGCAGATAGTAGGGCCAGTCCATTCTATTGAATCCATCCTATTGAATCCACAGCAGATAGTAGGGCCAGTCCATTCTATTGAATCCATCCTATTGAATCCACAGCAGATAGTAGGGCCAGTCCATTCTATTGAATCCATCCTATTGAATCCACAGCAGATAGTAGGGCCAGGCCAGTCCATTCTGGCCATCCACCCAAAAATACAAACAAGCACAGGGTTCAGCTGAGCATGCCAATTAGTGCCTTCTTTATAGAAACTACAATCACCAATGGATTATGCAATTCAGGAAGTTAAATATGGGATCAAAGAAGGTGGAACTCAAACATGAATACTGCTGTAACTGCTCGTAGTATTTACTAATGCTATTGCTTAACAAACTTGGGAAACGCTACAGTTGGACCTCAAAGAGCCGAGTGCGAACCTTCTCGACCTCTGCATCGGGCAGCCTGATCGAGTTATTGACCAGCAAGGCTGCAGCAATCAATTTGCCTTATTCCCTGCTGGGAATGTCTTCATTATAGTCGGTCAATGAAAGTTCTGTTATCTCTACATTAGGAGATGTTGTGGGGAGTGGGACATCGTTAAATTGTAGCGGCAGTTAGTGTCCGTGCACATAGAGATATATGTATGTGCATGTCACCCCACTGTGCACCTCTACCCTCTCCCTTTCATGTCACTCCACTGTTCTGTCTGTGTTGTTAATGTTAACCACATGTGACATAGCGTCCCTCCCTAATTCTACCATTTGGCCAAAAAAGCAGATCTTCAAGCTAACAAGACACAAATCTGATTAAAACTTTGGATGCTGCTAATGTATTGAGCTTGTAGATCTGCTATTTTCAGCTAATGCTCCCCTCAGAATAGCGATACTAGGGCTCAAGTGGTTAATGTAGAAAACAAATTAAAACGTTCCCATGACAAACATTTGGCAGAGCCCCTGTAGTAACTCTGAGGACAACCTAGGGGTCACATGGGCTATTCAGGAAGGGGCAGGTTTGGTGACACCAGATGAAAAAAAAGATATTCATGTCCACACATTACAAACTGCTCTCCTGTGTTTTTTATTTATCTAGCCAAAAAGAATGAATGTTTCACCATTGTAGGGCTTCATCGGGTGAACATGAACATGGGCGAAACGTTAAATAAATAAAAGAGTAGCACATTCCCTTTTTCTTCACTTGATTATTGTTGGGTCTAGCGTGATTAAAGCACTGTGGGATGTTTTTTCTTTTGGTGACACCAGAAGCATAAATCTGTGAATAAAATGCTAATGTAATAGCCTGAGTGTTTAACTGCCATGGCAACTGGTTGCCAGTTCAACCAGGCAGCGCTCTGAAGTGATGAAGAGAGGGGCTCTGGAAGGCAGTGAATTACTTTCTCATTACTCGTCAATAAATCAATCGGGGACCTCTCTCCCATGAACACTCTGACCTGGGTGGGAGGAATACGTCTTTAGAAATGAGGGAATATACACTGCAGCTCCCGCTGGAGTTGTCCGTTTGGTTTCACCACAGAGTCATTTACCAGGAATAACGCTACAGTCGGGCAGAAACCTCTTATCTCCATATTTTAACCTTTTCTGCTTTTTCGTAGATTAATGTCCTACACAAAAGCATCAACAGCAGCAGATCCACAAGCTCGAAACGCGGTGCGAACCGATGTTTTTTGCTTTTGATGGTTTTGAATTTGAATCCTATAAAATAAACAGTTTTAGACATGAGGTGTCAATATGCACAAAATCACAAATAATGGATAATATGCTGTGATTCTTGCTGAAGAACTCAAAAGGTATACAGGATATTGTCATTAAGTTACATTTAAGTGGGTCTACTCGTATAGTGCCGAGCAGACAATGTATTGTGTCTGGTTCACCATCAGAAGCACATTGCTCTACCACAGTGGTTCCCAAACTGTAGTGTGTGCACCCCTTGTGGTGCGCGGCCGCGAGCGCCTTCTAGGGGGTGCGTGACATGAAAAGGCTAATAGTGGTGCTATGGTTTTATTTGAAATATATTAACATATTATGCCAATATATGGAAAGTATATGCAGAATATGGCATATAATAATTTACTGCGTGTCACTTCCCCCATATCTCTACCCGTTTCCTGTCAACCTACTTTCTATCCCTCCATAAAAAATATAAAATAAAGGCGAAAGCCACAAAAAAACATTAAAAAAAGCCTCACGTGTAAGAACCGGTAGACCATTATCAAAACCCACTGGCTCTGACCAGAAGCCCTACAATCTACATTTACAGGTACAAGTGAATGGGACCGTTTTGTCTCCTAGTAAGCAGGCAACCCTTTAAAGTAGGACAGTGCACCTCTGGATTAGCATATTTTGATACGTGTCGACGCAGAAAGAGCCGTTTTGAAGGGAGATCAAGAACACAATACAGAGAGAGAGAGAGAGAGAGAGAGAGAGAGAGAGAGAGAGAGAGAGAGAGAGAGAGAGAGAGAGACAGAGAGATATGCAGACAGAGAGAGATATGCAGGCTGAGAGAAAGCTGGCAGAGCAAGTTATCAAATCTCAATCTAAATGTGAATCCGCTTACTCACTGCAATGTAAATCCTTTTGAATCTCAACTAAATTGTGGACAGAGTGAGGAAAACCATTTCGCTGTGCAAAAAAGAAAGAAAAAATAAACTATCAACCTTTTAAGGTATTTGGAGACAATGCTCTCTAAATCTCTATACATGTGGCGCGACCTTCAGATTTGGGGTGAAACAATGCAATAAGATGAAGATCATAAGCGACTTAAAATAAATCAAATCTGAATACTACTACACTAGGTCCACTCTGCTTCCAAAATGGAACTGAGCTAACAAACCCCAAACATACAGAAAGGTTTAAAGTCTTCAAATGTTTTTTAGTTTTTGTTTACAGTTTTTACCATCTTCCAGACAGCAGTTTATTACGTTATAACAAGTTACAACGATAGCACAACAACCCCACACAAATAGCCTATCTATTGACCACACTTGCCAAAAGTAAAAACCTCAAAACAATAATCCATGTTCAAAGTGCCCACAACACACATTTCCTGAATGGGTGCCCTGATTCATGGGGAAGAGAGAGTCATCAACCGCTTCCAGGCTTCCGTAGGCCACACCTAAATATATAAGCTCATCAGCTGATGCCTGGCGCCTCGCAGAATGAACAGTCATCTTAACAGAGATACACAGTAAGCTTTGTAAGTGAGAGGGAGATCATAGGACTGCTTTGTCTGTGTGTCTCTCTCCCTCCATCTCTGGCTTTCTCTTGTGTCTATCCACTCTCCCTAGTGCCCCTATTCTTGGCATGTTAAAACTGCCAAACATTCTGCTAAATTAGATGAACATGAACATCTATCTATAAAGGTGTCTATGCGTACGTGTGTACACGTCTGTAATCCACGTAACTCGGAAACCGTTAGCCCCACCGACTTCAAATTCGACACATGCGTTCAACAACACCACAGGGAGTACAGTGCCCGGTGTCGAGAACCGCCACAAAAGGCCTCTGCCCAGGCTCTGGACAGGTCCCCAGCTCAGCCTCCATGGAGCTGACCTGTTCTGACATCTGCATAGACTCCATATTTTGGCATGCCTGACAAAGAACTCCATATATGGGCATAAAAAGGGACACAGACATAATAACTGGGTGGGTTATTCATTTCCAACTTGCATCGTTCCAAGTAGGCCAGTGCCCAACGGGCACCGCTCTAGTTGATTACAATAGGGGACTTGAACCGGACTTTACACGCTTGATTTTCACACAACACAACATTTTCATAAATACTAATAGGCCTACGTATGTTTTCAACCACTAGTTCACCTTAAATCATCATCATAACCTTTATTTAAGCTCGGAGTACAATTGAGGGGCAGGCCCTCATTTTCAATGTAGCCTAAATAATAACCAAAATAGCAGATTGCTACACATTGTGGTCTTGTAGAGATGGACTATTTTCCGTGAAGCGATTTGGTGTAGAGGGAAGGGAGGGAGACTATTACAGGTGTACTAAAAGTTAGAAAATTGAATTTCCCTGTGGCATGAAATAGATTATTTCATTATTTATTGACCGTCCCACATATGAAGCCCCCTCCTTCCCACCCTCTACACATCTACAAGCTGACAACACATTGTGAGTTTGTAGTTCAGCTACCAAAAGCTATTTTTGCCAAATGTGCCAAAAGCTATTTTTGCCAGATGTGCCAAAACATTTTCCACAGAATAGGGATGCTAGGGTTCATGTGATTAAGTAATAAGGTATTAGACAAGTTACAATTGTGTATTTATTTGCATTATATTCCACAGGATACGTTATACGTAACGTTAACACATACTGCAGGAATATTGTATCAGACATTTCAGAACATTTTAAGTTATTGCAAAATATTATCATCAATAATTTGTCAGTGATTTTTCATGGAAGATTCTACGTTCATGTTGGGGCAACCAAATGGCTGAACCTGATGTTGTGCTATCAATACTATTAACAGCATCCTAAGTTTGAATCTGATTTACTGACCCGTGGCACATGTCTTCCCTCTGTCGACCCACTAACCGTCAGATCTCTCCCTCTCTACGTTGTCTTAAAAATATGTCTAACCACTTTCAAGTTGGTGTCCCTGTTTTGGACATGCCTTTATAGGTGGAAATGAAGTTCCAAAGATAGCAGATTTACAAGCTTAAGTGGATAAGATGTGCCCATGTCTTCTCTGCATAAAGGACCATTGTCGTCTGATCTTATAGGTTAGGGCGACTAGACCACTGAAATTCAGATCTGTGAAACCGGCCCAGTTAAATGCTTAGAGAAGAAAACTGCTGCACACACTGGGCTGTGATTTATTTTACCACCTCCAGATGGAAGAGGATTTTTATAAGACTATATTCTGGTCTAATGTAGTCCTGTAGTAATCCAAATCTTGTCAAAAATCTTGTAGTGTAAGTTATGGGAGGCTTTAGAGTAGACCCTACACCAGGGGTGCCCACACTTTTTTTGACTTGAGAGCTACTTTCAAAATGATAATATCATTGCTGAAAATAGTTTAAATGTGTAACTGAGGAATAGCAGAGCTGGCGTTACATACAGTATAAGACAAATTATTACATTGGGATGTGAAATAGCGGGGGAGAAATGAATGTTTATTTTTATTTATTTTATGCTACTGAAGTTTTTGTGCGCAGCAACACTCTTGAAAACAAAATATTGCATTGTGGGTTTGAGCTGACGGGCCATTTTGTCGATCAATCTTATCTAGTTACCTTAATTCAAGTGGCAGATGCCAAAAATAGTTTTTTATATTTAAATGTAATATTCTTTAGGGGCATGTCATGTGATCTACCTGCACAGCCTTTGTGATCTACTGGTAGATGGCCTGCCCTACACTTTAACCGAGGTCTGCCCAGGGTCCTTACGGGATCCTCCTCTCCTTTTTTCCCTCTGCACCAAATCACCTCGCCGAAAATAGGAGACCTACAAGCTCACAATGTGTAGCATGATGATGTGCCATCAATGACGAATGCTCATCACATTTTTCCAAATGTTAACCTGCCATTACGACATGCCAGGAATAGGGACACTAAGGTGTTAATCGCGTTATATAATTCAGTGATGATGTGTTCTTAAAATCAGCCATCTCAGAACATGATCCAAAACGTGACACTTTTGGAAATCTAATCTATCTTTCGCAGCAGCAGGCCTGCTCTCCATGACCAATAGGAATAAACGCCATAACTGCTCATTTAAACCAACAGCCCATCCAATCAAGGACAAGGAAGCCCTTTCAAAAGCGCATCAAGGTCTAAACTGAGGTGTCAGTTCTTGGCTGTCATCAGTATCTGCTATCTGCTCTGACACAGATGGAGCTGTGTGTGTGTTTGTACGTCTTCTATTACTATACTTGAGAGGACCAAATGTTCTGATCCTAACAAGACAAATCGTTCTTTTGCCCCTTCTATAATAAACAGCTTTTGTCCCCACACGTCTCAAGATTTGCCATTGACAATGAACGGAGAAATGACGTCAGAATTCCACTAAATATGACCTAGATTAAACATCAAAAGCCATTGACATTGAAGGGAAAATGTACGTCAAATGTAAACGAGCAAAACGGCTAACAAATCACATGGGAGCCTTGGCCAATAAGGGACCTTATGTAGCAATGTCAAATGTCCACTAACATAAATTAAAAAACATTGCCTGCAGATGCCTGGCTATTTTGGGTGCATGACTGCGATTGATGGTTAGGTTTTTAAGAAAAATGGCAAAAAGGAACTAAAAATACCAATTATAAAATTAACATCCTAAAATGTTGATGTTGAAGAATAGTAATACAAACATGTGGTGTCTGTGTGTGTGTGTGTGTGTGTGTGTGTGTGTGTGTGCGCGCTGTGAACCCATTAATCTGCATCCTTATACTGTCTATGAACTTCTAATACACGCAGCATGCATTAGACACGCTCTGTTTTCAATCACAGGGGGGGGGGGAAGGGAAAAGGGGTCCCCTCAGAGCTCGTCTTCATGCAGCCATTGTAAAGAGAGACGACACAAGTTGAATCTCAACCGCCTGCATTTTTCCAGCCACGCGCCGCGGGACGTCTGCCTGGGTGCAATATGCATCCTGTCCCGTTTGACGTCAGAATACATTTAGTGGTATGGCTAGAAGCTGCTGGAGCAACCGCTTTTGTCAGTTTGTCACATTGCATTTTGGAGAAAAGAAAGGATTAAAAGAAATGGGTGGGGGGGGGGGGGGGGGAAATACCACAATTTAGACAATGTGTAGATCCAGGTTATGTACTGGTGTGTGTGCTAAATTAGCATTGGAATATCATTAACATTGTTGTGCCATTCTTATTTATTTATTCCATCTAAAATTATGCCTAGTCTTGTTCTTCGCTTGAGGGTGTTTTTGTTTTGAAAATAATTTCAAAATAGTTCAATAGTAAATCACTGATCTACCAGCTCGCAACTCTATTTTCACTATTTTTTAAATATTTTCCAAAATAGTAAAAAATGCCTAAAGGGTTTAGACATAAGGGGTAGGGCGGCGAGCAAGATGGGGCCCATTATGTCATTCATACTGCAGTGCACACAATATCCTTTCATACCCTGTGCATGTTTAGCACTGAATAATAAGGAATCCAAGCATCTACAGAATGGACTGATCTGGTAGACGTAGAGGAATGTGCTATTGTGCTTCTGAATTCTGATTGTCTCTGCACTATAGGAGAAGAACGACGATACCATACTCACAGCATATTATCCATTATTTGTGCATATTAGGAAAAAAATGAAATCTCGTATCTGTCCGGTGGAAACGTCATATGCCCAAAACTGTTACTTTAACAGGATTCAAATTCAAAAATAGCAAAAGTAGCAGATCTACAAGTACAAGGTCAAAGCGCGCCATTTAAAGAGGTTGCACACTGGACGCGTCTTTCGGAAAACCGATGGAGAAACGCTGGTGTGTCGGGACCTTTACTCCTCATTTCGGGCTTGTCAATCTGCTATTTTTACGGTTTTGTGTAACGCTGTAGTATGATGACGTAAGGCGTTAATTTACCCCAAAAAACAGTTATATATATATAAATATGGAGATAAGACGTTTCTGTTCGACAGCAATGATATTAAAACTGTTCTGATGCTATGGCTGGCACTGCCAGGAGGGTTGGGGTTCCATTCCCCATGTAGCTCAATGGGCACCTTTTCACGTGACGTCACCCTGCCCTCCTCTGCTCTTACACGGTAACCATAGTTACATCAAAGTAAAGCACCACTTGTCAGACAAAGATTGCACTATTGTTTAGAAACCTTAGTTACAACTATCAATTACAGTAAGTTGAAAGTAATTTTTAATACTACTACTACTTTCTACTGTGTTATTGTGGGTTAATTTGGTGGGGTGGTTAGTAGGTTGTATGTAATGTTTTTCACTTTCACAATAGAATATTGCGAGCACAATTATTGTACAGTACTAACAGTAGCTCTATTGTTTCTTCCCGGGAGCAACTGCTCTCTGCCTTCTATAGAGTATACTGGCAAGTGGCAACAGTGTGGGGGCCTGGACTAGGCAGGGAAACTCTAACAGCTTACATCTTCTACCTTTATACACAATGCGGACAATCATGCACAGAGAATGACTGCTGGCTGTGCAGAGTAGACTGCAGACCTCCTAAACCTAGACATATGTGGCCCACTTGAGATCCGTGCATATGTAGAGTAGGCTGTTTCGCTTTTAGTTTTTCAACAAAAAACAAAAGCCTGGGTACCGAGGTTAGTCTTGAGCAGATGTCCACACAGAGTCACGGACATACAAACACAGCAATATTTGTGCCATGTGTACCAGTCCATGACAAAATGTTTATATAATGGCACTGGCCTACTGTATTTCCAGTACCCTGGACGGTTAACTGGAACACTCGGCCCAAAACACACTCGCCCCATTTTTTCCGTTGACCGTTCATCCCCAGCTGTTCTTGGGATTTGGACTCCGAATATGACCCGGGGTGAGCATTATGGTATTCCCCTGGACTACGAAAGGCTAAAATGTTTCACCGCCCGAAGAGTCCGGCCCCCCATATAGAGTCCTGGAAAGAAATTGGCCCGGGCCAAACTTTGTTGCAGACCCCTGATGTACAGTATATGTCTGCTCCATGCTGAAGCAATAAAGACCCGTCATCGAAGCTCGGACAGAGTTTTATGATTACCTTACCTAATGTAAGGGAGTAATTTAACATGTAGATCTGCTTTGATATTAAGTTTGTCAAAATACTGCAACAGAAAACAGAACACTATACGCCATTTTACACCTATTGGGAGCACACAACTCCTCGAGCAAAACTCTCATGATTTTATCCCGGCATGAGAATCTCTCCGACAGTGAAAACACGTAGTGTAACACACTTTGTTGTCAATTAGCAAAAAATAAAAGCAATCTTACAAGCTCAGTAAAAATCATGCAATGATTGTGGATTTATAACGATACCACCATACTATGAAGTCTGCTCTTCATACACTTCTATAACTATTCTCTTGTAGTGTCTCTACAAAACCCTTTCAGGTGGGGTCCGGACCGGTCCTTGTTGAAATTAAAAATTTGAGAACCACTGCTATATCACTGCTAATTAAAACACATAGGACCTTAGCCTGTTGGTTCATTTGACCCTGTGCAGTTGCTATTGTGCTCCTGCGTACCAGGCATGAGGTGAGAGACATGAGACAGCAGGCTCCAGTATTAGTCATGGCTTGTCTGTTTCACCTCTATAGTCCAACAAAAACAGTTTCTGATAACATTTTAGGATTCTTTTTGCCAAGAATTGAGGCCATGCGGTTTCTCATAATAGATTTGTTTCACAATTACAATGGCTAGTTTAAATGTTTAACTATTTGGGAGTCAGAGTTGTACAAATGGGAATAGAGAGACTAAATATAACTTGAAGAAAATTCTAAACATAATCTTCTGGTCGGATCAGGATCACAAGCCCTCGACCAAACAAAAGAAGCTGGTACAGAACAGAACAGAACTGTGACTGATGAGCTGTTAGGGCCGATTCATTCTCCTATTTTATCACTGTTTCGGCACTGTAGTGCCGAAATGATTTCGGCTCGTCAGAAATTTTCAGTAGCACCGAAGAGCCGACTTTAGGACGGTACCCACTCCCCCCCCCCGAACCTCAAATGACGTCAAATTGTAGGCTCTACAGCGCCGAACCGACTTTTATTCGGCTCTAAAATAGGAGTATGAATCGGCCCTTAGGATGAACCTCTTTGTGGGCCATGCACAACACAATGTCAAGGACAGGAATCGATGGAAGGAGCTCATTTTAGCTTGAAATCGCACAGGGGACAGAGAGACTAAGGCGGAAAGGTCTGTTACAATATTTATAATCAAGTGTCTCACCTTCAGAGATCACCACTTAGATCACTAAAATATACCAAACTACACTGTCTTGTTGAGAAGTGCCCCAATTGACACTGTACACGCCCCAGAGGGATGTAAAATTGTCTCCCCAAAAAATCAACGCTGGATTATTTGTTCAGGCACTGAGTGACAAGCCCAGAGATCAGTTAAATCTCTTGACACAGAAACCCAATACTTACTGTGTCAGTAAGCTATACGTGTACACACCTGCAAGGCCTTCCAAGTTAAATACAAATCAAATCCTTAGCGGTATTTGGAATCTATATATACACAATTGAGATGAGCACACTTTGTACGCGCACAGCATACAAAGTGTGCTCGGACCGTGTGACGTATGCAGAGTATGCGGAAGTGCCGTTTGTGCTTTGTGGCCGTGATACGTCACTGACTTTACCTCTGCGTTTTCAACCCTGCTTTGTGGGTGTTCACAGTTTCCCTTTCTGTGATGCGATGGACCGATTACATAGCGCCCACAAAACTTGCCCAGCTCGGACAAAACACGACCAGTGGCCAAAGACACATTGCTGTTTGCCTTTGTGAGCTTCTAGTATGATACAGTAATGATCAGCCTTGAAGGTGTAGGCTCTTTGAGTACATGCAGTCAGTGGTGTGGTTTTACTTTTAATACCCTGTGTAGGTTCTTAAAAATAAAAACTAGGGTTTGTGTACAATGTTTGATTTAAGCCTAATGTTATAATAATAGTTGTCTGTTTCCTGAAAAAGACTAGTATGTATAGCCATTTAGCAGACACTTTCCAGCGTGAATGGGTCAATTGTAATGCACATTTGCATGTGTCAATGGAGGGGGCTGCTGTCCACAGTTGCTTTCATGCTCAGCCCTGAAAACAAAGACATAACACAAAGGAATCTGCCTTCATGAGCATCATGATGTCTGCAGTAGGGCTGTAGGCTATATATACAGTATATCAAAACTCATAATTATTTAGAACCAATATTAAACCGACCTCATGTGGGTCTCTTCAGTCTTCATGTGGGTTAACAAGACCTGAGGCCGATTCTACAAATGACTGGGTTTTTCATTATTATTATTTTCTTATATATCAACAAATTGACACAAAATAATTCATACGCAAATCGATTAGTATGATTAACCACTTCACCCTGTACTTCATTGTACAATGGTGGCATACAAAAATAGCACAAATAGGCAATCTACAAGTTTACAACTGTCACGTTGCAGCGCATTGGGAGCTTGTAGATCTGTTATATTCACTACTTTTCCTTGTTTTAATAAAAGTTGGTAATGATCGTGGTAGTGATTTGAACTTTGAAGTCATATCACCCAACAAAATATTTTTCTATAAGCCACAGAGGGGAGCCTGGAGATGGCACTAAAATGTTTATCTACCTCTTACTTAGGCTAGACTAGGCCACAGTAAGGTCTTGTATACAGTATCTCACACATGACTGATTACTAGACCTACAGTCTGTCACTCAAAAGCTATCCTATATACAGGGTTAGTATTTTAACCATTTCACCACACCACTATTTGACATTAGGTACAATACATTAGTACAGTTTTTCATGTAGGCTACTATAGACTGAATACTACATCAATGCTTAATATCACAAGACAGGCATGAATTCGGTAATTTAACAGCATCTATCTAGACCAGTAAAGTTCAGGTAATTGATAATTAGTTTAATAGCTCAGAGTTGTAGCTGTGTTGATCATAATAAAATACACTTTCCCTTATCCGTCATCGGCGTGTACAATAAGATAGATAGATACATAGATAACTCATTTAGGCTACCTGTGTAAAAAAAAAACAGTAGTACGACGTCGGTTACGGTAGGCCTATACGATTATCTAGTCTTTCTTATTTTATCATGTATTGCGGCTAGCCCACGTATCGACGTCATTTAGGCCCTCGTTATTATGGTAAAATAGTGTTGCTGTTCGCCCAACTATTAGCATACTAGTATAGTTGACTCTACAAAACTACAACCCATGATTATCCTGTACACACACATGCTGTGTTGTGTGTCAGCGTCCATAGCCGATTAGCCCCTCTAGTCTAACGACTCCACCGCAGAAGAGCCGAGGCTACTTTACCGTCGACGTGCTCTCTGTCGCTGATGTGCTGCAGGTTGCATGCCGTCTCCTCTCGGCTCAGCTCGGGCTCCGGCTGGTAGGACTCAAGCCTCGAGTGTGCATTTCTCCGGAGCTTGGGGCTCGAAGACACGCAGCAGGAGGTCGTGCTCCCCATCGTGTAGCCTAGAACTCAGACCCTGCTGCGACAATTAAGTCCTAGTAGTACGATACCCAAACGCCCGATTCAGTCTGGGAAAAGTGGGTGCGTCCGTGGTACACGGCTCCTGTCATTCGTGGATCCTCTGGTTGCTGCTCATAACATGCAAGCGGAGAGCGGCGGAAAATGTGTAGTTCACATCCGTTATGTGCTAAAATATCGGACCGACTCGTCCACCGTCCGCGACGACTACCCGAGACAACATGGGTGAAATAGGATGCATGTCTGTCTGCAGCTGACAGTTTCGGTGATCCGCTTGACGTCAATACGTGATGAACAACACAGTTGTGGCTACTGGCGGTGGGTGAGCGTGCTGCTGTCACAGCCGCACACAGGGTCACAGTAGAGCCACACCAGAAAAGGTTCCGGTTCAAGTGGGCGGTAACAAACTACTAGAGTAGAGCACTGTGGGGCATAGACTGTGTGATGAGAGATCAGTGGTTCTCATTTATCAAACATTTTCATGACAACTTAGTAAAGGACGACCCCAAAATATGGTCACGGTCGGATGTGAAATATAGACTATATTGTGTGCCAGAGGAGTGAGAGGACACCCCCCCGCCCAGGATTTGTGTGTTTTTCCTTTTTTTGTTTTCAAATGTATCCTTTTTTAAGCCAAGATAAGGCCAGGATACATAGCCTGGGCACCATTTCATTTCGGTATGAGCCGGATGATATGCTACGTCACGTTGTATGCAGCTTCCCAAACAGGATGTACCCAAAATAATCCCCCCTCCCCCGCGATCAAAATGTTAGTTCCCCCCCGACTTTACTCGCCAGTTGCCATTGTGCCGCAATCTCTAAAAAGCACACTCACATTTATATTTATTTTGTATTTTAAAATTCAACGAAACTAAAGTACGCCGCATCAGAAGCATATTAATTGGTAGGAACTAACATTTTGATCGCGGGGGAGGGGGGATTATTTTGGGTACATCCTGTTTGGGAAGCTGTCTACAACGTGACGTAGGCATATCATCCGGCCCCGGACTTTTGGAACAGAGACCAGGCTTTCCTCCGAGGCGGTGGAAAGCCTGGTGATGCGAGGTTACAGGATACATAGAGGCCTGACCCCTGTGTGTGTGTGTGTGTGTGTGTGTGTGTGTGGGTGAGAGTGTGCATCTGTATCTAGCCTGACTAGCCATATTATAATGTCATAAATCTTACAATCTGCTCTTTGCATAATTTATAGTGAGACATTTTTAGAGCGTGTATCTCCATCAGGCCGCAGTGGAGCAGCAGCATCCTTAGAGATTATTTGTTTGGATTTTAATGTATTATCATGGGTGCTATCCAAACTGCATGGGCCCCTCTGGGGGAAAGCCTGTGTGTGTGTGTGTGTGTGTGTGTGTGTGTGTGTGTGTGTGTGTGTGTGTGTGTGTGTGTGTGTGTGTTTTCCATATAAGACATGATATGTGATCTTGACCACTCTCTGTCATCAAAAGCTACAGACCAGTATCACTCCTTTCCTTTCTTTCCAAAACTCTTGAATGTTGAATGAGATGTTTCTATTTCTAAGCATCTCTCACAGAATATAGTCTTGGAAACCCAGACGTTTTTTATTTACTCACAGAATAACCAGAGGAACACACACACACACACACACACACACACACACACACACACACACACACACACACACACACACACACACACAGTGATTATTTATGGAAATATTTGCTTTTCCATTTCCTGTACCCTTTTAACCGGGCCCATCAGGCAGCATCAGGTGTCTGTTCTTGACCGCCTGATTCCCCCCCCCCCTCTACACCAGATCCATTGGCTCTGTTAGAAAGTCAGACAAGACTGAGCTTCTTTTCTTCCTTGAAAATTCCTGCCCCCTGCCGGATCTTTCCATTTCCAGACAACACCCTGGAGGCTCTGTTGCAGCTGCCGAGAGAACCTGGGAGGGATTGGTCCTGGACAGTGTTGTCTTCAAGGCACACACATTGCAATGATCCTGTGAGAGTGTAGGTTATTTGTGTACTGCACTGTCCAAGGGTCCATTTGGTTCCATTTGTAAACTCTCAGAGTTATGCGGGTCCTTGAAATGTAAACGTTGGAGAACCACTGCTCCAGATGTACAGTACAATAGGCCCCAGTGTACAATAACCTACAGGATGTACACTCAGACTTACAGACCTGTTCCAGGCCTGTGTGTGTGTGTGTGTGTGTGTGTGTGTGTGTGTGTGTGTGTGTGTGTGTGTGTGTGCGCGTGCATGTGTGGGGGGCCTCAGCTTTTCTTTAAAAAAAAGAAGGTGGGGAGGTCTTCAAGGGAGGTCTTGTTTAGTAGCTTCCAGAGCTCCAGGGGATTGCATTTGTTTTCCTCTGCTTTATCATTGGTAAAGTTTATTTTAGCTGATTTAGTCATGGCAGTTACACTGTTTCTTAGCTTGTTACGTTGGCTTGTTACGTTGGGTTTTTAGGATGCCTATTTGGGTTTGGAGATCACTGTCGAAGAGCTTGGCTAGCTTGGACTTGCATTCAAGAAGTTCAGAGCACTTTTTGTCTCTGGCTTTCATTGCAGTCAGTATGCCCGAATTCATCCATGGCGGGTTTTGACCCTGATGGTTCTCAAAGGAGCCATGTTGTTTAGTACTGATTTGAAGCCAAGCCATGCTTCTTCGACTAGTGTGCTCCTGAGCTCATCGGACCAATCCAGAATCTCCAGTTCAAGATTAAAGGTATGACTAGGTCTTGTACATTTCATGAGATATTGTTAGTCAGGTTTCAGTTCACCTGACAAAAATATGAGATTAAAGTGCTGCAGCTTGGGGTTAAAAAAAGACAGTGAAATATGTTTTTGCTGCAGTACCATATGTGGGACAGTAGAGGTCTCACTCTGACTATTGCTTGCAACTGTTTACACATTGTTTTCCAACCTCAATTCACTTACAGTAGACTATTATACAGTGTAACAAACAATCGAGAAAAGCTATATTTGACCAGGAGTAGGCTATCTACAATTTAACTCAAGTAACCCTAGTACTTGAGTCAAAGTAGTAACTTTGTAGTAACCTCCTGGTCAAATATTACTTGAGTACACCACTGACAAATCTCCCAACATATTCTATGTCACAGTGGAAAATTCCACTCAAGCAGCAGTGGATGAAACCTCAGGAAGATGTAGAAAGTTTAAAGCGTGATCTATTAACACACCCACAACTTCTCCATTTAGCTTAAAGTGTGACAAATACTCAAACATTAAGCTCTTCAAGACAATTCTCTTGAGTTCAGACCATCTACAAACAAAATCTTTTCAGTCACTACTATTGATCAAGCATCCTTTCACAGAATTTGTAGACTTGCTATTTCTGCTATATCTTTGAAAAAATGTTGTGACAATGCAATCACTGCCCCAAATAGGGACGCAATTGCCAGGTTGAAACTTGAAAGTGGATGAAAGCAATTCATGATTTTGTGCAACATATTTAAAATGTTGGACTACTTACAAACAGACAAGGATTCACGTCCCCCACTGTGATCTTTGGCACCTACACAAGAGGTTAGGAAACACTGGCTTTTATTACACTATTTTATTACTATTATAACAACTGAACAGTTGTTATAATAACCATTCTACAGGCACCAGTGTGGTCTTGGAGGAATGCAAGGGAGATGAACAAATAATTACACAAAATGTGTGCATATATTTCATGGGACACTTTCATTTCAGAGTGTGGAAAGGATTGTTTATGCAATAGTGTTGTGGAAGGAGAAAGGAATGTTTTTGTTGTTGTTCACATGAAGAGTTGTTTCAAGGTTGTCCTTGGATGCCTCCTCCATCCTATTCAACACACATGCGTGCGAGCGCGCGCGCACACACACACACACACACACACACACACACACACACACACACACACACACAGTTGGAGTGTGTATGATCTTTTTGTCTTTTTATTAGTGATCTCATGGTCCAAGATTGGAGGATGCTCTTTTCGTTCTTTTTGAGGGGCGCTAGACCCTCCTATATTCAGCTATTAGTGTAGATTTTTGTCTTACACAAACATTAAATTCCCATTGACAATGAATGGAGAATGTATGTCATATGTGGACGATCAAATGTTACATCATGATGATGTACGATGATAAGAGCGCCCCTCACTTCACACAGGTGTGATTTTTTAAAAGACAAGTTCAACAGTCTGTTCTTGCTGGGGGACATGTGAAAACCCATGTCAATATCCTGTCAGCTGTCTGTCGAGAACAGTAAAGGGTTGTCTCAAAGCACACTGAAAACACAAATATCTCATGGAATATTTTACGGTCAGTTAGTTAACAGTTACAAACATTGGAACCTTCAGGTGTGCAGATGTGTTAATGTCTGGGACCATCTAAATCAGTGGTTCTCAAAGTGGGGTCCGGGGACCCCCCAGGGGGTTTTCTGGGGAACCCCAGAAAATAGACAGCACTATAATTGCATCCAGATGGAAAAAAAATGTGTGGGGAGATTCCATTAGGCCTATACCACTTCTGATAGAAAGCATAGAATGGGCTTCCTTAGTCATTTAAATGGTACACATGTTGACTTTGATACAAATCCCTTTTAATTTAAATTTATATAGTTGAAACCAACTCAGGTCCATTTGGTTACATTTCAGTTGAATCAAAACTGAGGAATCTATTGTGTATATAAATTAGTATTGGTCAACTTGGTCCTGTATCATTGCAATATAATTTAGATTAATGAAATGAAATTACTTGATATACTGTAAGGACCCCCTTTCTATCTAACTGCTTGGAAACAAAAAACAAAACAAAAACCTGCATTGCAGATCGAATCCAAAGTCCTTCGTATTGAGACCTTGACATAATTGCTCTGGAAACCAATTATTGGTTTGTATCAGAGTAGTCTTTCAAACGCCAGCCTACTACGATACTCAAGACAGATTCAGCAGAAAACTCTAGAATACAATATATTCAGTGGAACAGGCTACTGCTTGGCTATGTAAACAGAAAGGAAAAAGGCATTCCAAGCATTCTTAACCACTTGAAAACTAGCATCCCTATTTTGGTGTGAAGATTTGGCAAAGATATAGCATAAGTGAAACCAGGCCTAGTATAGAGCCCTGGGGGATACCGGTCAACTAAGTAGGTTTTAAGTGGCTAATGGAGCAAGCCACCCTCCAGTCCACGAATTACTGGAAAACATCACTTGCTTAATCATATAAATAAAACGTTCTTTACATCAAGAAAAAACAGTCAGTCACTGGCATCACACTCATAGAGCATTTAGTTGACGTCGAGATCTAAATTCTTTCATTCAAGAATTGAGAAATGCACCATTTGATCAACCTTCTGTGTTAAGATAAGTAATAAAGAGCATCTAGTTGTTTATTGGGCTGAAAAATTATATCCTCAAAGAAACCAGAAAAGGCAACAAAGTCACCATTTTGTCAATATTCTGAAGATCTCTAAATCTCTTGTGGGTAGCTCAGCCTCAGACTGTGGCTCAAGTATGAAGATCTCTAAATCTCTTGTGGGTAGCTCAGCCTCAGACTGTGGCTCAAGCGAGATTCATATTTTCACCTCACCTCTTCCTCCCTGGCAACAATTATTTCCTTGCAGTATGGACTTAAACTGGCTCCGTGTTGCTAATGGGAGCTCAAATCTTTTCACAGAATATGGACACAGACATTGTACTTGAACATTAACGTGTTTAATCTGTTATTTTGACCACAGAAAAAGAAACAATCTTGTTCACATTCATGTTGGATTTGCATCTGCTAATATGAACAAAATATTGTTTGGACAAGGGACATTTTAATGGACTTTAAAAAACGTAGATCTGTACATTTTGACATGTAACACCACAGATGTCACTATGGTTAAAAAAAAGTATATACAAGCAATTTATTCTAGGAAGGGGTTTCTTTATAGTCATATAACAATTGCTTGTTCACTTCATTATAGGAAATAGGAATTTGAACAAAAATACAGTGATTGAACAATTTAACCTGAACTTGCCTACTACATGAATGAGACATCATTTTAGAGACCTATTAAATTATGTATTTGAGCTTTCTTTCTTTCTTTCTTATCTGCAATGTTTTCAGGTACACTACAGTATCACCAATGGCACATTTTGGAAGGTAGAAAATAATAATAACCACAATCAGATATCAGGTACTTTCTGTGCTTTCAATAGTGTACAGAGCTTAACTCCAACATGAAAAATAAAGACTGTTTTGTATTAGGTTAAACATTCTAATGGGTAGAAAAATATAAAGTATAAATATCCTATTGTAATAACAATGATGCATCATTACATTTGTGAAATACAATACAAAAAAAAACCTGAACCAATCACTGATGAGAGTAAAACGGAATTATTTACAACAACTCTCAGAAATGTATAGATCTATAGAGGTATAGATCTATGTTGGGTGGGCTGTGTTTGCTGGTGCTAGCTGGTTCTGTGTAGCTTTAGCTTTGCGTGCTCCATTTGTATGCAGACCTGAGTGAAACTCGCTGGCTAGTGAACATCTGCCTCAACCCGAACAAACGTAACCAACCGTATATATACTTTCTGGACCGGTGTCCCTCGGGGTACTCCCCCCCCCCCCCCCCCCCCCCCCCACGCCAAACCTCTTCACTTAAAATAGGGACGCTAGGGTTCATGTGGTTAAGCAGGACTCTTTACGTGGGATGCCACTTTGCTCCTCTTCCTTCTCCAATCTCCATACTCCTTGTCCATTGGCCTGTCACGTGTGTCTGGCCGGGTTTTAGGCAAGTGCTGTACTTGCCCATTCAGTTCTGGAAGCCCCACAACCTCCCTCCCCCGACCATACAACAGCAAGCTAGAACACAAAGACATAGCTTTTGTTCCGTCAGTATAAGCAAAATATATATGTCTGTAAACAGCTCAGTGTGTTTATCTTCAGTAGTAGAGCTTGTGACAAAATAAGAGACGTCTCTATTCAGCTTTGTGGCAATAAATGTCCTTGAGTGCCTTGAGTTCCTCGATCAGTGTCTTGTTTTGGTTTTCCAGCACAGCCACACGGTTCTCTAGACATTTGACATACTCCTTCTTTTTCCTGCGGCACTCGCGTGCTGCCTCCCTGGAGAACGAGACGAGCGGGGAACAAGATGATATTCACACATTGACCCATAGTCTATGATGTCATAACTGTGATGTCACGTCAGTACTATGATCGTATGATGACATAACTGTGATGTCACGTCAGTACTATGATGTCATAACTCATAACTGTGAAGGCGGTACTGTGATGTCTGTACTCTGTACTATGAAGTCACAAGTTAGTACTGTTGTGATGTCAGTCATACCCATAAATTGGGGGCGGGGCATGTCTATATTTGAGCATAATACAGATACAGCTAGAGTACAGACAGAGCACAACAATGCTCAATAAAAGACCACAGAAAACAAAAGAAAAAAGAAAATCCCCATTTCAGTGCTGTTTAAGTTTTTTCACTAATAAAGTATTCAATCAATCAAAACTATTCCAATCCGTTTCTCACCTGTTCTTCATGAGACGGACCTCCCTCTTGCGAGTGACTTCCTCAGAGATGTGTCCAGAGGGGCAGTGCATGGTGCCTGGGGATGCAGCGATCACGATGCTCTGAGTAAGGCCTGTGCTAGGCGAACACAGCTGGTAGGTTGGCATGTCTCCTGTGGCGGCTGAAATAGGGTAGAGTGCAAAGTTATTAGAGCTATGACTTTTTCTGAATTAATCCATATACTGTATATTAATACAATTGACTTGTTTGCAGTGGATGGTGGGTGACACAAACTTAACATGCCCATATATGGAGACCTCTTCAAACTGGATTTAACTCGATCAGACATTTTAGTCTGCTTTTTTTTTTAATATATTATTATTATTATCGTGTTTTTTTTTCTTTTTCTCCATTGTTGCTTTTTTTTTGTTGTCTTCTCTTGTGATGGAACCGGGAGGGTGGGGTTGTTTGTCTACCAAAATTGAAAATCCTATAAATAAAGTTATTAAAAAAAAGAAATTCTAGTCTGCTACAATGCCCTCTTCCAGTATTTAGATAGAAATAATAATAGAAATAAATAGACGTCATAGATTTGTCACTGGCCATAGCTATTGTGCAATAACCTGGACGCTAGGCAACGACAAACGGAAAATCACAGTGCTGACATCACAGAACTCATGTGATAGTAGCCTACTGATTGACTTCCCAAGTATGTTGTGCCCATTTCACAATGCAGGGCAGATGGTGCTGACGTCATACTGGTGTCATAGACGTCATGGCCTCCAAGTACCGACACTGACACATTTGTCAGCATGCACGCACGTGCACACACACACACACACACACACACACACACAGCGCTGAGTGATTAGAGGCTCTTTGATTCAACTTTGTGTGGGAGTGCTCAACAAAACAGCCTGTCCTATATTTATCGCACCTATTGAATTAAGGAGCTATTTCTGGAGCAGGCAGGCAGTGACATGAATGACCGGATTGGAACCATTCTGTAACTCTTGCTCTTGAAAAAGCTCTCACTCATTCATAACCAGTCATTCAGAGCAGGCAGACATACAGTTGTCTACCCCCCCCCCCCCCCCCCATCCCTCCCTCCCTTCCTTTCCCTCTCTCTCTCTCTGACTGGGCGGAGTATAGCCAGGCACTATGCTGACGTCAGCGAGTGCGTCTGAGTGTGCGGATCTCTCTCTCCCCCTCGTGTTCCAGGAAACCGGTGTGACGTCAAACCGACGGCTGACTATCCCCCCCACAGTACCACCAACCCCCACCCTCTCATCTCCTGGCCCCTCCCTTCCTTTCCTCTCACCCCGCCTCCCTGCATGCTGCCTGCCTGGAAGTGTGGCTGTGAGAGAGAGGAACGCTGTGTGTGTTATACACATGTAGGCTACTAGTACATACATACTGTAACTGTTGCTATTCTAACAACAAATTAACAATTTTGTGGTTTTGTAAGCTATCTTTCCCATCTTGCAATGTGACACCATACCACTGTCTACACCATACCACGTTGCCTATAATTGTACATACACTTTTGTACGTTTTCATTTGACACTTGATATGGCAATGCAAACTATTTTTTGTCATGCCAATAAAGCTCATTTGATTTGAACCTTGTGTGTGTGTGTGTGTGTGTGTGTGTGTGTGTGTGTGTGTGTGTGTGTGTGTGTGTGTGTGTGTGTGTGTCAGGGACAGAGAGCAAGCTAACCAAACACTCATTGCCTTGTTTGGTTAACCTGCCACCCTTTCAGTGAAAGTATGCTGAAACATTTCTGCTCAATTTGAGCCATTTTTACTAGGGCTGTTGTTTTTATGTTACTTGAACTATGTGGTAATCAGAACCGTGGGTCATGGAAAACTATTTATTCTATATTTGACGTTATATTTATCTACATTTATTGTATAAATGGGGGGGGGGGGGGGATGAAATACATAATCAATTTCCTATGACATTTACAGTCTAATATTTCTACAGTTGCTACACCTGTGGAGAGCCAACATTTTAGCCTGCAGGCATAGTTTAAGGCTAGCCCCAATAGGTCTGATGATAATGATGATGTACCGTGCATGTTCAAATCATTTGGAATAATTTACATTATTCCAAAGCATAGACCTACACTGAATTATTTCTTTCTTTCAGGTGTCAAGTGAAGTGTCCACAATGTTTAGGAGCTCAGCGCACTAATATTCCAAGGACCCACTAATATTGGTGGCAATGTATGCATTCAATTCACATGAACACAAAGTTATATTTTTTGCCAGGTTATGATTAAAGTAGCCTGCCGGATAATACAAATTAACTATCTGAATAAAAACAGCAACAGAAGATAACTACTTCCCAGACAGACAGTGACATATGAACTTGACTTTTCCACTATACGTTTGTCATAGGTTACTTATGTTATGTATGTAGGCTGGGCTATACATGAAATAATACATAAAATAATATACAATAAAAATAATAACATTGATATTAATCAAATAAAACGCATGCACCTCCCCTCCCTCCCCCTACCTGACTCTGTCTCATCTCCGGTCACAGCCATGTCCTCTGTCCAATAATCCAGAACAACGGTAGTAACACTCCTCGGCACCACAGGCAGTCTACTTCTGTCCTTTTCTTTCCCCGTTTCTCTGTAAACCATAAACCTATCTCCCTTTCGCTTTCCCTCTTTATCTGCGTCTCTCCTCTCGTATGCCTACAACTACAACTTCAACACCGAGAGGAGAAGTGCTGGTGAACTTGGCACAAGATTACAATTAGGGACGTTGACATCACAGTGACATCAGACTGGGTTTCTGTTTTTTTTTTCTCTCGTCCCAAACCCTCCCTCCTCCTTCTCTACAAACGGGCCGTGCACAGTATGGTCGTGCACAATGCAAGCTGGTCCGGCCCGGGAGGGAGGGGGCGGGGCAAATTGAGTGAGCAAGCAGCCAGGTGTATTTTTAGCTCCTGTGACGCAACTGAAGGCGACGCATACGACAAAACAAGGGGATTGTATGTCCCCAGAGGCTGGGACACAAACTGTAACGAGCACACTAAACTGTGTGTAAGTTTTTAAGAGAGGAAGGAAGAAAAGGAAGGAAGGAAGGAAGCAAGCAAGCAAGAAAGGAATATTCTATTTGTAACTAGATTAGAAACAAACAAACAAACAAACAAACAAACAAACAAACAACCTGCAAGGCTGCTGTTTTGTTGAGCACTAGATTTCCTCTCAGACAAGATAGAGAGAACAGGTGTTTAACTTTTATTACAATACTTGGGTGGAAGAGCGCATCACCGCATGCCTGGCTGACATCTCACAGTGGATGTCCTCCAACCACCTCAAACTGAACCCAGACAAGACTGAGCTTCTCTTCTTCCCAGCTAAGTCCTGCCCTATGCGGGAGCTAACTATCTCCATAGACAACGCCCTGGTAACGTCTGTCCCAACAGCCAGGAATCTTGGTGTTGTCCTGGACAGTCAGCTCTCGTTCAAAACTCACATCACAGCTGTCACTCGATCCTGTAGGTTCACACTCTATAACATACGACGAATTAGACCGTTCCTCACCCAGGAATCAGCCCAGCTCCTAATCCAGACAACAGTCTTGTCAAAACTTGACTATTGTAACTCCCTCCTTACTGGCCTACCAGCATGTGCACTTAAGCCTCTCCAGCTGATCCAAAATGCTGCAGCTCGCTTGGTCTTCAACCAGCCAAAATTCTCACATGTCTCCCCCCTGCTCCGCTCCCTCCACTGGCTCCCGGTCGCTGCCCGCACAGAATACAAAACCCTGATGCTGGCATTCAAAGCAACCAAAGGTATGGCTCCCCCATATCTTGCAAGTATGATCGAACCCTACAAACCCTCCCGCTCACTCAGATCAGCCAACGCAGGGAAGCTGGAAGTACCCTCACTAAAAACGCCGGGACAACGCTCCACACGTCCCAAACTCTTCTCCCTTCTGGCTCCAAAACTGTGGAATGCACTTCCCATTGCAGTCAGAACTGCAGCATCACTCCCAATCTTCCGCCGCAGTCTGAAAACCCACCTTTTCAGACTCCATCATGGCCCATAGCACTTACCCCACCCCCTTAGATAGCAATTCTAGTAGTCATAGCACGTCATAGTACATATGTGTAGCATAGTAGTATAGATGTATAGCTTATATGTATAGTTTCATTATAGATATTCCACTGTTACTTTCTTAGCTACGCATGTTTCATGATAAATGTCTTTATGTGATGTATTCCCATGCTTTTGTTCTTGCTTAATGTAAGTCGCTCTGGATTAAGAGCGTCTGCTAAATGCCTAAATTGTAAATTGTAAATTGTAATGTGTTTGTCTCAAGACATTTGTTTTATAAGGTTCAAGTGATTATTTACTAAAATAAAAATGTAAAACACACACACACACACACACACACACACACACACACACACACACACACACACACACACAAATGCTGTTTAAACTGAGCATGGAAGCTGCTTTTTGTCATTGTTTTTAGTTTTTATGCTCAATAGTCAAATACTGTAAAACACCTACTGTCTTTACAATTTACACTGTAGGAGAATCCAGTGAATCCAGTCCGAGTAAAATATATTTTATTAACCAAAGCATTCCTCCCTTTTTCAAAGTAGGCCTATCACTAGTGTTGTTTATGCTTTGTTTATATCATAGGTTTTGCGATTTCTCACTACCATCTAGTGGTAAAGAACAAAACTACAACACTAATGAGAGTCCATAATTTACATTTTGCCTGAAGGCCTCATTCACACGTATCAAACACCGATCAAACAAATGTTTGGTCGTTTTGTTTTTTTAGGCCACCACAATGCTTTTCCAATGGGAGTCACATGGTTTGACCAAACATTTGGGGGCAATTCCCAAACGGTACCAGCTCTGTAACAAAGTCCAAGAGACATCCTCATGCACGCTCCCTATAGACTAAGAGGGTATGCATGTGCCATCATCATCAAAACTACTTTCTGGCCTTGACAGCGCATTCATCCAAATAGAAATGTCCAATCTGATTGCATTAAACAACATTAAATAACGTTAAACTCGATTTGACACTCATTTTATGCATGTGCATACCCTCTAGCTGAGTCTAGCGGCTAGAGGCACTAGGCTAGAGTCTAGCCTAGTGCATGCATGCACTCTGCCTGCAGGAACTTAACCTGTCATTAATCAGTGATCAAAGTGACTGTGTGAGAGAAGTTTATATTATACCGGGAGTCCGGGACAGACTGTACACTATTTTATCATTATTTTTCTACCATTCCTTTTCGTTCCTGTGTGCGTCATTGACCAGCAGTAAGTTATGTTTCATGTTTATTATGTGTTTTGCAGTTGTTTTTGCTGATAGTATCCTTGTGTAAAGTTGTATCATTGTTTGTATGAAGTCTGAATGAAGGACTAGTTGCACTGGAAAGTGTATTTGAAGGAAGACATGGCAGTGTCCCAAGACGTGCATGCCTATTCCCACTATAGGCTGAGGAAGAAATGTTTTTCAAATCAGCCTCATGGTGGCGCTACAACAGGCCAAGTTGCGTCTCACACACACACAAAAGTTCAGCACATGGTGGTATTTAAGTTTGCTGATTAGTCTGCTGGGGTATCAGCTTTGGGGCTGATTGCGGCTGGTTTGACTTGATGACAACTTTGCATTCTCTTGATATTCTATCAACCAGATTCATGAGGTAGTCACCTGGAATGCTTTTCAGCTCGGTCCCTCTGTTCTTCTCCCTCAATCCCCATCGCACTCACTTCCTCTCCCTCGATACTCCCTCCCCATAGCCTCATCTTGATCTTGCCTTAAAGGATATGTTCAAATTAGTTGCCTTTTATGAAGGATAGGGGGGAAGAAGATATAAGGAGTATTGTGTGAACACAGCCTTGAGGCTGCGGCACATGCAGCTAAACACACCCAACTGCCAACTCCCTTGTTTGCAAAAAGGCCAGAACAGTTTAGTCCACACTCACCCCTCCCCCCTCCTAGAGTGGTGGCTTTCACAAGCAGGTGAAGTTTATTGTGTCACTAATGACACCATCAAGTGTATTCTAATGATGGATTGTGTAATGGCACAATCAAAACAGACCTTGTCCTTGTGGTTTTTGACTATAGCTCTATAGTAAAAAAACACAAGGACAAAGTCTGTTTTGACTGTGCCATTACTCTCTGGCCGTCTTCTGCATCCTATATTCAAGAAAATATTTATTTTAAAAGGACTCTTGTGTAAACACAGCCTTGAGGCACCAGCAACACCTCATTATACTCAGGCTTATAATTCACTTGTGCATCAGTCGGTCACTGAGTTGCAGTGTCTACAAGTGGACCATTAGTACATTTGAATCAATCTTAACATCATAGTCTACTACTGGACACGTCTGTTTTTTCAGATGGCCATCAACGTCCCGGGAGTCGTTGCCATGGTGATATTCTACCTGCTGGTTCTAGGGACAGGTATCTGGGCCTCGCTCAAGGCCAGGAAGACGGCGAAGAAAGGCGGGGGGATTAACAGCACAGAGACCATCCTCCTGGCCAACAGGAACATCAGTCTCCTAGTAGGGATATTCACCATGACTGGTATATACATGTAGGGCCGGCGGGGGCGAAGTGACTGTAAATCAATATAATCAGGATTATTTAGATTATTATTTTTTAAATGGTGAAAATAACAGATCTACAACCCACTGGAATTAAGTTGAGTTAATGCAACAATCCACAATGATTAGGACAAGGAATAATACTATTTTCCTGTTCTCCAATAGAGATAACATTGGAGTAAGGTTACAGGATGTAAACTATAGTATGTAGTCCAACAATGAAAGTGTAAAAAAATATTTAACATTTTATTTTTGTTATGACTATCTTGAATAAGAGAAGATACATGTTGGGATTCAAACCAGCAACCTTTCAGTCATATATCTACTTCTCATCACTTTGTTTTTATTGCATAATCACTGTTATCCATAAAACAACTTGTTTATTAATCCCCTATAGCCACATTGCTTGGAGGAGGTTTCATTGTTGGAATGACAGAAATAGTTTATACCCCAAACCTGGGCCTGGTCTGGGCTCTGGTCATCCCTGTTGGCCATTCAACGTCCTTCATAATTGGTAAGACTAAATCATACAATGATAGCGCTTGCCAAAAATGATTATCAGTTATTTATTTGTGCCAAAGTACCCTATGTATCCTATAACAACCCAAGTTTGCTGCATCTGACTATCTCTATTATGTTCTGTTGCTAAGGTGGCCTGTTCTTTGCCCAGCCAATGAGGGAAAGAAAATATGTGACCATGATCGACCCATTTCAGATCAAGTATGGAAAAGTATTGAGTGTGTTTCTGTCCCTGGCCTCACTTGTAGCGGAAATCATCTGGTTGACTGGGACATTGATTGGCTTAGGTACAGTGTGCACGCAAACACTAACAAATGTCTGTTCTTGTGTTCTAAATACATTACAGTAAGAAGACCTTAAAGGATTTTTTCGACCATGTCCCCATATCTTATAGCTGTTTTTTTTCTTTTCGACTGACAGTGAGGAGTTTCCCTGGGTGGGCGCATAACACATGCGGATGAACACACTATTCCCTCAGTTCCGCACCCCACTGAACAGGCAACCTGACCAAACTGTAGGAGTTGCTAGTTCAGGGACTGAAATCATTCAATATATATGCAGAATTGTATACATTTCTTAAGATTTTAGTATATGTGTACCCCACCCTCTGCTTTCAGATATGGCCCACGGTTTGTAGATAGATAATTATATATCATAGTACACATCAACACATTTCTTGATCCCCAGATTCTATGTTCCCAGTCAGACCCCACATTATACTCTGATAAGACACAGTACAATTGGATGCTGTATTTTTCAATGACCTAGTATAGGTGTGTGTGTGTGTGTGTGTGTGTGTGTGTGTGTGTGTGTGTGTGTGTGTGTGTGTGTGTGTGTGTGTGTGTGTGTGTGCACGCGCATCCGTCTGTGTACATGTGTGATAGGTGCGACCATGAGCGTGGTCCTGGATGTGCCATACACTATGAGTATCTGGATCTCCGCTGCGGTGGCCATTCTCTACACTCTACTTGGAGGTTTATACTCTGTGGCCTACACTGATGTCGTCCAGCTCACTCTCATTTTCGTCAGCCTGGTAGGCACTACACACTAATTGCAAATGATGAGCAGCACTGATGTCACCAGTAAAACAGAAACATTTAGGGGTTTGGATGGACTGGAGAAGGTTCTTCTCTGTGGGCAGTCTACAGTTCTGTACAGTTCTGTATGTAAGCTATACAGTTCTGTTGGCTGTTCTTACCCTGGATGAGCAGGTGAAGAACAGCCAACAGTGTCAAAAACTCAAACATCAGCACATACTGTAGTGTTATAATATAAAGTACCATGCATGTTTCCACAGTGGCTGTGTGCCCCCTTTGCTCTGATGAGTCCCTCCTATTCTGATATCACAAAGACAGCCTTCAACCACACCGTTCGTGCCTCCTGGGTCGGGACAGTGGATGCAGACAGAGCAGGGAGGTGGATGGACAACTTTCTGCTTTTTGTAAGCTGGTGGTTTTACTTTTCTTTTTATATACAGTACGGTATAACCTTATCACTAGACTCACAAGAGAAATAGGCCTACTCATCAAGCCATGAGTCACACGATTGTATCTAGAAGGTTACTAGGCCGAATCCTCCAGTTGGGATAAATCTGGACAAGGAAAGTGAATGAAGTAATTAAGCCCCTTGAAACTGTTGTTGATCAATGCTCTTTTATTGCTACGCTAGGTGGCAGAAAAGTGAAGCTAGCCTTTGCCAGGCTATCCAGTGATTTTCCATCATGTTCACAGGCTGTTGAGCAGCCCCCAGAACACCGCTGTAACCATCGGATGGATGGCGATCACCATGGACAGTGCTCATATTTCAAGAGTTATATGGCATTGAAAATCCTACTTTGAACAGAAGTCTATGGGGCCGTGTGCAGAGATACCATATACTGTAGCTGGGGGTGATGCAGGGGTGGGGGGGCTACGAATATGTCCCATAGCTTGGGGGTATGAATATGTTCGTACTTCGCAGAGAAATATTTAACAACCAAATCTGTTCAGAGGAGCTAGCTACTCAGTGGCAGTAGAAGATAGGGATTGTATTTGTGTGTCACATTTAATTCCTTCAAAGAATGCATTAATTGCATCATAAGATATTGTGGCCCTTCAATTTGAAACACTGACATGTGGTGTCGTCAATATAATGCTATATTTTGTGGCAACATGTTGAAAAGTTGAACTGTCAATTTGCCATCATCACCTGCTCTACTTACTGTGATTTCCTCCCTTTCCAAGGCTTTTGGGAACCTGGCTTTTCAAAACTTTCACCAAAGGACCCTGGCTGCCTCTTCTAAGGCAAACGGGCAGATCATGTGTTTTGCCGCAGCCGGCATTATTCTCATATTTGCGATCCCTCCTATACTGATCGGGGCAGTGGCTGCATCAACAGGTATCAAAGGCTTGTTGAGAAGATAATATCAAAATCTCAAAGACCAATGCAAACAGATAGGCAAGTAGGTTTATACAAACACTGTTTATGGCTATATATTTATATTAAAAAAATATATAGTTGGGTTAGAGTCAAGTGTTGTCAGATGATGTTGCACAACTTGCACTGCATTCTGAGTGCCAACAAAACTTTGTGTGCTCTTGTAAATACACCAAGGTTAATTAAAGCAATAAGCCACGAGAGGTCTCAGGTTACCAGGTATTTTACAATGGCTGGGAGGCGTACAGTAGTTAGACCCGACGCACAGCGGAGGGTCTTCTACAGCCAATCAGAATCAAGTATTTGGACTAACCGTTTGAATTACACTGTTTTGTTGCATAATAACTGTTGATCATAAGTCAATACACATCCGATTACACTGTTCTCTCTGATCCTCTCACTGTATGTTCGTCAGACTGGAACCTGACCTCATATGGTTCTCCATCCCCGTTTGAGCGTGGGGAGGCGAGTTTGGTCATGCCCGTCATCCTTCTGCATCTCACCCCATCCTTCATCTCCTTCATTGGAATCGGAGCGGTGGCTGCTGCGGTGATGTCTTCTGTGGACTCCTTCATGCTGTCGGCAGCCACCATATTCACCTCCAATATCTACAAGGCCATCCTGAGGCCCCAGGTGAGAAGGATGCACATCTGCCCGTTCTGTTCCTATGACACCCTGGCCAACTCTCAAAGTCACTATTATGAAATTATGACCAATATCCGATCCCCGATTATTTGCAGGGTCATAACTTCCGATAGCGATATTATACAGAGGACCACAATGGAAACAGAGATACATATAGTTTTTATACACAAAGCGTCATCACGTCAGCCATCAGCTCTTGTATCGTTTCCTTTTGTTGTGACATTTATGCACAATGTTTATACTACAACAAAACCGTGTTACCTCAAGGGTAAGAAACATGTTAAGAAATATGTTCTAACTGTCTAACTAACTAATGGAAAATGGTACAAATTACAAAATGAAATCCATCAGTCGCTCTCTCTCCAGACTTTTGTTCTTGACCTAATGGTCAGGAAGGTATTTGTTGACACCTCATGGATATCTCCAGCCTCATTTGACTCACTTCTTCCCATAGGCATCACAGAGGGAGTTCCAGTGGGTAGTCCGTGTCTCTATTGTGTTGGTGGGTTTGGCTGGCACTTCCCTCACAGTGCTGGACAACAGCATCATGGTGTTCTGGTTCCTGGGGTCGGAGGTGAGCTACATCATTGTGCTCCCTCAATTGGTCGCTGTCCTTTTCTTCAGCATCTCCAATGGTTACGGGGCTATTATGGGCTTCCTGGTCGGGTTTGTGCTCAGAGTGCTGTGCGGAGAACCCCTGTTATGGCTTCCAACTGCGCTCTGCCTCCCAGTGTGCAAATTAGAGGATGGAGTTCATGTCCAGATTGCCCCCGTCAAGACCATCTGCATGTTCTCCGCCCTGGCCAGCATCTTGTTGTTCTCTCACCTATCTTCGCTGCTCTTCAACAAAGGCGCAATTCCTGAGAAGTGGGACGTGTTCAAAGTGAAAGCCTCACGGCCACCGCAGACACGAGCACCCACAGGTGATGGCACCAAAGAAGAAGAAGAGACCTTGCAAATCCAACATGAGAAAGGCCCTGATGCTAGTCTAGATGTAAGGGTTGCATAGCGGGTTCATGTGTTTGGTCCGACGGAGCACATGCATAGCAGCAGCCCGTTTTGTTTTTCACCTGTATTCTTTTTTTGTTTGATATGCCTTTTAATGTCTTACAGCTTGTTAAGTACACAAATGTGACTGCAGCCTTGCCATACATGTATCCCTGTTGAATTACAAGATTAAATAATGTAAAATATTATCAGGTATTTATGTTTCTATTTTGATAATGCAGTGGTGTTTTCCAATGAGCCCATACTGTACATAGGCAATCAGCTAACAGTGAAGTCAGGTTTGAAAACTAAGCAGAAGTGACATCTAGTGGTTGATTCCGACACTAATAAATGTACATGGCACTGTGACATGATTTGGATAAAAGTGTCATCTGAATGTATTATGAGCTGTAACAACAATGATAATAATAACAATAATCATAACAACCTCAGACTTATATAGTGCCTTTCTGAATGCTCAAAGTCACTTTACATGGGGGAAAATAAGACTATAGGCAACAATAATTAAAGAAATTGTCTCTAAAAGCACTCACAGTCAAAACGGCACTCGGAGCATAGTCTGACGAGGTGGGCGTTGATGATGATGATGATGATGAAGGATGAGATGGTGGTGGAATCTCTGCTGAAGATGCTGCGTGGAGAACCCATAATGGGACGCTGTACGCTGCCTCCCAGTGTGCTCCCTGGAGGATGGTCACGGTGTTCAAATCCAGATTGCAGCCATCAAGACCATCTGTATACTCTCTATTTTAAAGTAAAGAACAGAGAACGACAGTCAGGGCTGACAATATCATTAGGTGAATAGATTTTTATTTTAATGAGTATCCAATTCTTAAATAAACCAGGTTCTGGCAGTCTTGGACATGTGCATAAACCTTACATTATTGTGCTTTAATAGCATCCTTTCAATGCTATTTAACAGGCTCCTATACAGTCAAACCAGAAGTAAATAGGCTTACTAGACCTTTGTTATTGATTAAAGGAAGCATTGGAAGTGTCCCTACACCAATCACAAATATATTTTTAAAATAAATAATTGAGTATAGTAGGCTACAGTTTTTATGTACTGTTGCTTTTACTGACCTCTGGTGGTGAAATGTGTGTAGACCTTGTAGAGACCTGTAATTAAAACTTATTTTACTTTACATATTTGACCAACACGGATATAAATTACTGTGAAGTTGTTTTTACAGTTCTTCACATGACATTTACACATGTACACAACATACCACACAATACACACATATCAGCTGTGAAGTTTGTCCAATATTTGGACAAGCGCAAATATGCACCAGATATGCACATGTATTCTACCACAACTGAAGAGGTCCACTATAGGCCTACTATAAATAGAAACAAATTAGTAAATAAACAAATGAATACATCAATAATAATTTAATTCCATATTTCTAGAAGATACTGTGTAGACTGATTGTGCTTGAAATGTACTGTAATTCTGCAAACTGTCAATCAATCAATCAATGACATGATACTTACATGATACATGATACTGATCATGATACTATAGTGATATGATGCTGATCATGATACTTACCATGATGATGTTTTTGGAAATGTTCTAAATTTTAATACGTTCCCTGAAGAAGACCTTCCCAAGGACATACTGATCATGATACTGACCATGATACTTCTGCTATATTCACTACATGAGCAAGAAATATGTTTTTGGAAGACCTTCAACCAAACCCTGAAGAAGACCTTCCCAGGTTGAAATGTTGGTTTTAATTTAAATAAATCCTGCATCGTGGTTACGATCGAGTGTGCCGCCTTTTCTTCACTTTTATATCATTATTTACCAAGGTCAGCAACACCTCACCAATACTCGCCCTTCTCCTGTTTGTTTGCTAAATTTCAATACAGCAATGTATTGGAAAAATCAAGAATAACCAGCTGCTCACATGAGGTAAAAAGATGAATATAATAAAAAATGTAAAAGCATTGATATCATATTAGAAAGAAAATGTACTTTGTAATTTGCACTTATACTTTGTCCAGCAATGAATTTTGGTTACAATTGTGCACCTCTCATCCACTTCTAGTCCAAAGTTAACACACCAATACAGCACAGTGACCATCCAAAACCACTACAGCACACACAACCCAATGTCAGGGTGACACGAGGAATCAACATTGAGTTCAACAGCACATCAGAAGAGATGTCAGAGGCATCAAAAATATTGATCCGTTTGCATCCTTTTCACCTCCGAGACCGGAGCGCGGGGAATTGTGGTTACGCCGTCTCCGGTGAGCAGCAGGGGGGGGGGGGGGGGGATCCATTTTCTCATTCTTTGATGTTAATGGAGGAAAAAAGACATGAGCCCGGCCTTGAAGGCTGACGGTGTGTAAGGCATACACATCCAATGAGTTATCTGACTTGTTTTGGGGCTTTGAGGTCAGGTAATGTGTATTGAACCATTGGTTCAAGGTCAGAAGCACCAGTGAATGAAGTGGTGCTAGAATTTACTGAAGTAACTCAAACCCACACACTGGAATCGTGTTTTCCTGCTATGACACACATATACTGTATAAAAAAATGTCTTTATTTTGTTCTTTTGTTTTTGATTTCCAATTGAGATTTAAAAAATAAAAAACTATTTTACAAGAGAGTCGTTATAATTTATAAAATCATAACATATCAATATCGAACCCATACAACATCATACAAAATTCATGATTAAAAACCTACGCCCTAGCACTTTTTGTAGACTTAGATAGCATTTGATACAGACTTATAGCATGTTACAGTATGTAGACAGCACTAGCACTTCATAGTACATATGTATAGCATAGTATAGTAATAGTATGTATAGTTTATATATAGTTTCATAAGATATTCCACTGTTACGTTCCTCGCTTACGCTATGTTTCATGATAACTACTTTTATGTATGTGATGTATTTCCATGCTTTTTGTTCTTGCTTAATGCAAGTCGCTCTGGATTAAGAGCGTCTGCTAAATGCCTAAATTGTAAATTGTAAAATTGAAGAACAGCTTCTACAACAGGTCGGTCTCTCAGAGAAAACAACCACACGTCTCACCATATGGTGCCCTTTGATTAAATTCATCATGTGGTAATAAGACCCCTTGTTTTATAATTAACTTAAACCAATGACATAAATGGCAAATCCCATAGCCTTAAATGCCAATGCTTCCACTAGTAACCAGGCTGTAATACTGAAATCTCTCAGGCACGCGCACGCATGCACGCACACACACACACACACACACACACACACACACACACACACACACACACACACACACACACACACACACAAAGAAAATGTCAGAATGTGACCTTTGCCCCTCACCCCACATAACATGACAAACATGTCATTGTTTTTGTATTGTTTTCATTTTTCTTTCTCAGGACCAATGTTGTTCTCTCACTGCCTTGCTATAGTGTACAAATATAATAGAATTTGTCTATAATGCACTATAATGCTTCATAACACACATTTTGCATAACGTAAAATAAAGCCACTTTATAAATAAGTAAGTTATGGTAGTTATAATGTGCAGTTCCACTGAGCTTACAATGCATTATGACCAGCACTTATAAGGCGTTATAAACATATATAAGTTGTCTTTCATGATTATAAACATTTATAACGAGTGTTATATCTTATAAACCCTTTTTAATGCTTTATAAATGTGCTAATGCATTATAGACACGACCTTTAAGTAAAGTGTTACCAAATCTCTTTAAAATATGGAGAATCAAGATGATAAATGCATAATCATTGTAGCTGCCAATTCATATTAAAAAAAGGGAAAAAAGCTATTGTCTTTTTTTTATATAATAATGGCTAGATTTAGATTATCAAGCCAATCTATAAACTCACAACATGTCATCGTTCTGTGTGACATGAGCTAGAATGTTCACCTCCAGAACATGGGACGCATGCAGGGTTCATGTGGTTAATTTATCATTTGTTCTTGGTTAAGATGATCAAGTTAGATAATAAATTACTCATTCATGGATGTAATTTGGGGGACAGACAGGCCGTTCTGCGGTGATGAGCGCTTCCTTTCTTGTTTATGTTAACGGGAGATGGATCACGCATGACCTCTGAACCCGGTTTCCTCTGTTGATGTTTGCTGAGGGCGACCTCGCCGGTTGACCCTCCTGCTGCCATGATGGTCCTCTAAACAGGAACCTAACATCATCTACCCTGAATTAGTGGCAGTACGCCAATTTGTTGACCAATTTGTTGAAAATCAAACCATCTGTTTCTTTGCCTTGATGAATGTAACTCTTTATCATATTATGTCTCAATTTGTGATAGTGGGTAGATAAATGGTTTATTTGGACCCAGCTACATTTGTCATATGTGTCACACTGTAACTGTGGTATAGTATATACTCCAGTGGTTTTCAAACTTTTGTTTGGATCCCCGTAACTCTGAGAGTGTATAAATGGAACTAAGGGTCCATTTTAAACCACCTGACCTCACGGAACCACTTTGAGAACCACTGGCATAATATTCTGCATGAATTGTCAAATACATAATATAGGCCTACCGGTATATGTATTTTATGGTGTCTGTAGAGCCCATAATGTGGGCTAACCACTAGGTGGCAGCATAACATAAGTTAAAGGTGGCTTCTATAGTGTCCCTTGGCTGCCATATACATTAACAGAGCGTTCCAAAGTTCACAGAGCACACAGCACAGAATAACACTTCAAACATGTAAAACAATGCGTGGACCGTGGGTTATAAACAGACACCATTTTCTGCTCCAAAAATGACAGCTATAGGCCTACACAATTTTATAAATAAACTCCTAGGACTAACCAGGGACATTGATTAAGCTATTTCACAGACGCGTGCCTTTCCGTCCCTTGCACAGTCAGTAAAACCGTTAGTGTTCATTTAAACTAACACTGATGGCTTTACTGTGTATGCCATGGGAGACAGACCGCTGCTTAACTCAGGGTGAACATATACCGAGCGCACGTTGACCTGCATTGGGTGTACTTAGCTACCTTTAGGCACGGGGAAGTGCAGGGTCTCCCCCTGCACGGCAGACGTCATCATGATCCCCCCGTAGGGCATCTAGATTCTAGAGCACCCATCCAATTATCCACCTATGAATATAACCTCAACTTTGACCCCAGCACCTCAATTATATAGCCCTCATTAAATGTCACACACATCAGGACCAAAATAACAGATATACTGTAACTGTAGCCTACAACACGGAGGCACAATTCCATAGCAGCGCATTTAGCTGTGGAGAGTGGAGTTTAAAACACAAATGAGACTCAGTGGGAGTGGGATTAGGGACAGAGACCACCTGTGGAGTGTGCATTGATGCCAATGTCACCCGCCCAGCCCTAACAGCTGGGTGTCGCATCTGCGGCATTTAGACAAGTTTGGTCCAGTCCCCAAAGAAAGGTTACTGATCTACACAGTAATGCCTCTGTTCATTTCACATACAAATGTAACCAATTTGGACGGCAAGGTTCCATTTGGTTAGAGTAGACTTACAGGCTACAGCGGCTACACTCTTGATTTGAGTTACACAAATTGATGAGTATTTGGCTACTGTAATAACATTATAGACCGGGCAACAGACTTCTTAATTGTTTTGTAAATTTACCAGATACAATTGTGAAGGGTGTAAAAGACTAAAAAAATTACTCCAAATGAACTTCTTTCCATGGGTACAACCATGCCTCTTCTACAACAATTAGAACAATCACTCAAGCTCAAGTATACATTTTCCAAGAATTGGTGTGAATGACTTGAATGCAAGTAGTAAAATTCAATAAAAAGTTTTTTTTTATTCTCAAAATAAAGATCTTCTATCAAAGTGGACATTATACATATTTACAAATCTCGTAGAATTTCATTTACAAATTTACATATGTAGCTATGTACACAATAATTATATAAATACACGTTACGCAACCCGTATGAGACGTCAGTTAAGGCATTCATAAATGTACTTCAATTCATCTCCACAGAATAAAAAAGGGCCAGTGTGATGGCTCCATTTAAGCAACGTAGTCTCATTGTGAATCTTGCGTTTAAGACAAAACGGCAGTACAGTAATTAAAGAAAAAGAATAGCCTCATCCATACCATGTCCATGTTGTATCGGATAAGGGGGGTCTCGCCTGCTGTAGGCTATATAGTATTTAATTAAGCCTAGATAAAGACTTGGCATTCCTCAATGCCAGGTACATTGTTCTGTGGCTGACAGCATCTCCATTATTTAAGGGAAACCCATTAGGACGCTCATTAATGTGCTAATTAGAACAAGCTGATGGACAATTAGTGCAGTCCCATTCTCCCTATAGCTGGTTCCATTGGTTCTCAAACTTCTTCATGTCAAGGGCCCCCCAAATTAAGATGTATTTGGCCGCGGATTTGAAAATGTTTTGTGCCAGTGACCCCCACACAAGATCTATTTTAAGCATATTCCTCATTTTTTGTGAGATTTTTGCTTTCGAAAATAGCAGATCTACAAGCTCAACTCACATCATAATGGTGTGAGCTTGTAGATCTGCTATTTCCAGACAGCCAAAAGTAGATGTTTAAAGTGGTTAAAACTGATTTTTTTATAGAGACCACCTGGAACCCAAACCATGCCCAAAGTATTTCAAACCCTCGACAGGGGCATCTGTTTAGGACAGGACACGGAGCTGGCCGTGCCGGAGCGCCACGTCAGTCCCGTGCTCACGTCGCTGTACGTGGAGCCGCCCGTGGCCTTGCTGCCCCAGCAGCAGCGCGTGCAGAACGTCCGCCACGACTCCAGCGTCTTGCCCGACCAGACCCACGCGCCCGACGTGATGCCCGCCAGCAGGCACGTGAAGTACTTGAGCATGAACACGGCAAAGTCCGGCCTCTTCATGCTCTGCTCCACGCGGTGCTGGTCGCCGCCGTCAAGCGACGACGGACACGTGCAGCTGTGGGTGACCTCCCACGTCTGTCTGTTGTGCTGCTCGTAGAAGTAGCAGGCGACGATGACCGTGGCGGGCACCGTGTAGAGCACCGTGAACACGCCGATGCGCACCATGAGCCTCTCCAGCTTGTCCGTCTTGGTGCCACCCTGCTGCTTGATGACGCTCCGGATCCGGAACAGCGACACGAAGCCGGCCAGCAGGAACATGGTGCCGACGAACAGGTAGATGACCAGGGGCGCCAGCACGAAGCCCCGCAGGTTGTCCAGGTTCTGGTTGCCCACGTAGCAGATGCCGGCCACCGGGTCGCCGTCCACGGAGCTGAGCGCCAGCACGGCGATGGACTTCATGCTGGGGATGAGCCACGCCGCCAGGTGGAAGTATTGCGAGAAGCTTGCGATGGCCTCGTTGCCCCACTTCATGCCGGCGGCGAGGAACCAGGTGAGCGACAGGATGACCCACCAGATGGAGCTCGCCATACCGAAAAAGTACACGAGCAGGAAGACGACGGTGCAGAGCGCCGGGCCCGTGGTCTCGTAGTGGACGTGCTCCACGCCGTGCTCGCGGCTGCACGCCACCTGCTCGTGGCCGGCGATCAGCCGCACCACGTAGCCCACCGACACGAACATGTAGCAGGCGGAGAGGAAGATGATGGGTCGCTCCGGGTACTTGAAGCGCTCCATGTCGATGAGGAAGGTGGCCACGGTGGCGAAGGTGGAGATAAAGCACAGCACGGACCACAGTCCTATCCAGAAGGCGGTGAAGGTCCTCTCCTCCGCGGAGAAGTAGGGGTTGTGGCACGGCATGGCGCAGTTCAGGATCTGCCCCGTCTTGATGCGGTTGTAGAGCGGGTGGCCGTCACCGGTCAGCTGCACCATGGGCGCGCGGCAGTGGCAGCCGGCTTCGCACGAGGACGCGGCGCCGGGCTTGTGCTTACCGGAGGAGACCCGGCTGCCGCCGTAGCCGGGCTTCTTTCGCGGGTTGTAGGGCTTCAGGGGCCGGCTGGTGGGCTTGGCCAGCACCGGGGCGGCGGGGGTGGTGGCTTCGCTGCGGTTGTAGTCCATGCACAGCATGTCCTGGTCGCCCTGCTCCGGCAGCAGGTCGCAGCGCATCCTATCCGGCCACGGGAAGCCGTACTGCCGCATGAGCGGCGCGCAGCCCGCCTTGGCGCGCTCACACACGCTCCTGCACGGCGGCAGCGGCTTCTTGTAGTCCTCCAGGCAGATGGGGGTGTACATGCTGCACAGGAAGAAGCGCAGGTCCGGGGAACACTTGATCTCCACCAGCGGCCAGAACTGGTGCGCCTCCAGCCCGGCTTCGTCCTGCGTGTCGTGGTTGAACTGGTTGGGCATGTACGTGTGGTTGTAGCCGATGCCCCGGCACAGAGGCACGGTGATCTCCTGACACTGGAGCTCCTTTGCCGCCAGACAGCACGCTGGCCCGTGTGCCAGCACCGCGACGAGGGCGAAGAAAAGCACTCGCCGAGCCGCTAATAAGTCCCGTCCTTCCATCGTCCGTGTCCCGCGTGCAGTGTCGTCTGTTCCCCCCCAAGTGCCAGCGAAACTTGGGCTGCAGGCTCCGGAGCGGCTAATAATCCAGAGATGCCGGTGAATTCATCGTAGACGCATACAGCGTTGATGAGAGTGTCCTTGCTTCGGTCCTCTGTAGATATAATCGCTTGCGAGGCAGTGCACGTGAAAAAGTATCCGAAAAACAAAACAAGTTGTGCTTTAGTTCTGACTTCAACCTTGTGGATGATTGACGTCCTATTGCTCTATAGTTTGTTGTTGCTGCTGCGCGTATTGAATCAGTGCGTTCCTCTCTGTCTGTGTCTTTGTGCTCAGCAGCTCAGCGGCTGTGTGTGAGTGAATGAATGTGTATGTGCGCTGGAGTTCGCGTTGGGCTTATATAGCAGATGGTGAAGTCACTCCCCCTTCTGCTTGACCCAGGCGAGTGGAGGCTGAGGTGGAATAAGTTAAATAGTTAATCAAGTGTTGTTTTGTATTCAACTTCAAGGTGTTTGTTTAATACTATGTCGCCCAATGTAGGCAGTGGCACCCACAATCGAAACAATATAATTTATTAGATTAGTTTAATGCGTGTTTTTTTATGTAGGCTAGCCAAATCGGGACTGCCCATATTCTCCAGCTAAATCAGTGGCACTGGTTCTCAAACTATTTAATGCCAAGGACCCATATGTATTTGACCCCCATCTCAAAATATTTTGTGCCAGCCTGCCAGGGACCCTCCCCAATACTAGATCTGTGTTGATAAAACGTTTAAAAAATGTAATTTTCAAATGCCAGTAATGTGTAGCCTTTATTGTTAAAGTGGTTAAAATGTTGATGCTATATTAACTAATTTTGCTGGGGACTGCCTGGAACTCCCTCAAGTACCCTGCTCAAAACAATATAATCTATTAGTTTAGTTCAAAGTTTGTTATTATTATTTATTTACATGGATCATAAACATGAACATTCCCAATAAACAGTACACCACATAATACTAATTGAAAGGTGGTGCCAAATGTAGGTTAATATGATCCAGATGTTTGGTTTGTGCAAAATAATATCACTAGGACTAGGTGTCTTGTATATGTATCAGAGAGATTGCTGGTTCAACACTGCACAAGCGACAATGTGTCCACAGATATGATAGCTTTATTCTCTCAGAACAGACCATTTTCAAAATGCATACCAACTAAATAATGTAGGGCTGTAGGCTATACAATATGCAAATAATTTCAGTTAATGTAAACTGCAAGAATGTGTGTGTATTTGAATGTAAAAGTGACATGTGTGCAGGAGGGATTAAGGGCGTGCGTGTGCATGCGCGCGTGTGCGTGCGTGTGTGTGTGTGTGTGTGTGTGTGTGTGTGTGTGTGTGTGTGTGTCTCAATGTGAAGTGGATGGGGATTTAATGTGGTCTTGTTAGCCCACTGTGGGGGGTTGTCTGAGTCTAAAGAGAGTGCTGTTTGTCTTAACGCTGGTGCCAATGTTTCACTTAGCGCCTACTATGGCCTCATGCTGGGAGGGTGATTACTGTAATGCAGCACTACGCCTTCACAAACATGACATGAGTGCAAACAACACTCTCAACGAACCTATAAAATTGAGTTAACAAACATACCACAGCACAGATAGCACCAAATTAAACCAATTCACACTTCTTGTAGGGGTTTGTTTGGTCAGTATTTTTTTTCTTTTTTGAAGAGCTGTCACTGTTTACATTCTTAATTGTTCTTGAATCAGAATCAGAATAATGTTTATTGTCACATCACTCACAGGTATTCAGGTGTGAATAAGTGTGGGAAATGTGTTTCTTCTCCAAAAAAAATCTAGGAATCACTTTCATGTACCATGGCAAACTCCATCTAACCTGACGCTGCCAGATCCAAAAAGCTTGCTACACAAATTTGTTTCACAGCTTATTTGGATCTGGGATCGCGGAAGCAAATTCGATGACGGGGCTGTTCCTTTTTTTCAAGATACATGGTAGATGATTGGATGGGAGCGTCTGTCTATCACCGTGTGGGTGTGCAAACACAACCAATCATATCGACGTGTCTATATACCGTCACATCCGCTTTTGCACATATGTCGCCTTTAGCTCACGCTGATTGGTTCGGTACGAAGCAGATCTGACTCAGGGCTCAACTCCGTCAGAGATCCCAGATGAGTGTTGTGTTGGGGAATATGTTTCCCCAATACCGCGTCAGTTTAAACTCCATCCACCTGTGGCCTAATATTCAACAAATATAATGTTCAAACAAACCACATAAGTAATTTATTATTTATCTAACAGTATAGCCTACTAATACAATTGAACTAATTTGAAACATTTCATAACTACTAATACTTATTTGGAAATTTTACATGCTTGCCAGTATTAACTTTCAATTTAAATTATGCCTCAAATATAAGTTGTCAATATCATTATGTTGATTTGAGAGATTCTATCCGAACATGTATGGTGTGTTTGAGGAAAAATATGTCAGTAATGGGGCAGGACTTTCTTTGGTCTGTTGTGTGCACTGTGATTAGTCAACTATGGAACACTAGATGTGCCATGGTTATTGAAGCTTGTTATACACCAGGAGCCAGTTGCACAACCTCACACTAACAAACTTGGCATATAGTTATAGCTTAAATGGCTTTTAAGTCAAGACTTATAAATTAGCCTACTAAAAGCCATTTAAGCTATAGACGAATCCAGGAACGGGTCTCATGGTCGCAGCTTACGTATTTCCTGTAGGCGGACTCGACGTAGCTGCAGGGTTTTAACCCTCACCAGGCGCACCTCTTCTATACTATAGTGAACGGCAGAGTAACTGATGTTAGTCTGCCTCTGCTTTTTACTAAACACTAACATTACAAAGATGCCCAGAACATCGGGATGAACCTGTGTAGTTTATGGCTGCTCCAACAGTAGTGGCAACATAAAAAATAAAAAAAACGGAATGTCAAAATATCCATGAAAAATGGGGGTCGTTTTATAATCAGAGTCGTCTTATATTCATATGGTAAACAACAACTCTGGACTCCAAACAAAACAAGCTGAGACCAGCATGGCACTTCACTGACCTTGTGAGAAGTATATTTATGTATTTATATGCTCTGTATTTTTGTATTAACATTTAATGTTAATGACAATATAACGGCAATATATTGTAAATCCTGAATCCTGAATATATTTCAATAAAGTATATAAAAAGCAAAAGTAAATCTCGAGGTGTCCTTGAAGTTGAACAAGGCCCCAAGCTGTCATAAAATGGAGTTGTTTAGCAGTCCTGAACAGAGGTCAGGTGAATATTGTATACCAGTCCAGATTGCTCCCAGGTGTGTGTATGTGTGTAACTAACTGTATTAGCGTGAACTAGGGCATGCTCAATCGACTTTCCCCCCCGATTAAATAAAGCTTAAAAAAAAGTCTCTGGGAACAGGTGCCCCCCACCGCACCCCACCCGTCTGTCTGTCTCTCTCTCTCTCTCTCAATGCGCGGCAGAGGCAGAGCAGAATAGCAGAGAACTCAGAGAATCAGCATCGGTTACAACTGTGGCTGTCTATCGCAGCAGAGCCCGTATTGATTAACAAGCCAGATAGAGACACAACCACCCCCATGCACCCCCCCAGCCTCCACTAGCCCACAGCCCCAGCCTCCATTACCCCACAGCCCCAGCCTTCAGCCAGCAACCAACTGTTTGCTACACGGACATCACCGAGCTCCTCCGCACTGCAACTGCGATAGCCAGGTTTTGGGTTACCCCCCCAACACACACACACACACACACACACACACACACACACACACACACATACTGTACATACACACTCTACTCCTCCGCATACCAAATCTAAAAGGGATGGAAATGGAATTACTGCATCTGTTTAGAAGTCAATTTCAGCATTCTCTAACGGTCTAACCCCCCGCAGCCCCCTCCACCACCTCATTCTTCTCTCTTTGAGCGTCTCTCCACCCATTCTCCCAGGGCTCTCAAAGTTCATGACGCCAGGCAGAGAGAGAGAGAGAGAGAGAGAGAGAGAGAGAGAGAGACAAAGTGGTTGTGTTGGGGGGGGGGGGGGGGGGGGGGGGGGGGGGCGGACTTCTCAGAGTTACTGGGGCGTGCTGTGAACTCTGAGATGTTTGTCTTTTTATTCTGCTCCTCGTGGGAAGTTTCGGGGGCAGTCCTTGTACTCTCCGTTCTGTATATGTTTGTGTTGATTGTTGTGGTGATAATTATTAAGTGTAATTATTAAGTCTTATTAATTATTAAGTGGTCCATTTGGGTCCATTTTTATACAGAGCGGTGCAACTATACATTTATTGTTATAGTGTACTGAAATGTGGGGGTCCCCGGAACATCCAGACCCCCAGGAACACGCCCAGGGGGCCGGCCTGGACAGACACGTACACATAGGGACACACATAGCTGCGTAAGGGAGCGGAGGCACTGCTCAAAAAGAGTTAACTTAACACAGAGTGTCCGTCCATTTTCAGTTGAACTGTGAATGTCTGTAAAATGATAAACATCCTTTTGGTTCTCTTGGTTGAACTGTTTTAATCAAGACTTATTGCTGGAGCCATTCAAAGATTATGTTCAGTTGGACAGTTTATGAAAACAACCAACACAAACTAATACTAATGTAACAGCCTGTGTGAGCCTATAAACGCCTGGGAAAGTGTCCCTGTGTATTACTTATATTTATTTATACTAGTCAGAAATGTGAACCGTATAGCCTGAGGATCCCAAGACTCTACAGCTCTCACAGCTTCTTCTTAATGTTTTGATTTCTTCTGTGAAATATAAATGTATTGCTATGTTGTTGTTTGCTTGATTGAGACACAAATAGATGGGACACAAAGAAGCTAAAAGCGTTTATATTGTGTTCTATTAAACATTCAACAGTCAAACTGGACAAACAACGATATAAGATAGGCCCATAAAATATCAAAATATATTTTGATATTCATGAAAAGGTTGTTGTTTCTCTTCTGTTTTAATGTTTCAATGGGAGTATTGTTATATAATGTGTGTCTGATTATCATAAACACGTAATCAAAGACTTGGGGCTCTATTTTAGTCCATGCTAAACCCCTTATCCCTAAACTTCTTTGCATTTGTTTTTAATTCCTTTTTGAATAGTTCAATTAGAGATCTACATCGACATGTTGTGAGCTTGTAGATTGGCTATTTTAACTATTCAAAAAGGTTTTTTCAAAATAGTAAAAAGGTAAAGAAGTTTAAAAGAAAAAGAAAAAAGAGCCCTTGGTGCCATATTGACTTGTTCTTTTAATTACATAAGAGCACAACTTTCCATGAAATCATGTTTTCTTGAATTCAATAAAAACAATGCTCAATTCACCCAAAGCCTCCTTCCACATTTGCCTTCGGGATGTGTGAACAGCCAACCAGACACGTTTTCAATCAAACTGGCGACTAGGCTAAACTTATCTTTTTCCTACGTCTGACAAAAAGAAAACAAAGTGTCCCTGTGGTTCCTGGAGTAAAAGGCGGTTAATTTATTTGATTTGAAACCTCATATGTGTATTAGAGGAGAGGCCCGAGCATAATGAGATCAGATAATGTGACATCAAGATAAGATAGAGAGGAGAGCCCCCCCTGCTCTCCTCTCTTCTGAAGATGTTTACTTTTACTTAAGTTTGGACGGCGTCTTTATGACGCCATGCTGGGTCTCTGAGGGACGCTCAAGCAGTCACCAAGCCAGAGAAATAATCAATATGAGGGTATGAATATAGAAAGAGTTTGTTTCCTGGCAGCCATGTTGTATCCAATTTAGGGTGTGTGTGTGACACTGTGTGTGCATGCGTGCGTGCATGCGTCAGTAAGATAGAGTAAAAGCGTTACTTTTTGTCAGCCAATAACTTAAATGCTTAACCACTTGAACCCCAGCATTGGTTATTCTCACAATTCATCGAAACGCAAGTCATTGTGAACTTTGTGAAATTGTGAGATTGTTTTTGGAGAAATGTTGTATGTTGACAGAAAAAAGCGATTAAAGTACAAAGCTCAGGTTTAAGTGGTTTAAGTGGTTAAACCCTATCCTTAGTTGATTATTATAATTCAACAGCACAAATCTCTTCTCTTTGCAGAGAATAGCCGATCACAATGCGTCGCAATGTGAGCTTGTAGATCTGCGATTTTTGCTGAATATTCACCCCCAGAAGAATATAGGGACGCTATAGGGTTCGAGTGGTTAAGAAATCAACTATCTATAAAACGCATGCAGCTTTGTTAAGTTGGTGAGTCTATTTGTCAGCCTAATGACTTCCATTAACTTAAGATACTTAGTTTGTGTATTGTATTAGCGGTCCTTCCTTCCGCTTGTTAGCCTAAACAAACACACACCTCCCCTTCCATCATTCTCACACACACACACACACACACACACACACACACACACACACACACACACACACACACACACACACACAATCATCACACAATCATCACATAATCCACATTTCTTCACATTCATTTATTAACATATACGGTGGTTAAACAGACTTGTTGCTATTTCATAAAATTCCTTGAAATCTCTTGAAGGACCCCTTGGGGGTCCCCGGACCCCTCTTTGAGAACCACTGCTCAAGGGAACTTAGTTCTCTAACCCTAACTGGAAATCATTCATGGTGTGTATTTATAATTAACTCTCTTTCATGCCCTCAGAGCCGTGGCGTCTTGCTTTTAGGTAAAAAAAACAAATCAAAGCCCACTCCCATTCACCTCAGCCCCAGCTCGCTCCTCGCACAAAACCCAGGATTCATTAGGGTGACTGTGGCGACAGCCTTGGAGCACAGGTGGACAAATTGCAGCTCACTGCTTGCATCATGTTTCAAGACTAGCATTCACTTGGATAGGAGTGCGTGCGCTCGTTACGACACACACACACACACACACACACACACACACACACACACACACACACACACACACACACACACACACACACACACACACACACACACACACACACACACACACACACACACACACACACACACACACACACACAACTGGTAACTGGAAGAGTAGGCACCTGAACTTTAAATTGGTAAAATATTTGGAATGGATTTGAAGATTCTTGCCACATGTATAAGGCCTAATATTTCTACAATTGCTCCAATTTGCTACAATACATAATCAAAACATTTTAGGGTAAATGTAGGTCTGATACAGATGTACCGTGCATGTACAGTACATGCTATTTTCACTA